>NC_139249.1:62186483-62209109 GCF_977018435.1 Lepisma saccharinum
TAACTAACAGAAATCGCGACAGAGAGTAAGAAACAGAAGTAAAGGGTCTGCTGTAAAGATAGAAGTAAAGAGGTTGCGAAGGAGATAGAGAAAGGCGAAATAGGGAGTGCGGGGAAGTAAACAGAGAGAGAAAAGAGGACGGAAAGATCAGGTTAGGAAAAGAGAGAGAGAAGTTAAGACACAGTTAACGCGTCATAAATAGAAAGAGAGAAGTAAGAGGACATTAAAAAAGATGGATAAGATTAAACTGGTTTGAAAGTGACGGAAAAGTAAAAGAACAGCAGAAAAGGCAGAGCGAACTGGTGAGAAACAGTGGAGGAAAGGTAGGGAAAGGATTTAACGTGTCAGAAAGAGAGAGAGAGGTAAAGAAAAGATAAAGAGAGAGAAACACACACACAGAGAGAGAGAGAGAGAGAGAGAGAGAGAGAGAGAGAGGGAGGGAAAGATAAATAGAACAAATAAGAAGCTGAAGAAAAGAAAGAGCAACGAGTTGACGTGTCAGAATGAGAGATAATTAAAAGCACAGTGGAAAAAGAAAGAAGAAATTAGTTATAGGCTCTGAAAAAATAGAAAGAGACAGTGAAAAACGAGGAAAGAGTAATTGTGTCAGAATATGACAGAGAAAAATACAGATTAAACCAAAATGAGGTAGAAAACAGTTAACCGGCCAGAAAGACAGACACAGCGAAGGATGAAGGAAGAAATAAAGACGAAGTAAAGAAAGAACCAAAGTTTTAAGGTGTCAGAAAGAGAAAGAGAGAGATAACTAACGAGGCTGGGAAAAAGAACGGATAAGAATAAGAGAGAGAGAGAGAGAGATAGAGAGAGAGGAAGCGAAACAGAAAGAGAGAGTAGCAAGGAGCTTGTGAAGGAGATAGAGAACAGAGTTAACGAGTCAGAAGTAGAGAAAAGTATTGAATAAAATTTAAAGTGTCAGAAAGGTAGAGATCGGCGGGGAGAAGTAAAAACAGAACGAAAAAAAGAGAAGAGAGAGAGAGTTAACAATGCAAATTAATAGAAAGAGAGAGGTAAAGAGACATTGAAAACGAGAGAGCAAAGAGTTGACGGGTCAGAAAGAGAGAAACAAGTAAAGAGAGAGCGAATAGAGTGACAAATAGTTAAAGTGTCAGAAGGTGAAAGTAGGAGAAATAAAGAGCTTGCGAAGGAGATAGAGAAAGAGAGAAATGTAGAGAGCCGTAAAGAGACAGCAAAAAAACAGAAAAGAGAATTAACATGTCAGAAGTTGAGAAAAATGAACAGCCAAAAAGAAAGTAACAGGTCAGATACAGAGAGAAAGAAGTAAAGGGACAGCAAAAAGAAAGTGGAAGAAAGAAAAGAACAAAGGAAGAAGAAAGAGTTATGATGTCAGAAAGAAAGAGAGGAAGGTAAAAGAACAGCGAAAGAGAGAGAGGGGGAGTAAAACGACCACAATAACGTGTCATTCTATAGAATAAAGGGATCTGAACCAGTTAATCGATGGGGTGATGTAAACTACTCATCATTCATCCTCTTGATGAGACCACTCGTCATTGACATGACGAGTTATTGCTTGGCATGCGAAAGGTACAAATTACACAAAGGAATTAAACTACTGAAAAGACAATGGTCACTCGCTGGATTTTGTGAACCGTTGAACCTGTATCATGGCTAGGTATAGGATAATTACCTGTCTATCTGAAGTCTTTAGCTGAATGAAAATAGCGAAGTCCTCTGTAAGCTTGTCTCCTATTTGTTGACCAGAGCGTTGTAGTACTCCTCTCCTACTGACTTGCTGACCACCTTCACTCTCTCCACTCAATCTCCAAAGTCAGTCACCTCCCAGCTTGTCTCACCTCTATATTCCCTGGCCATCGAGCTCTTCCTCGATGCCGAATCGCCGAATCGTGTGATTATCATAATTGCTACCATACAAACCGCTGACTCTAAAACCAGAAGTGTTACCTGTTCCTGAATGCTCAGGAGGTTTGCATGGCACAACACAATGCATTGTAAACATGCCTAAGAGGCTTGAGACAGCTGAGAAAAACAAGTGAATGCCCTGGTCAACATGAAGCGTTCAGAGAGACTTAATAAAATAAACATACAATCTTAGGGATTGATACGTTCGCCCCGACTGAGAAAAATTTTCTCCTTTGAAAATTGAAAAGTCAAATCGCAAAGCTTGACATGACTCAGGTTCGCCAATTCCATATATTTTCTTAAAAAGCCAAATATACAAAAGAAATCCACCATAACTGTTTGTTGTTTGCCGTATCCCGAAAGAAAGAAAATTTTTATTCCCTAAACTTTATAATGAATAATACCCTTAATACTAACAAATTCGTATGTTTATACGATGTAAAAACAATAATATATAATATTATAAGACTAGAAGTCACAAAGGTTCGTGTCGTTAAGCGATAAAACCCTTAATGTACGACATTTGTGCGTACGTAATGTTTATTATGTAGAATTGCTCATCCGCCAGCGCCTAGTCAATAGTCTGTGATGCCTCGCCAAGCGGTAACTACTCTGTGTCGTCAGCGAGGCAAACGGCTGGCTGGAGCGTCTTCGCAAAACAAAACATAGCTCCCACTGTTTCTTCAGAGTGGAGTCCATAAATACACTACAAACCTTGACAAGGGTACACACGTAAGTCTATAAAATTTGAATAGTCACATTCGTCCAAAATAAGCATGTAAATTATTGACACAATATATATATATATCTCAATGTTTTGTCTTGTGTTAAAGCCTGTGTAATACGTTGAGCTAACTACGTAGCCAGTGCACTGCTAACATCGTTGAATATGAACTTGCACAGCTATGTTGCACATTCCA
Organism: Lepisma saccharinum; assembly: GCF_977018435.1. Lineage (NCBI taxonomy): Eukaryota > Metazoa > Arthropoda > Insecta > Zygentoma > Lepismatidae > Lepisma > Lepisma saccharinum. The sequence continues at coordinate 62,189,303 of NC_139249.1, forward strand.
ATGTATCATAATACAATATTCATTGCGTATAATTGGTTACACTGATAACTGTCGCTGGTAAAACATAACTATAGCGTTCAATTTTCTTTTCTACGTTTATCTGTACATTGTATACATATATATGGCTTGGTGAATACCTTTGTATGACTGCACACACACCAAAAAATAATCTTGCAGTATTTTACCAACTGTCTACTCTGATTGAAAATATCAGAAAATGTCCAATGTGCAATTGTATTTTTAACTATGTACCATGTTGGTGAAACACAATTAACTGTTTGGAAAAAACATTTGCATAAAACTAAAGCATACTGTCTGCAATGTTTGAAAGCACTGTAGCTATGCTTGTTATAGCTTGCATGTGCAATTGGATATCCATTGTAAAAGCTTCTTCTTAAAACAAAATTATGCACTAATTGATGCACTGGTCAATTAACACCACTGGCGCTTGTCGCTTCCTTGTAGTATAATGTAAACTTGAATGCATATAAAACTGGTTCTCATGCATGGCACAAAACTGAAAATGTGTATAAGGGCTATGGAAAAGTATTGTTTCCCATAATGCATGTTAAATAACCAAATAAATACACATGATAGGAGCTCACATGTGTATGTGTAGAAACACTGTAGCACAATTCTCTAATTATTGTTTGTGACCGGAACTGCTGTTTGTAGAATGTATGTTTTCTATGCTTCTTCTTCTTTCTGGATTGCTTGTCGTCTTGACTGCATTGGGGCAATGTAAAAAATGTGGTAAATTACCCGTAGAACTTTGGGAGATGGGGAAAAGTTGTTGTTTGAACTGCAAACAGTGTGGAGGGAAATTTTATCTAGCTCCATCACTAGGTGTTGTTGATAATGTATAGTCCGCTATACTGGGAAATGTATGGTTGACTACATCCTTCCTGTAAAAGGTAGTCTCCGTGTGGTAATAATTAGAAATGTCTGCATGTCTCCCTCGTAGAATAGTAATAAGTCTTTCTGCCTGGTAATAGTAGACTGCCTGCGGATGTACGTCATGAAAAATGCCCATGGATGGTGTAGGCATTGCTTGTCCATGGTGCTCCGTATAGACAGGTTAGGTTAAAAGGAAAAATTATGACAAAGAAAGGAAATAATGAAGGATAGGAAATGTATAATTCATGTTCATACCAGTACCCAATACCAACTAATTTCCATTGCCTTTTCTTTAAAATCAAATTAAATTGTCTCATCAACATAAAATAAATTAAATAAATAAATAAAAATAATTGCCATAACTTTTTGAAAATAAATAAGGAAAATTTAAATAAAATATCCAACTGTAATTAAAAATATTAATGTCCATGAATAATGTGTTGCCTTAACCTATTAATTATTACTGCGCTGCTCTAAATGAATCTGTTTCGCAAGCTGATGATGCTTAAAAAAATAATATCCTAGGGTTGCGGTTAATAACACATTCCAAATAACAAAAACTAATATAGACATGGGCAAAGGGTTTAGGACTAATTCCTGAAATGAGATGTTCTTACTAATTGATTGATTAAGTTGTTTTAAAGCAAGTTCAAGTGGAGTCCATTGGGGAATAGTGAAATCAGATAAATTCTTGGGAATATTAAGTAATAATTCAATTTCCTTCATCTTTACTTGTTCGAAAGCTAAAATTCTTGTGTGTAAAATTTGTTGATCCACAATAATCTGCGAAAAATCCTGATAATTAAAAAATAAAGATTGGCCTTCGGTAAGCTGAACTGATCTGTGCGTGTTCAAATTATTATTCAAATTCTGAATAACAATAAATTGACCTGAACCTGATATTAAAATACCATTGCGTGTTCTGATAAACTGAAATAATTTATTGTCAGTAATAGACTTCACTTCAAAACTACAAGAAACTGAACTGTTGTGTAGAAGTAAATCCTCTAAACACTGTACATCTCTATCGATGGTAACTGCACTATGCGAACAGAGATAAAAAAGTTTTTAAGCTCGCATGCACTCTCAACAATTTGCACTAATCGTGGACTTCCCTTATGTTGCATACTGTAAGTTAACTCTGGGATTCTAATGCGAGACCATGAATTGTTATGCAAAATGCCTAAGTTAACTGCTCTAAAAACAGGAGCGATGTCATTCATCTGTACTAAAGGTGTCTCTAAAAGTAAATGAAATGATCTACTACTGGGTTCATAATTAATCAAATATACTTTGGTCAAGGAATAAAATAATCCTATGTCTGTTTTATAAAGTGAATCTTTAAAATCGGGATGATGCTGAATAAATGTACGGAGCCAATTAGGAGTTAAAATATTATAAGATAATTTCCCCGAGGCTATTTCCATAATTATAAAATCTAAACGCTCAATCATCTCAGAGGCGTGCAATAAGGCAACTATATGTCTCTCTTCATTATAATCATAACAAAATTTTGCTAATAATTCTTCCTTTAAATGCAAAACTGATTGTTTTAACACTACCAAAATTCCATTAACAATGTTCACCATTTTCACTTGACTCTGTTTCATATTCTGTAGTTCCTGAATAATATGATGTTGATTGGCTGCTAAAGTTTTAACTGATTGAGATAAATGATGAACCGACATGGTGTTGAAAACAGAAAGTCCTGCACTGAACAAATTTACTAAATTAAGAAAAATCTGCCTCTTTTCCCTGTTATGAATATTAGTAACATTCTGATATAAATTTTGGCAATTAGGCCTTACGTCTCCTACTGTAAATTTACATGGGAAATACTGAGAAATTTCGGTAAGATAATAATTAATTTTGGTGCTGGTATCGTTATGAATGACTTTCCATTGCGCACATGCGGAGTCATTGTCAGCCTGAATATGTGCATCGATGAATATATTCACAGTTGTAAAAATATTCTTACTACTATGGATGGTTAACCCTTGTCTCTCATAATATAAGCCTAATGATTTAAAAAATATGTCTTGCGACTGTTCATTGTTGGGTAAGGATCCAATAAAATGAATCAAGGATAGGAGTAGGATTAAAATCCAAAATAGGAAAGTAATTCTGCTAGTAGCCATGCTTCTGTAATAAAAAAAATCCTGCATCACTACAGCTTGAAGTTGGGATATATACCTTAGTAAGGCTAAAATTATGCTGATGTAATAACTAAGTATGGGATCAGATAAGTAACTAGATCGATGTTAGGGAAGGGGTGGGAAATAACACATCAGCAATATCATGCGAAGGATGGGAAGGATACCGTAACTCTAAAGCCAATACCTTCAGTTAGTGAGAATCATGGGAGAGACTGCTGAAGGTGATGTATTTATGGCGACACTGGAAGAGCTCCCGGATCTGGAGGAGCATCTGCCTATTTACATCACAATGGCCCAGATTAGCAGGACATGGCGAGAACGCCTGGGGATGCTAGTGTGTGTCATCTTCCGGCGACGATATCGCATATCGATGGTCTCACTGGCGTCCATACGGCATCTCGTCGATGACTGCTGGGCCCTAGTCCGGAATGCCGGGGAGGCGTTGTGGTGGAACCCCCCACTGAGTCCCGATCATGACTGGGCCCAACGGGAGCTCTTCCGAGTAGGGGATGAACTCCTGTGGTTGGTCGATGTGTATCTTGCCTGCTACCACTATCGACTGTTCATTGGATAGGGTAAGTGACCAAAATTTCCTAAACTAGCTAATAATAATAATAAATTCTCAAATTATAACATTTGTGGTAAACCACACTGTTAAAATTTGAAAAGGCTAACGATGCCGTGGCGACTTTTGTTGCACATGCCTGTGCCAATCACCGAGGCTTAGCCTTGGCATGTTGCTGACAAATTTTGATTACTCTAAGTGCATAAAGTGCTAAAATTGCCCTTTTGTAAAATTTCCCTGATTGTATCAAAATTTCGTTTATCTCTATCCTGATTCTAATGAAAAAATGCGTCAATTTCCCAAAAATTTACTTACTATAAATATTTCTATGAAAAACGGGAAAATTTTGCGAGAAAAACGCAAAAAATTCGTCTTGTTGTTCCTTTGTAAAATTGTTGGTTGTGATTAACCTGAAGTGCATAAATGCGACGTTTTATGGCAAAAGTTATTTATATAGAACAAAATATCCCTAACATTGTTCACATGAAGTTCTATCGTGAAAATCAACTTCTGATGGCTATATGCGTAACTAAACTGTTCCCATAAAATTTTAATGGACGACCGCCACTGATGCGAGAAAATATGCAAAGCCTATGGTAAGTGTTTCTGAGCTTCTAACGTGCTCAAAGTACTCGGGAGAGAGCTACCGTGCGGAGAAAGGAATGCGCTGACAAAGTTCCTGCAAAGTTGCAATTTCGTTGTCGCTTGGAAGGACTGAACTAATTTCTCTACAGCGAGGAAAATCGTAGGCTCGCTTGTCGTGTTCGGTCGACATCTTCGGGTACGTTCGGGTTCCGTTCGGGATAGCGAACGAAAAAAATCGTTGCTTCGGGCAGCGGGCAAAGGAACGGAGGAAGAAAATGCAACGCCATGATTCGCTGACACATTGAATGACGCGTAAAGTTTACAAAACTTTAAATTACTACGAACAAGGTTTAGTAAGCGCTGCGGGAGTTCGAAATAAGGTCAAGGACTTAGAAATGACGTAATAAATGGGATGGAAAGAGAAAAACGTCGTTGCGCTTGCGACAGCGTGTTTACTTGAACACTTCCCTGCTCGTAAAATAACAACAGTTGGGAAGCTATTAGCAAACTAAATGACTAATAAACCTTGCATAAGGTACAATCAAACGTAAAAAATGAATTATACTTAAAATTTGAATCGTAATGAATATAAAAATTCTAGGCGAACGTGAAGTCGTATAAAATTTTTGGTCTGTGAAGGATACAACAGGTTCGGGAACCTGAAAATTTGGCTTACTTTCTACTTTTAAAGTGACATTCGAAACTTTCTCGACTTTTACTGGTGATTGATTCGCAAATGACTCTTTAACTTTTACAACTGGCTGAACACAGTGTGAAATGGGCAATTCACTTTCCATTTTGCGACTGTTTTGAACAAAATTAGGATCCTTGCTTACGGCAAATTTCTGAACTCTATCTTTAACGGATAAAATATTTTTCGGCAAATCTATACTGTCGTCTTTTGTGACTAAACTATTTCTGGATACATCTTGAACTTCTAGTTGTACCCTAGGTTGAATAATAATGGACTGAGGCAAGGGTGGGGGAATTGGCGGGTAACTCGTTTTTAATGGTACCACTTCAACAATCGGTGCAACATCGTCGTAAATCTGATCAATGGACGGTGAATCATTATTAAGTTTGCTTAACTGTAACTCGTTGGTACACTCATGGTCATAAATAATAGATTTCTTGCGGTGACATTGAAAATAACAGATTATGAAAATTATAAAAATACTAATAATAAATGTTGTTAATATTAAAATTGTAATTATATTATAAGGATAGTCAAAGGACTTGTTCAACAGATAAATAAAATTAGAAGCTTTTACGTATGGAAGAAATCCGTTTAAAATAACTAAAATCGCAATGATTTTCATGTTGCTTAGGCAATCAAAACAAACAGTTCTTCAAAACTAATACGTACTGTAAGCCTGCCTAGTCTAATTAGTAAATATTTTAACTCAACTTTTAATTATTTCTGACTCTAGGCTCAAATTATCTGCGTAATTTATTTATTTAATATTTATTTATTCTCTAAATTTATTAGCACTGGTTAACTTATCTTATATTAAATTTTACTGCAAACTTATCTTATTAAATTTCAGGTGTTATTTTTACTCTTAAATACTTTGAAATCAATCGAACCGTACTGGTAAGGAAAGGAAGGAAAAAAACTGTAAATCTGGTTCCAAATAAGTTAAATTTTGATTATTAGAATTTGTCAATTTGACAGGAATACACAAATGAGATCTAGGTTTGATCCTAATTTGTCTGGAAGTTACAAATTCCGGCAGATATAAATCCCTGATCAGACTAGCAACTTTTATGGAAACGTCAAAGGTCTTTCGGTGTTCCGTCCTTAACTGGTTCCGCGGAGGAGTACCAAATCTCCTCAATGTGAGTCGATTTTGATCAAAATCCAAATTTGCCTTATGAGCTCTTAAAAAATCATTTCCTAGGATTGTCCCATGTTCAAAATTTGGAATCATCCGAAAAGGATGGGTAAAATTGCGGCCGTTTATTGCAAATGTTAATAGGACAATCTCTTTAATTTCAATTTGTTCTTTGGCTACTCCCCTTATGGCCGTATGAATTTTGAAACGTTTGGCGGTTGAAGGAATGCCTCGATCACTGGTAACTGACACTTGGCTTCCGGAATCCACAAGAAACCTCTGACGTTGTCCCCCTAACACTGCGTTAATGTAAATTAATTCCTCATAGGGAAAAGTAGAGACTGATATCTGTTTGCCAACGAAATCTGCGCATACGTCTCTTCTATGGGCAGTCACTGTTCGTTTAAAGCCTCCGTGTTCTGAAAACAAGTGGCTGCTGTGTGATTAGGGTAATTACAAATTGAGCAGCGTGGTCTCCCCCGTTGCTCTTCCCTGTTTTCCTGGTCTCGCCCTGCTGAAGACGAGGAACCCCGCGAGTTCTGTCCGCGGAAGTTTCCACGTCCTCGCCATTGTTGGGTATTACCATATCGCCTATTGCGATCTGAGTTGTTGCCATTATTATTACGGCCATTCCTGTACCCCCTATTGTATTGTCGTCTATTATTATTACCCCGATAGCAGCCTCTATAATTATTACCTGTCTGATAATTATCCCTATAATAAGGTTCTCTAAATTGTTTTGGAGTAGATGAGTCGGTGCCAGGGTTCTGTTTTTGATCCTCCATGCTATCCAATCTCAAAGTGAGACTGGCTAATCTCGCTTCCAGACCAGTTTCCTGAGCCTGGGCTTGAGCTTTGGTATTGTGAGGATTATTGGATAATTTTAATTGCTCAACCTCCTTTTGCAATGCTTTGAATTTTGCCTCAATGTCTGAAGTGGGTCGTGCTTGCGCTGACTCAGCAGTAGCCAGATTGTTACTCTGCAGTAAAATCTGCTGCTGTTGCGGAAAAGTTGGTGTATTATGCAAAGGAGAGAATAAACTATCTTCGTACCTCAGTTCTTTCAGCTTGCGCTCCCTCATCAAGAACTGAAGTTTTTCAAAGGATTTTAAATCCTTAAGTAACCCATGCACGGACTCATACTCTTTATGGTGGATATCTTTCATATAATCCACCTGTAATCCCAAAATGATCTGTTTGATCTGTTGTTGAACACTCATTTTGGGGTCTGCCTTGAGTAGAAGTAATTGTTTGTCCCGAACATAATTCGTAACTGGCTCAGTTTCCTTGTGTAATCTATATCGAAATTGTTCCTCGATCTGGAGTTGATCCAAGGACCCTGTAAATTCGTCTTTAATTTTTTGCCGTATCACCTCGTAAGAAACTTCTTGATTTTCTGTACCATCTGTCCAGGTCTGGTACCATCGTAACGCTGGCCCGGCCAGAAGGGCTGGAAATATTTCCTGCTTACGGGCATTGTTCCATCCATTCAATATGGCAAGGCTATCCACTTTATCTAAAAATTTTGATACATCCTCCCCGGCTATCCCCTGAAATGGGATACCCTCAAAAATAGTTGGGGGAACAAACTGCGACTGAGCCATCGTTGCGAATTGTGTTTGGTCTAAATCTCTAATATCCTGATCTTGTTGCTCTAATTGTGGTTCACATTTCTGTTTTTCCAATAATTCTCGCTGAAGGCGTCTAGTTAAAATTGGGCTACGTTTAAATTTGGGGGTGGAACTTGCAGCTGGACTGCTGACATCTAAATTAAAACTTGTAGTCCCTCGTGCTATATCTAATAATTGATCTAATGTTTCGTCGAGTTCATCAGCAAGGTGAAAGCTCGACATCTATCATGGCACAAGTAAATTCTTCTCCCCCCATAAATGCAAAAGATTTAAGCCCTATGTATTTTCAAAATAAAATATGGCAAGGACATACTAACGAAACTAAATAAATGAGCAAAATTTTGGGGTGGGATTTGACCATGTGTCAATATTTGGGGTGGGGTTGAATCCTAAACTGGTTAACAAACTCTTTTCTCATCGCATTTCCGAAAAAATGCATGAGAAGCCCTAGCAAATTCACCACGTGTCAAGCTAGAGATAGGGGGAAATTTCAAGGCTAACAATTAAGTGCAACTCTTTTCATTTCCGAAGAAAATGAAAAGACCCAAAGCAACTCCACCACGTGTCATTCTATAGAATGAAGGGATCTGAACCAGTTAATCGATGGGGTGATGTAAACTACTCATCATTCATCCTCTTGATGAGACCACTCGTCATTGACATGACGAGTTATTGCTTGGCATGCGAAAGGTACAAATTACACAAAGGAATTAAACTACTGAAAAGACAATGGTCACTCGCTGGATTTTGTGAACCGTTGAACCTGTATCATGGCTAGGTGTAGGATAATTACCTGTCTATCTGAAGTCTTTAGCTGAATGAAAATAGCGAAGTCCTCTGTAAGCTTGTCTCCTATTTGTTGACCAGAGCGTTGTAGTACTCCTCTCCTACTGACTTGCTGACCACCTTCACTCTCTCCACTCAATCTCCAAAGTCAGTCACCTCCCAGCTTGTCTCACCTCTATATTCCCTGGCCATCGAGCTCTTCCTCGATGCCGAATCGCCGAATCGTGTGATTATCATAATTGCTACCATGCAAACCGCTGACTCTAAAACCAGAAGTGTTACCTGTTCCTGAATGCTCAGGAGGTTTGCATGGCACAACACAATGCATTGTAAACATGCCTAAGAGGCTTGAGACAGCTGAGAAAAACAAGTGAATGCCCTGGTCAACATGAAGCGTTCAGAGAGACTTAATAAAATAAACATACAATCTTAGGGATTGATACGATAAAGAGAGAAGAAAGAATTAACGTGCCAGAAAGGGAAAGAAAGGTGAGGCGACAGGGAAAAAGAGAGAGGAGAAAGAAGTAAGGAGACAGCAAAAAGAGAGAGAAGAACTAACAGGTCAGAAGGAGAGATGGGAAGAGAGAAGTAAAGAGATAACAAGAAAGAGAGGGAAGAGCTAACAGGTCAGAAAGAAAGGAGGGAAAGAACAATAAAGATACAGCAAAAAAGAGAGGGAAGAGCTAACAGGTCACAAAGAGAGAAGGAAGAGAGCAATAAAGAGACAGAAAAAAGAGGAGCTAACAGGTCAGAATGAGAGAGGGGGAGAGAGAAGTAAAGAGACAGCAAAAAAAGAGAGAGAACAGAACAGGCCTGAAGGAGAGAGTGGAAGACAGAAGTAAAGAGATAACAAAAAAAGAGAGAACAATAAGTGTACGTGTCAGAAATGGAAAGGGAAATAAGTAACGAGTCTGAGAAAAAAGAGGGATATAGGATTAATACTTCAACAAAGAGAGAAATAGGTCAAGAAACAGCGAAACAAAGAGAGAGAAAAGAGCTACGGGACAGGCAATAAGACAGAATAATGGCAATAAAGGAAAGAAGATACTTAATATGCCACTAAGAGAGCGAGAGATAAACTAAGAGGTTGAGAAGAACGTAGGGAATTGAATAACAGTGTCAGAAAGGGGCACACAGAGAGAGAAAGAAAGATGCAACGAATAAATGAGACATGGGAGTTAGCGTGTCAAGAAAGATATAGAAAAATAAAGGAGAAGTTAATTAGAGACAGAAAAGAATTAATAGAGAAAGATAGAGAAATAGAGACTGCATTGGAAGAGAGGAAAATAATTAACCGGTCAGAAAAAAGAGAGAGAGGTACAGAGACTTCGATAAAGAGATGAGAAAGATACATCGAAGAAGAGGGAGGAAAGAGGTAGGAGGTGAGGAAGAAAAAGAGAAGTAAAGAGACAGCGACAAAAACTTGTCACAACTAGAGAGGAAGTAAAGAGAAAACGAAAAGAGAGAGAATAGAGTTAACTTATCGGAAAGAGAGTGAGGCAGCGGGAAAAGGGGAACAAATAACAATCCAGAGAGAAATAATATTATAAAAGCAACAATAAAGCTATAGCCACAGCAACGAGAGAGAGAGAGGCGGACAGAGAGAGAGAGAGAGATATAGAGAAGAGAAGGAAGCACTGAGTTGATATGAAAATAATGTATGTAGAATAGTTTTTGATCTTGTATTTTCCTAAATTAGCGTAGCATTTCTGCTACTCTTGGTCAATACAGATGACGAGGATGACTGCTGTGATGAAAGTAAAGTTGCAAGGCCGGGACTGGAATCCTGGAACTTCGGTTACGAGTCCTGAAGTTCACCACTTAACGTGCTAGACACTCTCTCGAAAGATTGATTGATTGATTGATTGATAAGGTGTTCTAAGTTCACTTTATGCACAGTAAGGCTAATCGGGACTGGACCTACAGTTTAAAGTGGAATCCTAACCACTATGAACCTCCATCTGGTATCGAACCCTTAATTACAAGCCGACACCGGCCTCTCGAAAGAGCCTCTATATAAAATTTCAATGATCCCTAAATATCAACATGCATGAACTCAAGGTTAGAAATACCTTACACATAAAATTAACGTCATATTTCTGCACGGTTAATAACTTTTAAAACACGAACATATCCACGAAAGCAATAATACAGGGTATTGTGATGAAAATTTTAAAAAGTGTCCACCAATTTCAATTAACTCTTTTCACAACTTTTATTCACTCTGTAAAGATTGAAAATGTTCATATAAACCAAGTACTCTGTACAAACACGTCGACATTTGAAATTTGACAGACAGTCTACATTGCATATGCTACACGAAATAAAATTTTGCATAGTACGTTATTAAAATCTGTTTTTAGAAAGATAATTTAGTCAACATTTCTTGTGTACGAAACATATACTAGAAATATTTTTACAGGTAGAGCACAATACACAGAATGAAGTATATAATGTGATACAAACAAGTCATTGTTCTCATGTAATAAGAATATCTTATTACAAGCATGCAGAAATCCCTACCCATTCGTTGTATTGAATAATAAATATATTTCACATAGGGCAATTCATCACAAATTAGTCAATAAATAAACTAGGTTATTATACCGCTAAGATTATTAATAACAACGAAAACTTTGTAAAAACAAATATTCCTAAAATTCGCATCTATCATGAAGAAGAGGCGCTTGTTGTACTCTAGCAATCTTATAAAATATATTAACTCCCACTATAATTTTACAAAACATGTTTTATACACTTGAAAAATTGGTATGTATAAGTGCATAAACTATGGACTTCACAGTTACCTAAAATACTGTGAATTCAATGTAAATTTATCCATTAAAGAATTTACTTGCAACTAATTTCACATATTCAGTAGTAAAATTTACTCTGATCCCGACAGGAATTGTTGTTAAATGCCACTATTATGGCATTAAATTTGTACTTGAACAAATGGGCTACAAATTTCTGAAAATATTCATGCATAATACAAGTATATTTATAGTTACCAGGGACCAAAAATGTGTAAGGAATGGTTAATGTCGTTAATGGATAATATAATTTTACTTCTGTAGGGGCATAAAACACAGACGTCCAGTTACAAGACCGGAAACGTTTTTTCTTTCACCAGGATCAACTTACCGCTTCAAAATCAACATGGGCGCCCAGCGGTTTCATATTTTTCCATCTAGTGCTATTGTGTCTTTCACCAAAGTTTTGTTTTCCACAAACGCTCTCCAAAGATGCGAATTACGCATAGTCACCATCTTTGAATCACCCTTTACTTTGCTCACGTCATTGCCAGTCTATTTCTGACTATAGGCATTATACCGGGTGTTTCAGAGCGAAACACACACAACCTTTTTCTCGAGAACGGAAGATCGTATCAAGTTGAAACAAAAAAATGTACCACTAATTTGGGTCCAAAGAATCCGTAGAAAGTATTTGCAACAGCCCGAAAGCCACCCTTTATGGTTTTAGTGGGGGGCACATGCCCCGTTCGTGCGATTTTCAAATGGGAAGGGTATATTTGGAATGCAGATTCGGAAAGGCGGGGAAAAAATACGATTGTCATATGAAACATTTGTCTGTACCACCTACCGTTTTCCGCGTAGAAAATGATTTTGCAAAGAAAAGGAAGGTGAGCCAAATCGAGTATGCCGAGCTTAACAATTAAGATAAGTGCAGCACCATAACAGTTCCGGAAGGTGCAGGACACAAGCTTTCCAACGATATGCCACATGATGACTGCGGGACTAAATAAGGATGAAACTGCGTGACTCAAAAAAGGGGGTCTAAAGTTAGGGAAGAACTCGAAAAGTTCAAATGGCAAGGGGGGTCGAGTAATACCTCGTCTTAAAGGTCACAGAAAACGTAAAAAGAATGAGAACATGATTTTGTAATCCACTCACCGGTTTCAAAATGGCGACCTAAACAATTCCGACCCCTGAAGTTGGCGTTCCAAAGTGAGGAATTACGTACGTAAATAGCAAAACACAAACAGTGGACAGAGTACATGAGATCCTGTACAAAGCATGCTAGCGGAACAGCTGTTTATTCGTGACAAGGTTTCTAAATGGTTACTGGTTCGCTACCATTGTCAGACCATGCCACCCGTCACATGTAACGTCAGTGTACTGAACGTCCGGGTGAGAGGTTTGCGGTGTCGTATTTGTACATGCCTCTGTGAGTGTACAACATGCAGTGGGTAGAACTTCAGGTCCATTGTGTACGAGTAGGAATAAGCATAAGCCCACGTGTTGTGTAGGCTGCAGTACACAACACAGCATGCTGGCCCAGTCGACAAATTACAAAGTATGCCGCTCCATTTGACTGCACGTACGCTGTTCCCACTGGCCGGTTAACAAGGGCAATCGAAAAGTACCACGGGTCGAGGTGTGACGAGCTCTCCTGCATAGCAGTCGGTTCCAGTGTGCTTCCACTGATAACGCGAATACGCCCCTCTAATCTTGGTCTCATTCACGTTGTCTGTTACAAGTGGTTGCACCGACGAAGGCATTGTGTGGTACCTCAGGACGTTCTACAGTGCATTCCTCGCAGGTAGTGTGCATTCCTGTACTTAATTTCAGTGGCAAATTGTTGAATGTGAACTAATAATACATTTCACGAACGAAGAAGCATTTGATTTGCTCATGGTGTTGGGTGAGTGCCAACAAAATAGTTCTGTTGCTGCTCGTGTGTATGCTGCAAGGTATCTCGATCGGCAACATCGTTCAAGACATGTTTCTCGCACCCTTGCCGATCGTGTACGCAGAAGGGGCAATGTTCAGCCTTCTAGCAGTCACAAACATGAACGCATTGCTCGGCCTGTTCGAGATGAAAAGTCTGCTGGTGTACTTGCAGCCTTCCATCTCAATCCTCACGTGAGTATCAGGCAAACTGCTCGTGATTCTGGTGTCAGCGCAAGTACAGTGAGAAGGATTTTAAAGGATCGCAGATTTCATCCGTACCACCTGTCCTTGCATCAAGAGCTACACGGAAAAAAATTTCAACGCAGGCTAGACTTTTGCATGTGGTCTCAAGCTCAAGTGAATGCAAATGTTGGATTCTTTGACGAAATTTTGTGGTCTGACGAGGCTACATTTAAAAGTGATGGTCAAGTAAATCTGCACAACATGCATTACTGGCTTGCCGAAAACCCACGGTGGAAGCAAGAGGTTGATCATCAACGAAGATGGTCTGTGAATGTGTGGTGTGGAATCATCGGCGGAAGAAATTGGACATCATTATTTTCAAGCCAGGCTTACGGGTGTTGTGTACCGCGCAAAGACGGAAGACGAAGACGTCCCCTTACACATCAGAACACACATGTGGCTGCCCAGCACATTTTGAGCTGACAGCGAGGAATCAGGTGAATGCAATGTTTCGTGGTCGCCGAGTAGGTAGAGGTTGACCTGTGCCCTGGCCTCCTAGGTCACCAGACTTAACATGTTTAGATTTTTACCTCTAGGCACGACTGAAAAAAATCGTTTACCAAAATCGCTCTACAACGACGGACGACATGATCGAGCGCATAGTTGCTGCATACAGGCAGATTAGTGAGGCAGAAGTTATTGCAGTACAGAATAATTTCAGTGTCCGTGTGCAGAAATGCACTGAGACCGAGGGAAGACATTTCGAACATCTACTGTAAGTTGGTAAATGTGCATCACACTGGGTGCTTTACCTATTCTTCTCGTTTCCGTTGTTCATTGGTTTCTGATTATTCTTTCCTTTTTCTTATCATCATTTCAGTTAGGCCTATTTCACTTCTCAAACAATGGTTTGGCAATTAATTGTGAGACAAGGACCTCTTTTGTTGGCGAAGCTGGCGTTAAACACGCCAACGAATTCCTTATTGTGCGCGACAGTAAACCATTCGTTGCCAGTCCTAAGCCTGGAGCAAGTGTGAAGGGCGGTCAAAGTTGCAGCTCAAACAAAGCTTACAGTAGTACGGTGTTTCAAGAGCGGGCCCATTACCATAATTGTTTGTACAGTATCTTATGTACTCTGTCCAGTGTTTGTGTATTGCTATTTACGTACGTAATTCCTCACTTTGGAACACCAACTTCAGGGGTCGGAATTGTTTTGGTCGCCATTTTGAAACCGGTGAGTGGATTACAAAATCATGTTCGCATCCTTCTCACGATTTCTGTGACCTTTAAAACGAGGTATTACTCGACCCCCTTTGCCATTTGAACTTTTCGAGTTCTTCCCTAAATTTAGACCCCCTTTTTTGGGTCACGTGGTTTCATCCTTTTTTAGTCCCGCAGTCATCATGTGGCATATCGTTGGAAAGCTTGTGTCCTGCAATTTCCGGAACTGTTATTATTTTGCTGCACTTATTTATCTTAATTGTTAAGCTCGGTATACTCGATTTGGCTCACCTTCCTTTTCTTTGCAAAACCATTTTCTACAAGGAAAACGGTAGGTGGTACAGACAAATGTTTCAGATGACAATAGCATTTTTCCCCCGCCTTTCCGAATCTACATTTCAGACATACCCTTCCCATGTGAAAATCGCACGAACGGGGCATGTGCCCCCCACTAATACCACAAAGGGTGGCTTTCGGGCTGTTGCAAATACTTTCTAAGGATTCTTTGCGCCCAACTTAGGGGTGCATTTTTTTGTTTCAACTTGATACGATCTCCCGTTCTCTAGAAAAAGGTAGTGTCTGGGTCGCTCTGAAATACCTTGTATGTATATATATATATATAGGTTTATTATAATCTCAATAAAAGAATGTCTGTTAGCACACGTGTCTTTACCCGTAACCCCTGCGTGCATTTACTTGTACCACGCACGTGCTTTCACCTGCACCACTACTGCTCTCGAAGAGATAAAGGGAGGCAGGGAACATCAAATTTATTCCTCGCAGTGAGACGCCATGGGGAGTATGGGAACCTAATTTCATTTAGGGCGTTGAGGCACTCGGTGTCCCCAACCACAGCCGGGAACTGGCCGTAGCCAATCGGTACCCCCGATGAGCGGGACGCTTGGGTGATAGGATCAAAGGATGCCGCGACACCCCCGGCGTTAGCTGGGAATTGGTAAGCCAACCGGTGTCTCTTATGAAGGGAAGGCAGGTTAGGAAGGACCTGGTACTCCCAGTCAAGCCGGGCAGGTAGTCCTGAGCACCTATCAGCCGAAGCGATTGGACCAGGTAGGTAGGTTGCTGCCAGGCTCTTCTTCTTCTTCCTTCTTCTCCCTCCCTCCTTCTGGAATGGCTTCTAGCTTTTTGGCTGGAAGGCCGGTTTACCCTGGATGTTTGCCCGTTGACATCAGGGAGCCAACTCACTTTTGATTACATGTTGCAAACTCCGTACTGAGAATTATCATGGTTTGATATTGAGAAAACACTAGTGGAAAAATCACTAGATGCACGTGTTAACATAAACTAAAACTGTGTGCATTCAGATAATACAATTAACAACGAGTCGCACAGGACTCTGCATTAGTAACAATGAGTTGAACAATGTAAAATACAATTATTAACGTCTAAAGAACAAGTTGGATTTAAAAACAAAGCGTATGCCTCGCAGGGACATTCCGCTCAACACTTTCAACTACAGCGCCTTGAATAACGTAGTGTGGAAAACGGCACAGTTCTGCGCGCTCTGGCTGCTTCCACTCGAAAATGATCCGTTAGAGGCGCTGGTGTTGAAGCCGGGGCTTGGTATTCGTCTGCTTATAATGGAAGTAAATGGAGTTTTCGCTGCAACGTCTGATTCTTTTACATGAAGCATTTCTATGAATGTGATACTTGCTATGATATTTGGTACAGTGGTCGCGAAGATATTAAGGAACATTCTAGACAGTCGACCACGTCCTGTTATTGTCATACTTTCGTTAATAATACGGGAGAAAAAATACGCGTGGAATGGTCTTGGCAACTAAATTTTTGTGTATGAATTAGGTTCATTATTATTATCATCATAATCATTTCTTTTAAAGATATACACACTGAAGCATTTGTATTTTGGATATTTACTGTCTCTTTTCTTCCGCTTTAAACTAATCGCGGCGATGATGATAATGATGATTCCATGAAACGACAAGGTGATCCCCACAAAACTTTCCTAGTGCCATCGACATGAGTGTAAGGAAACTTCCAAACCAATGGGACAAGCGACACGGGATGTTCACACTGTCACACTAGTGACACACACTTCCAGACTGTAAAATAGCATTCATTGCACATGAGGGTCCAAACAGCAAACGACACGTTCATATGGCGTATTCGCGTGCTACTTGTTACTTAGCTCGGAAAGCTCCTTAAAGGAAGGGTGCTCAGTCCGAAGCGACGCGCTACAGGGCGAGTTCCCAACTAAGTGACAAGCGACATGGTGCCTTCAGTCTATTGGCAAGCGTTCGCTGCTAATTGTGCGAACAACAGATAGGCGACACGAAAAACCGCACATTACGACAACAGATCAAGGCGACACGATAAGTCACACGTGTCGCTTTGTCGCTTGTGCGTCGCTCAAACTGGGCCATTTCCTCAATAGCTTGCAACATGTTGCCGTGGTTTGTTGTTCGCGCATGCGCGATGCAATGAGTGTCTTGCTTTAGGGAGATTGCGCACCAAAGCGACAAGCGACACGCGACAGTTATCGCTTGAGGATTTCACCAACCGAACGATTGCCTGTGCTTCCCGTCATGCCGCTACGATGTGAAATGTTGCTCTTGATTGGCTCCTTTCCAAGCAACATGAGTCGCTTCGGTTTGAAAGTTGGCTTTGGCCGAAGGACCCGTGTCGCTTTGGTGTAAAATCTCCTTGAGGAAACGGCGCAGTGAGAGCTTGTGTCCCTACGGTTCGAAAGGCTGCATTGATTACGGACTGCTCGTTTCCAAGCGACACTTGTGGTTTGTCGCCTCGGTATGAAATATCTCTCAGCATACTATTTATATTCTAATAACATAGAAAAATAAAACTCTAGTACACAATCCAACACCTGACGTCCGGAATCACTTTGCGATGTTTCTTCTTGTGTTACGTATGCTATTTATTTATTAATTTTATTTTACTTTTCTTTCCAAATTAATGTCATTTCGTGACTGCAAATCACTCCACAAATATAACTGTTTCCATCAATTTACGTACCGCCTTTCAAGACAAATATATACATAATATATTCCAAAAACTAACAAAGCCGCATTACTTTTATAAGAAAATTAGCACCGAGATTGATCGCACTGCCATCTTGTTTCTCATCCGTCTGGGGAACCAGTTTCTTGGGTCGTTTTCCACACTACGTTATTCAAAGCGCTGTACTTTTAACTAAAATGTTAATTCAAAATGAAAGTAGCGACCATGTAGGGTCTATTATAACAAAGTGGCGACCACGCAGGGTCGTTACACGTGGGCCACACGCCCCTGGTTCATACCCATCGGTACAATAAAATAGGGAGATGAAATGAGGTTTTCTTACCCAACTGAACTTTCATCAACACCTCTTCCCTAATCAGAGTGTCTGTGCACGCTTATGGTACAGTCACGGACACTGCCGGCTTGTAATGAATACATTGAATGTCAGTGTATTCATTACAAGCTGGCAGTGTCCGTGACTGTACATAGTACCTTCCGTCTGCCAGTTCAGGACAAGACGCGATTGCGCACAGAATGATCGCCTTCGTTAAAATCCCTTCTGCCGCACTATCCCAGACGCCAACAACGAACTGCAAAATACGTGAACACTGGGTGGGTCTCTTCCTAACAGTTTATTAAAAATCCTGAAACGGTTCGTTTACCAGACGTGTTACGAGGAACAACTTGCATTAAATAATTTCCTGAGCACGACTTGGTGATACCTTGAAAGCAGCTGCAATTTTTGCTACAGTGTGAGCAAATGCTCAGCAAAGCAGAAAAACTGATTGCTTGAAATGATTCGTAACCCATTCAACACATAATATTCAAACTCTTATATCTAAGAGTCACAATACAAAATAGTACATCTCAATACATTGATTGATTGATTCGTTGTTTTAAGTCAACTTTATGAACATTAAGGCTATTCGGGACTGGACCTACAGTTTAAAGTGGGATCCAAACCACTATGTGACTCCACCGGGTATCGAACCCGAGACCCCTTGATAATATAGCAACGACGCTGCTACTGCACCATCGGGAGGCCTTACATCTCAGTTCAGAAATACTATTTACGTAATTCATATTTCAACTGACATCAAATGAACAATTTACGTATTCTCTATTGAGCCAAAACAGCGTTCTTGTATTGTTTTACCTATGTTTAATGTGCATGATTGATTGATTGATTTTGTTCATTTTACTTCCTTGTCGCTTTTGGCTAATCGCGAAGATGGGGATGATCGATGCTATGATTAAATTGATGAACGATACACACAAAGATTGTACACTCGCCTCACTTAGTACTCCGGCAGTTTGTTTCTTTATAGAGTATATTTGCAGAAGATACAATTATACCTACAAGTGCAATAACATACGCTCTATAAAACACAACTTATTACTAACGTCGTTGACCCTGTACAAGCTTACGCCAGGATTTGAGCCACCCCACGGATCCCTGACGTCGTAGGGTGCTGTGATGTAAAGCGACCTCGAACAAAAAAGGTTCGCAGAAAAGTCCCCGCGCACCTCCCCTTCACCCGTTCGACTAGGGCCATATGGAAGCATCTCCACTCAGTCCCTCCCCTCCAAGCGGGGGCGATCATACATCAAACCACTGGAGTACCATGCGGAGTGGTGTACTGATGTATCACGCTCCGCTCCGGATCGGAGTGCAATCGTACCGCGCTCCGCTCCGGAGCGAGGAGCGGAGTAAAAGCGACGCTTCGGAGTCGCTCCGGAGCGCTCTTTAGTACGCTCCGGACTCCGCTCCGAAACCCTGATTTCATCAGTGGTTGACTGCCTTTTCTTTGGGAAGTTCTCTTGATGACTTCTAGCCACATTCAAAACCATGCATCCTGTTTTTTTTTTTGTTTTTTTTTTTTGCCTTTTGCCTGTCCGGATTAAGCTAAATCCGGCTTATCGGGCTCCGGATTAACGAGGTTTTACTGTAATACATCGATTCTCGTTCTCTCTCTTTTATCACAACTGACAGAGAGAGAGGGGGGAACAGAGAAATGAGGGAGCACATTGTTGGCTATTGCCTAGCTACTTGTGCGATAAGCTCCAATACATCAGTGCCAATTTTAAAAATTAACTGTCGGTATGCCATACCGGCTCAATTCGATCACTGTCAACAGGTTAAATTATTTACAATTACATGTAACAACACACTAACTATTACAACGTTTTAACATTTCTAGGAATTGATTGATTAATTTGGTGTTTTAAGTCCACTTTGTGCACAGTAATGCTAATTGGG
>NC_139249.1:62809209-63318710 GCF_977018435.1 Lepisma saccharinum
TGTTTATTGTCACCTTGCACAGTGTTTATTGTTTTGGACAATGACATTAAAGCATATTTCTATTATAGAGATTTTAGTGTGTAAACACAGCTCGAATATCATTGGATACAAGGTGCCTCCCCCAATGGTGTAGTGGTAACGTCGTCACCTTGCAATCAAGATGTCCCAGTTTTGAATTTGAAGTTGAATTTTTGGGTGCGTCAGAACTTAAAGGTTATTTTGCACGCGTCACGTTATACGGTGTCCAGCCTCTTACCTTATCCAAAACATGTATAAGATCACAATTGTTCCATAACTTGATTTTTTTTTTTAATTTTGAATTTAAAATTGTGGGTGCTTCAACACTTAGGCTATTTTGCACCCGACACATTATACGCCGTCCAGCCTCTTACCATAACTAAAATAGCATAATTGCAGTGTCGTGTTACTAAATTATTAAAATATTCTGACTTTTTTTAAAAGCTGAGGCTGTAAACGGGCACTCAGCACACACAAGGACAAAAAACATGACAACACACACAATATTATACTGGCCATAGTGCCAGTCGCCAGAGCCTCGTTCGTCTGCAAAATACAGTCCAGGGTGTACTACGTGGAAGTGAGTTGACTTTTGGGCGTCTACGTGGAAGGCCATCCCTTACACCCCATGTCCCAGTTTCGATACCCGGTAGAGGCACATAGTGGTTCGGGTCCCACTTTAAACTGCCGTTTTAGTCTCGAGTAGGCTGTCTGTGCATAAAATGGACTTCAAATAAAAACTCAAAAATTCCCTGTCCATATCGGCGTGCACTAATTATATCTACAATTAGAACATTACTTTTCATTGTGTACATTTGCATTTCTATTTTCAAAATTTTCGAATATTATCTAAATATATATGTACGTTTTTATGTATTTTTTAAAAAATTATGAGAGTTATTGACAATTTGTAGTTTATTTTTAACATGATGAATTAGCATACAGTTTTTCTGTAAATGTGAATAAAAAATATTGTAGACATCTATGGATCTCTTCTAAACTGTAATTTGTATTATCAGAATGATTTCAAATATACTGATTTCATTAAATGTAAATGTGATTATTCAATTAATGCTAAATGTTTTTATTGTATACCAGTGGAAATGGTTTTGACCCTTACCTCCCCTTATATGGTCGTTTAAAGTGAGATCTGAACCACTGTACAATGTGCTTCTACGGCGGATCGAGCCTAAGACCTTCATTGCAAACCATCACCACCAGCCAATTGGAGGAGACTAACTAACTAAAGTGCAAAAAATATTGTCTATTCAATTTTTCTCGTAAAATACACCATATCGAATACGGAATTCTGTGTACTTAACATAGAATATGAAAACTTCCGTAAACCATTACAAAAAATAATAAAATTAATAAATAAATGTCTAATACTGAGATATTTCAATTTGGAGGCTGAGTAATTTTAACAAACTTATGCTGCTATGCCAATATCATTCACTTATGTTGAATTATCTCTAAATATACTTAATTGTTAAAAGGCGCTCCCGTTACTTTGTGAAAATTCGTTGCAAGGAATTTTTTTGAGGCCTCGGTGACTGAGCGCCTTGAGTTGTCGATTCACGTTGTCTCAACACGTTCCAAGCTTCTATCAATGACCTGTGCATGGATATTCCTTCATAAGTGTCTTTTCTTGAATTTCATCTAATCATACCTTCCCTTCGTCGTTAGGAGAAAATCTAAATGAAGAATCTCGAATACAGAAAAGCGTTCTACGCATGCATTCCACTTTGACGAGTAAGACTTGAGATATGGAGACGACAATTAGTTGAGCGAATTGGTTGAGTGCGGAAGTTGCATGCGAGTAACAATTAATTTCCCCTTCACTTTGTTATCGGATCGAGTGGAAGTTAATCTGATGTTTAGGACTAGCCATTCCGATTCCTGGGCCGCTTCCACGGTGGTCTGGTTTTCGTGGAACTAAATCCAGAACACTTCCTGTCTGCAGGGTACAGTTACATACGCTCTGAAGTAGGCATGGCTTTTCTGCCGAAAGATATCCGTTCCGCACCAACGAATAAAAAAAAGGTGGCTTATTTCTTGGCACAAACACACGCATGCAGGACGAGTGGAGATAAAGGAACCAACGGGTGAAACAGAACGTAAGAAAATGATTTGGTGAAGGCTGCGGTTGCTGTGCCTTGTTTGTAAAGGAACTCCATTCCTGCATGCCCAAGAGCGGACGGTTGTTGAATGGGAAGCCGTGTCTGTGGAACATTGGGCCACGAGAACAGAGTCCCGTTCCGCATTGTCTGTTTCGTCTGTAACTCAACGTGCATCAATAAGAAGCCGCATTTAGAAACGTATCACTTGCTGCCTGTAATTGTATCGGCTGCTCTTTCTTTGATTGATTGATTTTAACGCACGGTAATGAAATTAGGTGGGTGGCAGAAGTTTGCGCTGTTGCCACGTCGGAGCACAACCCCGTGCGTTCGGAGGTTTAAGATTTATTGATCGATTTAGTGTTTTAAGTCCACTTTATGCACAGTAAGGCTCATCGGGACTAGACCTACAGTTTAAAGTGGGATTCGAACCACTATGTGCCTCCATCGGGTATCGAACCTGGGATCTCTTCATTGCAGTGCGACGACGCTACTACCACTTCGCCATCGGGTAGGCTTAAGAGAATGAAAGATCTCATTGTAGAGTTGGTCTTTGTAATCCGCGTGATGCAAACTGACAGTATTTGCAAGAAAGGGCAGGGATGACACAAAAGTGCCCCGGAGAGAGGTCGGTCTGACGCTGGAACTAGGCAATGCAGCCCGGTTGACGTTGCCACACAGTGCGAGGGAACCAGCGACTTTCGTCCCGCTATCGCTATGCTTTTCCCATATGTGGCACCAGCGCAATTCTGCCCAGCCGCCTATTTTCACGGCTGTGCGTTTAGTTCATTTTACTTTGCTTTTGTGTCATGTTAGGGTTAGACTAATCGCGAAGATGGGGATGAATGGTGATACGATGAAGGAGATGGAACGATCTCGAACACATATGGACAACACAATAAAGTCCAGAGGATTTTTCTGGACATGGATAGAGACGTCAGAGCTTAGTCTGCAAAATATAGTCCAGGGTGTACAGTCACCGTCAATACTGAAATCTTGAAATACTGGCATGGCGTTATGTGTGTTGCCTAAATCTACGGTAGAAGTTGCCCCTGGAAATTTGCTATTAAAATCCACTTATCGTTGTAGAGTTAGGCAACACACATAACGCCTTGCGGGGAAACTAGTATTTAAGGATCTAGGTGTTCAGTTTTTTTTGCCGGTGACTTTACCACGTGGAAGTGAGTTTGACATTTGGGTGTCTTCGAAAAGACGAGTACACCCCTGCTGTTTCTTTAGTGGGTAGATTTAATTAAATAAAAAAGTAAAGGATATTTCCCCACATCAAAAACCATGGAACGTTTGGAAAATTTCAATGGGTGAGCATATTTAATTTATTTTTGAATGCTTTTCTATCTAAGGACAAGAATGAATGATGAAATGATATATCCATGCCTTATCCAGGCTTCGAAACTGGGACACCTGGCGTCGTAGCGCGATGTGCTAACCACTCTGCCACGGTGGCCGACTGGGGTCTGACTAGGGTGACCGTACGTCCCGTTTTGACCGGGACAGTCCCTTTTCAGAGGCATGTCCAGGGCGTCCCGTCATATTATTAAAATTCCACTATTTGTCCCGTTTTATAAAAGTCTAGGAGGTATCTTGAAAAAAGCCTAAATTTGAGAGATGTTTCATGCTAAAAAGATGTATTGTTTTGTGTGTGTTCCGTTATTTGTAGAGCAGTGAATAAGCATGCAGTTTCTTTAAGAAATTGCAACAAGAATTAAAGTTCTTGCGTCTTGAAACAAACTGAAAAGAAAAATCTAGAGTTGTTTGTATGATATGTTCCGTAAGGTTTTTGACGAGATTCATAAGAAGAATGAAGAATAAAGCTGCTCTCAAGAAGATTGGTTCTTCTGCTAAATACTTCTGGCATTACTCAACTTCAGCGTAGGACTAACATAAAAGGTTTATCAGAAAGGCTGGGAAACTCTTTGTAAGTCATAATTAATAGCTTTTGACAACGGGAGATCATATTTGAATTATTGTTTATGATGTATAATTTATGTGATCCATTATTTAATAAATAATAATAATACGTTAATAAAAACAATAATCTTATGATTAGCCCTAACAGATTTTTTTCAGGGAAAACGGGCGGTAAACTCATCTTCTTAGGATGTCCCGTTTTTGGGTCAAAATATTATGGTCATCCTAGGCCTGACTGATTACAAAACGTTGTTGCTTTTCAACTATTGAGTTCTGATTAATTGATTTGGTTTATTTTACTTCGATTTTCTGCCACTTTTGGCTAATCGCGAAGAGGAGAAGTGATGAGGGGTTTGAGTTTTTGTTTTAAGTTCACTTTATGCACATAAAGCCTATTCGAGACTAAACCTACGGTTTAAAGTGGGATCCGAACCACTATGTGCCCCCAGCATCGTAGTACTACATTGTGGTAATCACTCTGCCACCGAGGGCAGCTTTGATGAATTAAGGAAACATGCTTTATAACACGCCAATATATTTTGCCAGATTATTGGAGGCTCGTCCGTCTGTCCCCGCCACTAACGACGCTCGTGGAATACAAAAACTGTTTCATTTTATTAGACCCATTGTACTGGCGGTTGCTGTTTCTAAATACATGTACATATTTGTGTTCACCTTTTAAAAGTAGCTACTTCATGTATGATTTCGGCATCACGAATGTTTTTACTACCGTTTTTTCATGAACCCAGCAAACCGGAGATACTTTAAGTTCCATGCTCTACCACTGCGGCAGCATAGCGGGAAGAACCAGAGAATTAATTAAAATATGTTGTATTTATACCCATTATGCAACAACCTTTTCTTTTCCCACAATTGCGAAAACCGTTAACCTCTGCCTGAAAATGTTTATAGGTTGAGGTGGTTAAATTACATGTTAAACACATTTTCAAGAATGCAAAGTCGTTAAATAATGCAAATGCAGTAGTTATGTGTTTTTACATTAAATTTCTCGGTAATATCTCTTAACTGAAACCTTACTGCAAATAATAACAATATCTGTCCTATATTCAATAAAGAACTCATCAATAATTGTAAATTTCCTCTGCAAAAAGTAGTATTTTGTGAATGTCACAATGCGTGGCGCTGCTCCGCAGATTCCCGATACAGGCTAAGAAAAAGTACTTGAAACAATCATGTGTAGAATTCAGAAATTTGAGAATGGCAGACAAGAAAGATATTTTTCCTACGTAAGTAATGCCAATTTTTGCATAGGCCTAAAGGTTATTTTGATATTTTCAAAATAAGACAATTAGAATTACATATGATATCTATCTACAGCACATGAGCTACCTTGAAATGTTACAAAATATTCAAAATATTGTTTATATGAACAAAAAACATCAAAGTTGCAACAATGTAGGCCGTCAGCCCGTTGCCAAGACACACGACACACCGGCTCGGTTCCCTCGACAGACAAAGACCGGGCGTCGCTGCCTACCAAATATATTTCTGTTATAAATATATAAATGCCACGACTACGCTCAGTTCCTGCGGGGCATGAGACCCCGCATCCCAAAGTTCGGGTAAAGGTCTGCTTTTGAATAATAATATAATTAAAATTAAATTTATGCTTACTTATCTAAGACTTCAAAATAAGGTAACCATTCTCATGCTTAAACTTCCATCGTGATCGCACCCGCATCCCACTGACCAGTGAGGATACGCATGCGAGTCGCGAGCGAAATCAGCATAATCGAATCTGACGTCCTTTGGATTGATAAAGCCTCCCCCTCACTGACCAGTGATGGCGGGACACCTCACCAAACCCAAAGGATGCCAGTTAATTTATACTTATTAGACAAATTTACTATAAGGAAATACCAATTAACGATTATAAATTTATTTACAAATCCAAACATAGTTAGGTTGAAAGAAAAATATACAATCTTCTGATCAAGAGAAAACTACAATGCCAAAATTAAATTTTTGTTCAAGAATGACTTCCGTAACATAGACTGAAACTTGCTTTCGAGTAAACATACAATCCAGAGAGCTCTCTCTTATATATATATTGTCCATATCCCATCATAGAACTAACCCAGCTTAACTTGGTTTCAATAAACAGGTGACAAATTATTCAGTAATGATCGACAAAATTTCTAGGAAACAAAACAAAAGGAAAATTTGCATAACATCTTTCCATAAATATCTATTCATGCTTCTGTCATATTTTCACATCTGCATTATGTTCTCTAGAACTCATGAGGTATACTACCCTCTTCAGGGCCAACCTCCAATAACATTCATAACAAAATATAAGGGGAGCTTTTCTCTACCCAATATCAAAGCCCTATCTCGGCCACAAATTACAAATGTCCACGTGGAATTCCTTAACATAACAGGGGACTCTATGTCTACCCTTTTTGGCTACTCACATTGCAAAAGCAAAACAATAGACTTTTACATTAAAATATTTTTCTATAAAAACATATACTCGACCGGTCACCTATTATAGCTGTTTCAAAATTACATCAAAGATAAATCTAAATAAGAGAAACCAAAACCTTCCTTAACGTTCCGGATACTCAGACCTTAAAACGGACAAGTCAACTATATAAGCTATCAGATTTAAAAGACACCCTCTGACCAGAGGTATGCTCTTGGATAAAACTAAAAAAAAAATCAAATTTATTTAAATGAACCTCCTGACCAGGAGAATTCAGAATGATTTAGCATAAAAATTAACTTGACGAGAAGGATGTATATCTTGAATTTATATCGGAGTCACACTGACCAGTGACAACTCCAACAGAATTTATGAATCAAAATTTTAAATTATTAAGATTAAATATGTATGAATCAAATTATTTATAAGCCTGCCAAAATCCCCTTTAAGGATCATGCTGACCAGCACAAATCCTGAAAGGTGGCTTACGGAAAACCTCGGACATTGTGGAAGGGAGAGCTGACCAGCCACTCCCCACACAACGCCCGTATTCTCCCAGCTCTGGACCTCGACAAGCGATTTAATCACCTAACGATTCCGGAATCTACTGCTATACTGATTATTTTGCCAGCGAGACGGCTGGTATTTATACTTGCGGGATTGCGCAATTCTATTCCCCAACAAAAGATTTGGACAAACTGAAAAGTTATTTTTAGCATCCAACAATTACCCCTTCCAAAAAGGCATATCGAGAAACACAATGCAAGCTAAACTTATTTACAAACCCGCGCAGCGCCGAACGAAAAAGAACCCATTGTTGTTAAGAAAGAAAAATAATGCAAGCTTCAACTTGCTCTGCGTTCTTTTTCGCTTAGCAGAAACTGCGTTACAAATTTTAACAAGGATAAAATATACATTCAAAAGATTAGAACTACAAAATAATTTATACGAGGGCTATTGAAAAGTAATTTGAATAATAAAGAAATCAATCGTTACAAAGTGTGTGCATTCAGTACACTAAGTAACTCAATTTTTGCGGGAGGCAGCTCGCGCACTTTCATACTTTACACTTCAAAGTTTAGTAGCAATCTTGTCATTATTGGTATAAAATGAAAGATATTTGTAGGCTCTACAACTTTTGTTCCATTAATTTTCCAATATTATCATTCGTTACGAAATTACAGAGCCAAATAGAAAAAGTAAATACGAAAATATAATTTTTTTACAGTTTGTCTTAAAATCACTCAAAAACCATTGGGAATATTTAAAACATGAAGAGGACCGAATTTGTAGAGAGTAAAGTTGGGCCTGAAATTTAAAAAAGAACGTGTCCACTGGTTTCAGAGATATGCATGATTTCCAGAAACATTGCATATTGAATGTTGAAAGGGGTGTAGGGGGAAAGCTCAGGGGGAGGGGTGGGGAGTTTAGGGAAAATGCACATCTTATGATGGTCTAACAATACACCAAAATTCAGCTTTCCCCTAATTTGTTCCGACAAAGAAAAAAAATCTATTTACTGGGCTATTACCATTGATGTTAGCTAACAGGTCGTATGGACACAACTGTAAAACAAGGCTACCATTGAACATAGCCGATCAGCGCCCTGTAATTTGGCAAAGGGTTCCTTTGTTTCCATTTCCAGGGCAAAAACACTGGAAGCGAGGACTGACCCACGCGAGGGAGGTCAGCTCTCTTGACATAAATCACTCTGCTCTTGTGCGATGCATCCCAGCTTTCCGCCTTGGCGCTCGGCCCCTGAACCTGTCATTTGGCTCGCTCTCGGTGACCCCTTGGCGCAATTACTTGCAGCTCCATCACGAAGTAAGCGAAGGTCATGCAGGCTGCCAGGTAACGGTGCCTTGCGTGGGAGGTATCGCAAACGGCAGCGACCCCTTGCGGTCAGGTACGTAACCAAGATGTCTTACGGCAGAATCGTCTTCAAGGACATTCTGCGCTGCATGACAGGCGTTGCCTCTTCTGCGTTCCTCCGGCAGATGGCTCCACTCGAGTAGCTTTGCGTGCAGGTACGTCAACGGTCTTTTTCAACTGTCTCTTTTCGTGTGATGAGGTCGCAACCTCTGTTAACTGTAATTAAAGAATCGGCTTTGTTGACTTGCCTCAACGGGGTTGGGATGCAAGAGGTGACCTGTGAATGCACTAAAATCCCAACAACTCTCCTGCGTAATGCATCCTGGGAATTTTTGGGAGGAAACTGAGCAGTGACGGCGCCAGCCTGAAAGTGGGGGGGGGGGGAGGGGGAGGGCTACAGATTTTGGAGTCAAATTCTTGGGGGCTAACTTATACCGCCCAAAAGGCATTTACTTAACATTTTAGTATGGTATACATTTACCAGTGACATATTTTAAAGTCAGATCCAAAGATAAATAACTGCACTTTGTTCCAGCACGAAAGTTTTGTGTCAAATACAATGCAATAATTATATTATTTCTTTTTATTTTCCTAAGCCACCACTGAGTGGAATAATATCACAGACCTACTAATCATATGAACAATACAAAAAACGCCATAACAACTACAATTATTAACTCGCTGGATATACTTATAAATACTACACGTAACACTATTTCTATGTAATGAGTTTGAGTACCATTTTGCTAAAATGAGAAAATGAACTACAGCAAGAAATTACGATAGTATACGTCTGTTTTTTGTTTTTTTTTATGAACAGCTACAACCTTGTTTAAATTCAAAGATTTAGAAAGCTGTTTCTCAAAGGACAGAATAGATAGAGCACTCAACCTCTCGTTACCAATTCGATTAGGAAGGTAAAACTTGATTTTCAGCAAGCAGCCGTTAATGAGGGTATGCACAATTCAATACCACAAAACTTGAAATGTTCGTAAAAGGCAATTTTCAATGTTTCAACTGTAGCAAGTAGCTGCTGAAGGGTCATTACATGTTTCGAGTTCCTTCCTGCCTCATAGTGTGTGCCATAACTCAAAACTGTCCAAATTACAACAGTAGGGAGCGGCGATAAATTGTAGCTTTTCGTTCTTCAAAAAAGCGGCACTAACTTAATAAAGTAGGCATCAAATAAACAATACCACCCTTAAATAGAAAGTTTGTTAAAAATACAATTTTATCTGCCATGATGAAATATCTTACGTTTTCTTGTCCAACGACTGAAATTCAGAGCTTAGGGTTAAAAATGGGGAGGATGCGAGAAATACCGTCCACTTAGGAGGTGCCACTGTTAAGGAACAAACATCTTTTCACTACAAATTCACCTCCACTAGGAGACAAATATATTGACATAAAAGTAACGAATATAGTTGCAACTCTTGCACAGGGAATTTTGTTTAGTCAAAATTACTGCTGAAGATATAATTCTATTTCAGAATGTATTATTATGCATAAATACTGATCAAAATTGGATCAATAGTTTTAGATGTGCTTCAAAGATTGATTTTCCTGCACGGAATCAAATTGGACCATTATACTGTAGTTACTGTAGAAATTTTATTTTAGAACCTCACAAATCACAATTCGTTAACATGTAAGCCTAGGACTGCGAGCAATAAAATTGACCAAGCGTGCTGATTTTCGCACCGTATTGCAATAATTAGTTGATTAGAATTTGTATTACGGTCCACTGTATCGTATCGTACCCAAGGTATTGGGTAGGATGTATAAATTCTTAGCACAGTAGGAAACAGAGATAGGAATGCTGAATAAGTAATCAGGCAAAGGTCGGGTGATTGACTTGGAAGTCGCATATGGCATGAGTGTTGGAATTGACAGGAGGTGTGATCAGTTGGCGAGAATACGAGAGAGAGTAAGGACTACGGATTGTGAGAGAGGAACAAAGTGGGGAACGACTATTGGACGATGGTGTGTGACAAGAGACAAGTGATAGTTGAGAGGACAAGCTAGGAACAATCTCCATATATTTGTAAGGCAAGTAATATCCTTTCCTTAACCAATCCATATCGGTTCAGTCATGGAGAGTGTAAAACCCATATCTAATCTAAGCTAATTTCTATCGCCATTCCTTTAAAAGGTAACCTCTTGCATTTATCACATTTAGGCCAAGCGAGTGATAACCATCTGAGAGATGAATGAGGAATAGCTACATCACCCAATTAAATCTAGAGGTTCTAGGTTCGATCCCAAACGCAGCATGGGAGTTGCGTTACGGTATGCACAGAGGCTAACCGGGACGAGATCTACAGATTCTAGTGGAATCCGAACCACTTAATGAAATGTTAGCTCCACCGGGAATGGAACCCGAGTCCCCTTGATATCAAGGCAGCAGTTTTATCAGGACTGGGAGCCAAATTGTAGATGTAACGATGAAACCATTAAGAGAACTTCGCTAGCACCCATGCAATTGTTGGTATTCAAATGAGGAACTAATAAACAGAAAAGAAACATGACGGTTCTTTAGATTTTGAATGTGGTCCTACTAATTAAAAATTCATTTGTCACACCTGTTAGACCTGTTCCGAAATATAGTGATACGATTTATAGGGGCTAATAATAGTACAAATTTATTATTTATGCTAAGAGAACTAAACCTAGCTAGCCTAACCTAACAACTTAGGCATTTAGCCTAACAATAAAAGCACTTCCCGGTGACTTCAGAAAGTAAGGTTGCTGTAGTGTTGTGTGATAAGGGATACCTGAAAAGGAGGCTGTAGCACCTGGGTTTGCAGACAGTGTATCCGTTGATTGATTGGTTTGTTTTATTTTACTTAGTTTTTCTGCCACTTTGGCTAAACGCCATTATGACGATAAAAGGGGAGAAAATGAAATTAGTAAAACCTGGCCCGTAACCGGAATTTTATTTCGATGGGAGGGGGGGGGGTGCCTTATGAGCAACCGGCATCTAAAGAAAAAGAATGGGAGGTAAAAGCCCTGGAAATGAATTTCTCAGTATGTTACAACTTATTATGCAAGATGTTTAATCCTGCTAAGGATGTAAAATTAATTACCGATATACACTATTTAAATTAATTATTTGTAGGATATCGGGGGAGCGGGACTTCAGCCCCCTTAGCCCTTCCCCTGGCTACGGTCCTGGGTGAAACACATGGACATGGACAGGACCCTACAGAGAATTATACTGGATGTGAATGCAGACGTCAGAGCCTTGTTAGTCGGCATTATACAGTCTAAGTTGTACTACGTCAAAGAGAGGTTGACATTTTGGAGTCCTCAGAAAGATCACCCCTTATACACCTGTAGTGTTCGTGTTTGGGTTCTGTTTGGATGTGATTTCCCTTCATCCATGTTGTCATCTTCATTGTTGCGATTAGCAAAAGTCGCAGAAAAATGGCGAAAAATAAATATATACGAACACATGCAAACAGGACATGCAAGTACAACTTCGAAAAAAGATGGCTATAATTTCTTATACATATTTCCCAACTTAGAAGTAGAAATTCGTTGAAATCCCGAAATACACCTGTCGATATATACAGATCGATGCAATCTGCTTAATTTTTTAGTTTCTCTGGAGCCGTCGAGGCTGCTGGGCATGTTGACTGGTCAACTCACGAACTCACAACCGGGTTCGTGTTTTAATCTGAGTGTAGCTCTTTCTTTTTGTCTCTCCTTTCATCATTTTCATCAATTCATCATGCATCCTCATCGTAGTGATAATGAGCCTCAGAGGGCAGCAAAGTGACGTAAACAAGAAAGGGACAAAATACCTACAGTACATTTCTGTAGGGTATTTGATTGTATTTGGTTATGTGCTCAGATGGACTCAAAGGAAGTTTACCTAAATTTAAAGCGGAATCCGAAATTATCTCGATGACATTTTTCTCCGACACCTTGTTTCAATCTTATGAAGCAGCCTTGGAAAGACGAAACTTTTTTTCTGGGTAAATATGCAACCACGTAGAACAAGCTGACGATTGCCATTGATGGATTGACTTTGCAATTACTTCTATCAAAATATACAGTAAAACCTCTGAATAACGGACGGAACTGGGGGAAAAATAAATGTCCGTTATAAAGAAGTGTCTGCTATTCAGAAAAAAGTGTAGGATGTTACACAATAGGATAAGCATATAACAGTACGTACTTTACGAACATAATGGGTTTTTCTTCCTACATTCAAGGAACAAAATACTGTACTAAAGTATCCCTACATACATTATAAATTTCAAAAAATAAAATACAGTACACGTAGTGTAATACCTTGTTAAATTACTGCATTCAAAATGAGACATACTTCTCAAGATAACCACAAAGAATACTGTCTACTATTTGCAATTTTAAATACAAGAAATACGTTCGGTGTAACATGAAACAATGCGCGCTAGTTCGAAATACTGGCCATTGTTGTGTCGAATTCCAGAAATTCCGGCCGTTTTCTTTCAGGCTGTCCGTTATTAAGAAGTTTTATTTGCGTTGGGGAGGTAGTTTTTAGTGTCCGCGTCCGTTATTAAGAATGTCCGTTATTGAGAAGTAATATTGGCATTAAACCCCATGTATTTCTGCCGGGGAATTTAAAAATTCCCGTAATTTAGAGGTGTCCGCTATTCAGAGGTGTCCGTTAGGAGAAGTTTTACTGTATAACTTATTTATAATAATCTGGTTGATTTCCGCTTGTTACGTCTGAAGGTAAAATTTCCCACAAACTCTCGGTCACTAATTCTCAGTCCGATCTTGATTTTTACAATGCCGTCTCGGGGCATGATTTGTTAAAAGTGTAAGTCCACTTAATGCACAGATCGGGACTGGACCAACAGCTTAAACTGGGATCTAAAGCATACGACCCTTACAAATCGGCGACGTTAGCAATTGCTTCTTCGGGAGTAAAGGTAAAAGTTAAAGTTCCCCGTGCATAGCACCGTACCGAACCTCACACATTCTCTATCTCGGCAATTTTGTAGGTGATATGATCATCACCACGCTCCGGCAGCCTTTACCCCACATGTTTGAGACTGGGTGAGCCCCGGAGCCGTTTAATGTGGGGACAAATTCCGAACTTAGATCACCCACCTCGGGAATCGAACCAGAGTTCCCCGCGTGCCAGTCAGCCGACGATATACCGACTAGATCTCGCCTTCGGGGACCCTGCATCATTTGTACTACACACATTATGTGTACGTACGCACGCGCGCGCGTGTGTAAAGTATCCTAGTAATGTCAACATGATCCTAAATTAATGACCGGTTGTACGAATCGGTCGCTAATCATGCGAACTTTCTCGTTCCCAGCGTAAGAAGTAACCTAGAATCGAACCAACTTTTTCCTGCATTGAAAGTTCCACGGAATTTGGAATTCAGTACAACTATTGGATGTTCATTGCATTGCACAATCTACAAACCTCTTTCTACTGCATCTGGTCGAGACGGAGACAGAAATCTGGCTTCGTTTCTTCAAAGATTTCCACGTGAGGCTCCCCTCTGCCTAGAAATGCAAATCGCATCAAAAGATTAATGGAAAAAATTAACGAGGTTTCATCCTGATAGAAAGTAAGCTTGCGAATCAAAACAAGCAGTCACATCATGCCTGTGGATTCTTCAGGAAGTCTCCAAGTTCCTTGGTTTCTAGTATCCGCTTAGTGTTGTCGCCCCTAGGCCTAGAGAAAAAAAATCCTCCGTTACTAGACTGTTAATAGCCCCGTCAACTTCCCTGCACTTTTTGACTCACTCTGCGTCTAGTTGGTTACACAATGTAACACCGACTCGTCTGCTTCGTTCATTTGGTGTCAAGTAGTGTATTTGGTGTCTGCTCCGTTTGCACCACGTTCTGGAGCGGTGTAAGTGTGTGGTGCATGATCACGTGGTGCGTGCTAACTAATCAAATCAACGGTTAAAGCAGCAGACAGGCATTTGTTGAATCTTCTGAACTTAAACGCCGCTATCCGTCTACTTGGTGGAACGTCATTTGCTTGCACCAGCCTGACACCGGGATACACCAGCACTACACCTAGTGTCGAATAGTTCTGCGAACTATACACTGTCCCAGTTCTCTCTAGAGCAAGCAAACGAAAACATGTCTCTGCGCAAGTACTGAGGCGCGACGACTCCATCAATGAATGAGGGAAAGCGACTGCAGCTACCAGCCTTCGCAGCAGCGTGCACTACTTCCCTCTGCTCACTCGATTTCTCTACCGCTATGCGCGGTCTTGCTCCAGATAACCGGGACAGAGTATAGACGGGGCCAATGTGGATCATGTTGCTGTGGATTGCCAAGGCATTAGTTCCGTTAATGGTATAATTAATGTAGGTAATTTCTATCATGAGGTTTCCGCGACTGGAGGATGGGTTGGCTTGCAGAATGACAAGGATGTGGGAGTGTCGTGCCCTTTCTTAAAGGTTTCGTAGCAACAGTCGCCTGAAATAGAAAACACAAAACTATATGCAGGAGAGGATAAGCATATACTCTATGTGATCAGAAGTATCCGGACACCCACCTGAAAATAAAGTACAAGTTTGGGCAACCCTCCATCGGGAACACTGGCAGTCAATTAAGTGTTGGCCCAGCCTTAGCCTTGATAACAGCGTTCACTCTCACAGGCATACTTTCAATCAGGTGCCGGAAGGTTTCGTGAGAAATGGCAGCCCATTCCTCGCAGAGCGCCAAAATGAGAAGAGGTATTGATGTGAATCGGTGTGGTCTAGCACGAAGTCGGCATTCCAAAACATCCCAGAGATGTTCTATGGGATTCAAATCAGGACTCTGTGCAAGCCAGTCCATTAGTGGGACGTTGTTGTCGTCAAACCACTCCCCCACAAGCCCTGCAGTATGGACGGGTGCTCGGTCGTGTTGAAAGACAGAATGGTCATCCCCGAACTGGTCTTCGACGGTAGGTAGCATGAAAGCTGTTAAAATGTCAACGTAAGCTTGTGCCGTGACATTGCCATGTAAAGCAACAAGGGGGCCAAGCCCCCTCCAGGAGAAACATGACCACACTGTAACCCCGCCACCTCGAAATTTCACTGTCGGCACTACATAGGCTGGTAGATGTCGTTCACCAGGCATTCGCCACACCCACACCCTACCATCGGATCGCCACATTGTGTACTGTGATTCATGACTCCACACAACGGTTTTCCACTGTTCTATGGTCCAGTGTCGACGCTCCTTGCACCACACGAGGCGGTGTTTCGCATTTGTCTGTGTGATGTTTGACTTATGGGCAGCTGCTCGGCCATGGAAACCAAGTTGCCGCACCTTGCGCCAAACAGTAATGGTGCTTGGAGTAGATCCTGATGCAGTTCGGAATTCCTGTGTGATGGTGGCGATGGATTATTGACGATAATGCTGTACGACCCTCTTCAACACTCGATGGTCTCTGGAGGTCAACATGGGAGGTTGGCGTGCACACTTTTGGGTTGTACACATCCCTTCACTATAACATCGGAAACAGTGGACAGAGGGATGTTTAGGAGTGTGGAAATCTCACATACAGACTTCCTACACATGTGGCACCCAACCAACTGACCACGTTGAAAGTCTGTGAGTTCCTCAGACCATCCCATACTGCTGTCTCACACTGTCTGCAGACTACTGAGTTCGCTGACTATGTGTTCCACGCGGTAGATGGCAGTACTGTGTCGCCCTCTTTGATAAACACACTTTTCGCGGTGTGTCCGGATACTTTTGATCACATAGAGTATATCGTTTGATTTGATTGATTCATTTGCTATATTTTACTTCGCTTTTCGTGCCACTTTTGGCTAATTTGCGAAGATGGTGATGAGTGATGATGTGATGAAATTGATGAATGAATGGGCACTCACAAACATCCATGCCGAGGACGGGATTTGATCCCGGGACCCCTGGCGTCGTAGCACATCTTTCGTTTGAAACGAGCGACGGCGTTATTTCAGTCGCTTCGAAAGTCTCCAAAATACAAAGAAGGGTAAGAATATGTTCAGCTTCTGTTTGAATTCTAGTTCGTCCTAATAATAGCTACGTTCTGATGTTAAAATTTTTAAGGAAAGAATCAAAACTGATAAAGGGTTTTCAAATCCGAAACGGAAAAACTGTTTGAAAACCAGAACCAAAAATCTAGTTTAATGGTATGCCGATTTTTCGAGATCCCGTTTTCGGTTTTCCAAAAACTCTACTGTCCCTGAAATTCAAATTACTGCTCGGTTGCAACACATCAACTATATATATATATATATATATATATATATATATATATATATATATATATATATATAAAAGCCAAAATTCATCTACAAAGTCATTAATGAATATTTTAAGTTACAATTATAGAGTACATCCAGAATGTTTTCTCACTAGAAGAAAAGTTACTGAAATTATGTATTATAATTTCATTAACACACTTAACAAACATTTTCATAGTAGGTTCATATATAATATCAGAAAGAGAAAAATGTATACATATTTTTTTTTTTAATTTGCTTTAATCAAACTCTTCAAATATTTTACAGAGCCCTTTATAAAAAAAAGCTTTTCTGTAAAAAAACAAAAAAACACGAAAAAACATATCTGTGTGTCGGGTGCCAAAAACGATACCAGCAATTTTAAGCGTATTTTATAAAAAATAGAAAAATCGATTTATTAAAAAAATTATCAAAAATGATTTTTTAAATAAAAATCATGATCTTTATGGAACCTGCTTGAAACCTCATCTAAATCAGAATCTGAGTACTCATACATGCGTAGGTCTACGGGTCTACGTAACTGGAATGCTCTCACACATCGCAAGGTTGGAAAAATGAAATCGTTTATCTGAGAACAGAGAAAATTTCTTTATATTAAGATAATCAAGAACTGAATATCGGCGTATATTTTTAATGGAAAAAAGTACGCCATATATGTCGGCAATTAGACTCGCATTAAGACAATTTTCAATTTTCGCTGTGTTCTTCACAAAATATAGTAAAATTCCCTAGAAACACTGAAAATTACGAAAAAGTGATAAATTTCCATTTATGTCTTTATTAATGTTATTTTAGCTACTTAGAGGCACTTTCGGACACCGTTAACGTTTTTCGGTGTTATCGACATGTCACGGTATCTAGTGACATGTAAAACGCAGTTCGATAAAAATTATTTTTGTTTATTGATTCATTTTATGCACCAACTTGAAAGTGTGAGGTTGTTTATTTTGTGAATAAACTTGTATCCGAGCCAGACGTCGGGAGTTGGGAGAAGGGTCTTTCCTGAGTGACAGCCGCCGCTTAGAACATGACATATTTGCACCAACGCGAAGATAAGGAAAGATTATTTTCGTCGCTACCAGGCTTGAGTCGCAGCGGGCGGGCTAACCCATGTTCACGGATGACCAGAGATGTCAGCTGGACCCCAAGCCTGCAAGTATCGATGACGCCTCGGTGACCGAGTTTCAAGACAATGGACACAGGTCATTCGCATCTCCTCCAAAAGCGAAGCCAAGCTACCTGAGCGTGGGTTTCAACGGACGAATTTGATTCTCTTATAAATATACGGTGCTACCATCCCAGAGACAGTTTTTACCCGGATTTCATAGAGAGAGCATCTCCGCGCTACACTCTCGCGTGATCGTTGCTTTGTGTCCGTGAACTTTGTTTCCTTACGTACCGTGAGCGAATTGCAGATAGAGTTACCAGTGTGCGCCTTATTTTGGTGAAGATTACGCGGTGATTTGTTTTTGCCAAGCGTGGACTACATAATGATGGAGGGCTAAAGACGATAGAGAAGGGGCCGTCGCTCCCCCTGACGCCCGCAACGATGCAGAATCCAGCCAGACGACGCCAAAACCAACCACTGCCCAAAGCCCGAAGGACGCTTTCAGATCGACGTCCCAACCAAAGCCCGAAGGACGTCTTCAGAACGACGCCGATCGAAGCCCGAGGGAGAGATTGAAGGACGACTCCAGAACGACGCCGATCGAAGCCAGAGGGAGAGATTGAAGGACGACTCCAGAACGACGCTTCCAGAACGACGTCCAATTGATGCCCCACACTAGAGATATCCCGACCGGCGCGTGACCACGTACACCCGACGGTAGTGACAAGAGGAAAGCCCGAAGTACTAAGGAGGTGCAAGTACAACAGATCGTCGCAATTATTCTTCGTCGCGATCGACCTTGGAGGACAATTTCGCCACAAAGGAACCGTGTGCAAGTCCCGCGTCCAGGAGAGATGAATGACCACGCCATGTAGCAGAGTCTGGTACAGTATACTTCAGAGGGTCTCATGTACATGTAAACGTGCGTCGTTAGTATCAACACCGTACAGTTAACGCCGAAGTCTCACTTATTCGCAAAGTTACTCAGGAAACCCAGAACCTAACCCCGCGTCTGGTAATTTTTGGTATTGTTATAAAAAAGGGTAATTTCATGTTCAGATGTTCTAATTTAATTGTCTGCATTCAGCGTTAGAAGCTCCATTTCATTTCTTTAAGATTTAGTGTAAATTGTCAAAAGGTGTGCTCCATTTTTTTGTGTAACCGACCGCCCCGTCGCGCCATTTAATTTGTCGATAGTTGACTGATGAGTCCTTTTTAATTGGGGAAAGCGTGGTTGTTTTTATTGCAAGGTCGTGTGCATGAAATAGTATTATTTGTTGCATAGTGGTTTTTAAGGTAATTTTTGCTCGCGCCGACGATTGATTAGTGTATTCCGGCAGCTGGAGCCAATTAAGATTTTGCATCACTAGGTAATTGAGTAGTTGTTCTCATTGGACGAGAGAGGCTTGTGTGTAATACCCCCGTCCGAGAAACTTGTAATATGTCGAGCCTACGACTCGATGCATACGTTCATTCGAACGAAAGATTTAACCACGCCGACCCAATTGTCTTAGTTAACCGCTTTCCGAGGGCTGGCACTTAAGTTAATCTAAAAGAGCACAGGAGCTGGCAGACAAATGCCCTAAATTCACATAAAGGTTTAAAAATTAAAAGGAATGATATGTCAATGAGATCCATGATTTGTATCCATACTTCACATGTAAAAATACCTCATGTGTGTGAAAGAGAGATAGCGTGAATGTTGTGAGAGTGAGGAGGCTTTGTAAACAGTTGTTGATTGCAATATTTTTTTGTTGTTACAATATATATTCACTTTTTTTACCGTTCGTCAGTGTTGTTATTTGACGTTTTTCAGGTACCAGATATTATGCTATTAGTGTTTTCTGATTGTTCGAATCTACATATCAAAGGTAAACTAAACAGTGTAACTTTTCAAGGTATTAATCTCCGCCTCGCAATAGTATGACAATAAACGACCGTCTCAGTACCGAACTTGAAAACCTGGACCGAGAGTCACGACCGGTCTCCCGTACTCATAACGACGTTTGGCCCCGTGCCGGGGTATGATTGACACGTCATTTCGGGGATCGTGAGTGCACTCGTTACAGACATTGTGAAATATAGAACATGTGATACATTTTGCGAATTATTTCAATTACATTCCCTTGCATAACATGAAAACCAGCAAAAACCAATGAACATCATTTTCGAACTCAGAATCCCATTATCGACTTACATGGCTACTGATTTCAATAAAATAATTTTGGGTTGTGGAGCAGTGTAATTTCTATAAATTTCGGGAGGGAATTAGTCCCTCATGTTTTGGATTTCATAATCAACACTGTTCGAAAATGCAATAAAATTTGCGATATTCTATAGTTAAAATTTAACAGTGTGTCTGTTAATATACAAAAACGGAAGAAAGCTTTTTTAAAATTTAAGTTTGAACGTTTCATCATGAGCAAGGATAGACAATGATTACAAATTGCATTTTTTTGCACTACAAATCTTCTAATATGTAAAAATGTATGTACGTCTGTGTGTATGTGTGTGTGTGTGTGTGTTCCGGCATAA
Organism: Lepisma saccharinum; assembly: GCF_977018435.1. Taxonomy (NCBI): domain Eukaryota; kingdom Metazoa; phylum Arthropoda; class Insecta; order Zygentoma; family Lepismatidae; genus Lepisma; species Lepisma saccharinum. Next base: position 62,829,487 of record NC_139249.1, read on the forward strand.
CTCTCGAACGCCTGGGGAGATTTCAACCAAACTTGGAACACCTATCACTTGCAATCTCGAAAGAAGTACTGTGGGGATAAGACACCCCTGTTACCCCTAGGGGATGGAGTGGGAAGGGGTGACTTGTAAAAATAATCGAAAACGACCGATATTAGTGTGGAATCAATAGTTTTCGGGGCCGCTAAGAGGAATAGTGACACTCCCAATGCCGTTCAACTCCAAGACACCCCTGGCAACCCTAGAGGTGGGGTGGGATGGGATATTAGTGCGGAATCAACAGTTTTCGTGGTAGCTAAGATGTATAGTAACACACCCAATTCCGTTCAACTCCAAGACACCCCTGGCACCCTTGGGAGTGGGGGTGGGGGCGGGAAGAGGGTAACATGTAAAAGGACCGATATTAGTGTAGAATACATAGTTTTCGAGGTCGCTAAGATAAATAGTAACACTCCCATTGCCGTTGAACTACAAGGTACCCTTGGCACCCCTAGGGGTGCGGGTGACATGTAAAAATAATCGAAAACGACCGATATTAGTGTGGAATTCATAGTTTTCGGGGTCGCTAAGATGAATAGTGACACTCCCAATGCAGTTCAACTCACCTCTGGCACCCCTAGGGGTGGGGGGTGACATGTGAAGCGACCGTTATTAGATAATTTTCGGGGTCGCTAAATGAATAGTGACATTCCCAATGCCGTTCAATTTATTTATATTTGCTCTTGGAGGTGGAACTAATAAATGTTGTTCATAAATTGTTGTCAAATTTATATTATAGTGAATTTGTAAAAGTTATTACTTTATAATTTGTATACTGTAATTATACTTTTAAATACCTGGAAATAAAATTAGTTACATTTTACACTATAGTTAGAATTCATTAAACACCCGGGCAACGCCGGGTAATCAGCGTGTATATTTTAAAAAGTGAGCCACTAAAATTATATTAATTCTGTAATGATCGTTAATATTTTCAAAACAGCCTTGGTCATTATTTTTTTCACGATAGTTTGATTGCAGCAGATATTGACAGTCTTATACCCTGTCACAGCTAACTGTGGAGCAGGGCCGCGCATAGCGGCAGAGAAGGAGGACAGAAATCGAGTGGTGAAAGAACAGCGTTGCCAACCGTACGGTCCTGACCGTACATGTACGGACGTACGGTCGAAACCTTAGTCCGTACGCTAAATGCACGGCTTGTCAAAATTTGTACTTGCTGTTTTATCACTAATAACTCCCGATGAAATTCTTAAACAAAGCGTGCGGACCTGGAGACAAAAATTCGGTCCGTTTGCCATGTGCGTACGGTATTGTCGCTTTCAAAAGTTTGCAACGCTTACGGAGCGAAGCGGGGAAATCGGGTAACTCCAGTCGTCCATTACGCAATCCCGTTTCTCTCACTGATATTTCCAAAGCTAATGGCACGCTCATCTTCTCTGATACTGTTATTCTAGTCATGCACAGAAAAGCCACTGCAATTAGTCAAGAATATAGCGAAAGCGGAGATTAAAATAAACCAATGGAAGTGATTGCATTAAGAACAGAGCAAGTTAGCCGTCATAAATTAGTGCTGGGTCCGACATTAAAATCTGCTCTTGCTCGGAACATGCACCGAAAGCCGTTTCCTTTTACGTAGGGATGACTCAACCTTTTCTCTTTGCAAGAACCAAGAAACTCGACGATGTTTGTGACCTAGAAAAATTTCAAAGTTCTCTCGCATGCAGATTCGGTCCCTTGTTACCCTGGTGCCAAGTTCCTGACCTTCGTGCGTTGCAGAATTCTCCTCTCTCTCTCTCCCACGAAGCTTCAAGACGTGAGGGAATTACTAATGAAGCTTGTCGTGTCCAGAGGATGAGGATGGACTTATATCCCTCTAATGGTGCAGGGAATCAACAAGTCACGCCGCACGGGAACACCTTTAATTTCACCTTTCACACTCTACTAACACACATCAGAGGGGTTTACAACTTTATCACGGAAAAGAAGACCTATGCATTATCGCAGAAGTATGAGTACTCTAAAGAATTAGTCTTGGAGTGACGGTCCCGGAAGAAAAAAAGGCAGCCAGACGGCTTTTCATGGGGTGACAGGTGGTCAGGATATCGACTTTGATTGCTATCTTGTTTGCAGATCACATCCTCCAGTTGGCACACCCCATTGGCTCAGTGTCTTTACTTCTTCTTGTTAAAGGGTTGTATACTTATACCAAAAATAATCACTGACAACGTGAAGCAAAGTTGTCCAGGAATTTTAAATAAATTCAATTCCGATCCAGGAGAGAAAATCAGCAAGCGTAAATGGCTTCTGAACCGTAAATAACCTCTTTATCTGTAAAGTATTTCAATTCGGTCCAGGGACCTTTCTTCCGGATCAATTTAAATACGGTCCAAGTTCGGTATTGAAATGAAACAACACGCAACTTGAACCGAATTTAAATTATGCGAGAATAAAGGCTCCCTTCCTGTTGCGGATCCCAATAGAAACCATTGGAATGTGTGGATTCCTGGATCCTTAACAATCCTAGGGTTCGGGGAGGGGGGGGGGTGAGTGCTACAGGTCCAGGAATTGTAAAGAAATCCATTTTCCGCCGGGAGAGAAAATCAGGAAGTATAAATGGGTTCTAGAGTGTAAATAATCTTTTTATCTATGAATATTTCAATTCGGTCCAAGGACCTTTTTTTACGGATGATTTTATATATATATATGAATTAAATACGTTCCAGGAACCTTTTTTCCGGATCAAGTTAAATCCGATCCAAGTTTCGTATTGAAATGAAACAATACGCAACTTGAACCGAATTTAAATTGAGCGAGAAAAAAGTTTTCCCAGTTGTTACGGAACCCGATAGAACCAATTAGAATTTAATGGTTCGTGGACCTTTAACAACCCTGGTCTTATCCTGTACTTCAGAGCACATTCCAGTTACAAAATATCTGAGTAAGCTTCTACGACCACGAAATGCTCTGTCGACGTCGAGAATCGAAATTAGGTACGGTGTGTTAAGCTCTAATTTGGCTCCATCTTTGTATAATAATAATCCACTCATATGATACAAGGTTTTCTTCTCAGATCTGAGCTACACTCTATTATTATTATTTTTATTTCACACATTTTTGGTGGTTTTTCTTCCTTTTTATTTTAATCGCACAACAGGTGTTAGTGTCGCCACCGAAGTTCCGGGTTCAATTCCTGGCCTGGCCATGGGGGCTCTTTGTGAGTGACCTTTCATCAATTTCATCAAATCATCACTGAACCTAATCGTCGAGATTAGTTAACCGTGGTAGAAGATCGGCGCTATAGAACATAAATGATTAGGACGGATACGAGGTTAGGTTAGGTTAAGGTTTAGTTAAGTATAAGGTTAAGAAATCAATCTTTCAATCCTAAAAAAATATCGTATTTTCCTCCGTAAATCACAGAAAATTTGGTGGAACGAAATTCCCTTTAATTTATTTGACCCTTATTTACAACCTTCGATTACTAAAGAAGAAAGATGTACACAAGTAGAGGGAGATTATTTCCGTAACATCTTTGGCAGTTATTCATTTGAAGCTTCGGAACGAGTCACAGCTCTCGAAGCAGCCAATTAACCAAGCGAGCCGCTGACGTCATCTCCACCCAGAACCTATCGCTAAGCCCCTTGCTCAGGTTCTACACGCCCACTAGGCTCGCTAGACAGACTCGCGCAGTCCGCTGGAGATGTTCCGAAAGTAATTCGACTCTATTGACTTGTAATTTCCTCACGTTACTTCGTTCTTGATATTTCAAAGCAATAGGTTCAAACAATGACATAGCACCAACAGACTTTCAATGAACTACACGTTAATAATTACGATTAGCACATGACTAAAATTACGTTTTTAACGTATTTTTTTTAAAAAAATTTGGTTACTCTATGTTTTTCTTTGTTATTACAAGAGATTAGAAAGTTATCTGACCTTCCTTCATGTAAGTTCAGTAAGAGTAGTTGGCGTCCACCCTAAGTTTCACACTGTCCACCACCCCCAACTTTCTACCCTGGTTCCCCTTTTCCTCTCCCTCCAATAAAAAAAAAACAGTTATATGTTTACGATTTTTATGACGAAAAAGAATTGCCACTAAACACTTTAGGTGATACTGTTAAAGAACACGTTTATTGTAGGTTTGTGTTTATTATATCTACACAGTGACATAAATATTACAGTAATCTCTTAGCTTAAATTAATACATGATTTTGCAATACATTTATTATGTTATTCAGCAGTAACTTCAATTAATTCTTGTTTACACAAATCCAATTCTTTTTAAAGCAAATATTTATTTATTAACGCCTTGTTTTAAATGGCGGAGTTAAGGCAGTAAAAAGCCTTTTCTTCCACTCAACAATAATAACTCAAAATAATACATTATTATATTAAACACAAAATACCTTATCCAGTAGCGTGCCCAAAGAGGGGTTGGTGGGGGTCGTAACCCCCCTCCCGTTTGCTCAGTATTCCTAAAAAAAGGAACATCAAAGGTAGGAAAATATGGCAAAATGATACTAAAAAATGTATACCGTACGTAACCTCCTACCCTTTCGAAAATCCTTGGCACGCCACTGACCTTATGTAATCAGAAATAATGTTTTGGCACTATTCAAGGCAGTCCACCGGATCGCCCGCCCCTAAGTTTAAATCGTAGAAACGTGAACCATAATTTGTCATTGGTATTTCGGTTTAGCCTCGACCACAAACACTTCGAGAATGATATCTGGCGAAAATCACGATCTCGATGGGAAATGTACGGCAAATTTGTGCCACATGGACTAGCTTTTAACCTACAATCCAACAGAATAGTGATCAGTTAATGTCTGAAGACAATTTAGGAGTCAGGGCGGTCAATATTGAATCAGGTAACAGGTTCTTCCGTTGCTGTATCTTCGCAGCAAAGACTCTTTTCAACTCTCCACCCAACCAAATTGCACCGCAGTCTTCGTTCTTCCCAGCAACTCTGGCATGAACAAGCAATTTCTCACTCGGACTATTTGCTACCATTATTTTCAATTCTCGTTTCAAGTGTTACGAGTTCTGAAGAAAGAGCAGTCCAGCCCGCACCTGCTGAAGGGTACTTCAGAAGAAGGTATTTAAATGGATTCTCTTAACTGCTGCGACAGCAAAGAGAACGTGACCTTGCGAATGTCATTTTAAGAGGAAGAACAAATTGTTTGAAACAAAAAGTACTTATTTCTGTAGTTTCTTTATCAAACATAAGTTTCTCGAGTGGATAATGGGTAATGTTTAAAAGGACAAGAACGACACACCAAGCGTCACGTGAACTGAAATGTACGCCCACTTTCAACACCTGCATGAGAAAGATCCGTAGGACTTTTCCGGAAAAGAGGTGGGGGGTGGAGGGAGCAAAACATTTCCACCACCCTCAATACAGTGATTCAGTTTCATAATCTTGCAACGATCTGTATCAGTTTTATTAATCATTATTAGTCCTTTACAAGAATTAACGCAAATTTCTGTCTCGAATGAAATTATATAAGTGTGAAATACAAAATTTTAGGCTAACATGCATTTTTCGAGGAGGGGTCAACGGTCACACCTTTTCCCTTCCCTTGTACCCACTAGCGTACGCAGGATTTTACCCTGGAGGGGGTGGAATTGTAAAGGTTGCTAGTACTTACATAGCTTTGATTTGGGAAGGGGGTGTAATAAAATATTGCGTATATTTGGAGCTTTTTGACTCTATTAAAATTGTACTCGAAGATAAAATTGGTAATATAGTGTCATTAAGAGGGTCTCCCCTATGCGCAGTGGTAGCGTCGTAGCCGTGTAATCAAGGGTTCCCGGGTTCGATTCCTGGTGGAGGCACATAGTGCTTCGGATCCCACTTTAAACTGTAGGTCCAGTACCGATTACCCATACTGTGTATAGAGTGGACTTAAAATTCCAAATCAATCAATCAATCAAATGAATGACGTAAAGCTATAAAGTATAATTAAAAATTTTAGATTAGGGGTTTGCATTTACGCATTTCGTTTTTTCGAGTTCTTAAAGTATTTTGACATGTTTTTTTCTTATTTTGACATGTTTTTTTTTCTCTCAAAATTTCTGGAGGGGCTGTAGCCCCGTCTTCCCTGAGAACACCAGTGCTTGTACGTGGACTTTACATTGACAAGTTTCTCCCAGCAGGGATGACCATTCACATATGAGTTGGCTTCGCTGAAGTGTGCCCACTTTCGACGTTTCGGAACAAGAATACGCACCCATACTATCATGTGACGTCATGCCATGTGAATAAGCGATGTGTGCATAACTGTACACGACACGATACACCCGGAAGCGCTGAAAAAAGCTTCGAACAACCCTCGAGATCGTGGCTCCAGCGTGTTTGAACAAGAACAATGAAAATGGTCGAGTGTGGAGACATTTACTGTCCATTTCATGCGACGACTCACTCTCGGCTGAGAATGAGGATAAAAGCGAAGCAATTCTTCCTAATTGCTAGAGTCAAGAGTTTCCTCGTTCTCCTCCGCCAGGCCTTCAAAGCAAGCAGAATTTTAAGTTGAGGCTCTCCAAGTAAAACGTGATGATGGAGTTTGATTACAAAAAAGTGCAGGTTGTTGCCTCAAGAAATTTTGCAAGAGGGGGCAAACTCAGGGAAGAGCACAAATGATCGTGTCCGTTTTTAACACTAGAACGGCGAAGGATCTGATACCCATTAGAACAGCGGGAAGGGGTCGTTTTGACCCCTCTTGAGAAATGCATTTACAATTGTAATTATTTTATAGTGGAAACAAATTTTTAATTTATATTATTTTCTGTGAGTAGTTGGAATAATAGTTAAGCTCGGTCGCTATTTAATATTCGCAGTTTATTTGCACGGGTGTTAATTAATTTGCACGGGTTTTAATTAATTTGCACGTACTTAGAATTTATTTGCATGTACTTAGAATACTTTACATTTATGTATTTGCATGTTTATAACTTTTTATGAATATATAATTATTTATTTTATGAAAAATATGTATATAGAAGGTAATTAGAGGTACTAAATGTTATGCATATGGTTTTTTATACATTACTGCAAAGTATGCAATGTATGAATCGCTAATAATTAATGTTTATAATATTGAAAATACGTTTTTATGGTTTATGAACCGCTATGAAAGGTGTTAATGGCTGTAGGTACAGGTCCAATTACGAAAGAAGACGGTCCCGCTACTCGAACCCGCGATATGCAACGGTAATAATTAGTACTATGCAATAATTTCATTATATTATGAAACACGGTGGTACGAGACGCTAGACAGGAGACCGGCGAACTCCGCGCTGAGGGTAGAGGAGAAAGGAATTTGGGGAGTGTGCGTTCAAGGTCAAATGACGTCAGAACGTCAGAACAAAGAAGGAACCTGATTCACCAATCAGAGAACGCGTCGGTAGATTTTCAGAACCGGTTTTTCCAAGGTTAACCAGTACGCAATAACAGGGGAAAGCTATGCAATACTGTAGGGCAGGGGAGGGATTCAACCAGACAACAAAGGATGTCTGGAATGCGCAGCAAGGGTCAAATTTTTGAAGCTATGCGTCGCTTGTAGAACTGGTTTCCGCCGCCAATTAATATTCCGCTCAGGGTTGCCCCAACGCACAGGCCTCTTTAGCGCAGGGTTTTTTTATCTGTACTATGAAGAAGGGAGAGCTATCAGGGACGGGGCCTACAATTTTCACCATTTGCTTTTATCACGGGGTAACGAACCTAGGACCCTTTGATTATTGATTTAGGTAGTAAATGTATGTTACTGTGTGCTATTTAACTTAATTTTGAGTTTATTTTTTACCAAACTTTGACTTTATGTTAAACATTTTCACAGCTTATCCTTATTTTTACAAAAATAACACTATTTGTACAATTCAGGAAAGATTTTTAGTTAGATTTTCGACACACAAAGTGTGTGTTCTCAACTTCTATCTGTTTATTTCACAAGCTTAGGCTTTTTTTTTTTACCAAAATAACACAATTCAATCTGTTCAGGAAAGATTTTTAGTTAGATTTTGGACTCGCAAAGACATTTTTTTAACTTTTAATTTATTATTTTACAATTTTATGTTAATTTTTTACCAAAATAACACTATTTATACTATTCAGGCAACATTTTTTATTAAATTTTGGACTCACAAAGATATTTTTTCAACTTTTAACTAATTATTTTACAACTTTATGTTAATTTTTACCAAAATAACACTATTTATACTATTCAGGCAACATTTCTTATTAAATTTTGGACTCACAAAGACATTTTTTTCAACTTTTAATTTATTATTTTACAACTTTATGTTAATTTTTACCAAAATAACACAATTCAATCTGTTCAGGAAAGACTTGTAGTTACATTTTCGACACACAAAGTGTGTGTTCTCAACTTCTATTTGTTTATTTCACAAGTTTAGCCTAATATTTACTCAAATAACACGATTTGAACGTGTTTTTTTAATTACATTTTGGACACACACAGACACACACACACACACACACACAGAGAGAGAGAGAGAGAGAGAGAGAGAGAGAGAGAGAGAGAGAGAGAGAGAGAGAGAGAGAGAGATTTTTTTCCAAGTTTACAGGATTATTCTCCACGTTTGCTCAAATAACACAATTCAAATGTGTTTTGAATTAAATTTTGTACACTCGAAGTGTGTGTAACAGATTGTTTACAGAACGTTCCGGAAAGAAAGAAGCAAAAGGAATCGAAACACCCCTTTTTGATATAATAGACTGAGTCCGGTACACAAAGGAAAGTAAGCGCTCGTGAATTTGCGCGCGGAGTAGTTGAAGGAGTTGGCGCGGAGATTTTGACTGGAAGGTGGTCGCGCAATTCAGTGTTCTTTCTGTTGAGTTTTGCATACCTCCGGTGACATTTTCTTGGCGAAGTGGTAAAGTAGTCCCTTCAGTCGGAAGACCACGCTAGTCCGCCGTTGTTTGCAGAGGTACAAGAAACGTTAAATCGGCATTAAGGCTATTCTTAAAAGAGATGGTGCGGAAGTGAACTCACTCTGCAGCAGTTTAGCAGATTTTCAGTTAGTGACGCCGAGGTTGCAGAGACAAGACACCAAGGATCGTCGGACAAAGAAGACGGAACAACGAGGATTTTAGCGAAGTGATCCCCAGTGTCGAGAGCTCTCGTGTTTTAACCCCCACAAGCTTGATCTTCTGATGAAAAAATCCCACTAAATTTTGAAAAGCGCTAATTCTTTCTAAAGGCCGGCCATGTAATCGTGAGTAAAAAAGGTTAAATTTGTTCCTTTTTATAAATATATGTGAGAGTGATATTTTCTTATATTTCTTTTACCAATATAATCTAAAGTACTGGTGTCAACTCTTGTATTGGCTTTACTCATGTAAACCAAGAACCACCAGCGAATCAGTGTGAACCTTTAATTATTTTTTTTGTGAAGTTTTTACTTAGTTTTCTTCTGTAATAAAAGAAAGTAAAGGTAATTGGTTATTCTTTCCTTCAAACATTGAAATCTATAATAATACTTGAAATCAGTTTATCCCAACCGAACTGTAGTTAAAAAGCATAGCTGAAAGAAATAATAAGAATAGCGAGCATTGTTTGTAAACTGTCGAGTGTGTTTATTTGTAAACATTGATTTTTTTATAATGTAAGAAACACGGGAACGACTTTTACTTATTGGTTAAAAGAAAACACACACCCGTGTCCAGACATTCTGTCGTCAAGCGAAGTTCAGTTGCGTCAGCTGTTAGGCTTAAAGGAAAAAAAAAAACTTGACACCTCTTTGTTTTGTGTTATCGGAAAGGGGAGAAGTAGGTCAGCAAAAACAACATGAATCGTATAACAGTGTCACCTTATGAGAAGGATCAGGCCCCCGAAATTCCCTGGGATACCGTGTTAGATTGCTGCGGGAAAAGACTGGACATTGATTGCGCTGTTGAATATACATTGTGTAAGAAATGGTCGCACAGAAAATGCGAAGATATGACTGAAGAGGAGTTTAAAAAATTTCAAGATAAGCCTGAGGAAATTTTTTCTTGTAAGCGTTGTCGAGATCAGCTGGAGAATGAAACGTCTAGAAAGGGAAAAGAGAATGAAATTTCACAGGATGTCTCGAAAGTAGTGGACAAATTTAAAGAAAAGGAAGATGTAGTTTTTGATGAGAGCTGTGATTTGAAATCTATTTTGTTAAGCATGAGAAAGGATCAGCTTAGATTTAGGGAAGAAGATAAGCTAGAGCGGAGTAGAGATAAATAGGAAGCTTCGTGTGGGTCAAAAGATTCGTACCTAATTACTCGGAAGTAATAGCTCCACTTTCGGAACTTTTACAGAAAAATAAAAAATGGACTTGGGGAGAAAAGGAGCAATCTAGTTTCGATGAAATGAAAACTCTTATAGCGCAGGAAACGCTTTTGTACCATCCAGATTTTTCACAGACGTTTTACATCAGCTGTGATGCTTCTACTATGGCCTTAGGTGGATATTTGTTCCAGTTTGAAAATGGTGAACGGAGAATTATACACTATGCTAGTAGGAAACTAAATCAGGCTGAGAGAAAGTATACAATTACAGAATTAGAGTGCCTAGCTATACTATTCTGCATTAAAAAGTTTGAAGTATATGTCGCGGGCATGGAATTTGTTGTTTTGAGCGATCACAAAGCACTTCAGTGGCTGACCGCGGCCAAACATTGGAACCCTCGGCTATGCAGATGGTCGCTGGAATTGAGTAAATTTAATTTTCGAATTGAATACATAAAGGGCTCGGAAAATCATCTAGCTGACCTATTGTCCCGTTTTCAGCCTGAAGTTGAAAAGGAGAAATTGTTTGTTAATGTAGTGGGAAAAAATTCGAAAACCTGCAAGACTAAATGTGATTGATTAATGTTACTTGTACTGGATTGATAGACCGTTTAGTGGTAATGATTGAAAGTTGATTTTATGTAAGGTATAAAGATAGGTGAACTATGATGATATATATATATATATTGGAAAGTTTCTGTAGAATGTTAATAGTGCTTAGATGAATGAACACACATGGTGCTTATGTGTGAATTCAAGAGTAAATATTTGATTTTTATTGTCGTGAATTCACGTGAAATCATTGTAATTAAAATATTATATACTCATTTGGTAACTGAAAATCATACCTTATAAATATTTTTGTGCTACATATAAAGGAATATTGATATAGTTATGTGTATTTGAAAAAAAAAAAAATGATAACTGTAATGTGAGTGTGAAAAATGTATATACGAGGTCTGGTCAAAAAAAAAAAAATTCAAGGAGATGAATAGACTCTAAAAGACATTAGCTCTCCTTGATCAGTCCATCTAATGTCTCTTCGGGGAGGGGGCATCTGTAACAGATTGTTTACAGAACGTTCCGGAAAGAAAGAAGCAAAAGGAATCGAAACACCCCTTTTTGATATAATAGACTGAGTCCGGTACACAAAGGAAAGTAAGCGCTCGTGAATTTGCGCGCGGAGTAGTTGAAGGAGTTGGCGCGGAGATTTTGACTGGAAGGTGGTCGCGCAATTCAGTGCTCTTTCTGTTGAGTTTTGCATACCTCCGGTGACATTTTCTTGGCGAAGTGGTAAAGTAGTCCCTTCAGTCGGAAGACCACGCTAGTCCGCCGTTGTTTGCAGAGGTACAAGAAACGTTAAATCGGCATTAAGGCTATTCTTAAAAGAGATGGTGCGGAAGTGAACTCACTCTGCAGCAGTTTAGCAGATTTTCAGTTAGTGACGCCGAGGTTGCAGAGACAAGACACCAAGGATCGTCGGACAAAGAAGACGGAACAACGAGGATTTTAGCGAAGTGATCCCCAGTGTCGAGAGCTCTCGTGTTTTAACCCCCACAAGCTTGATCTTCTGATGAAAAAATCCCACTAAATTTTGAAAAGCGCTAATTCTTTCTAAAGGCCGGCCATGTAATCGTGAGTAAAAAAGGTTAAATTTGTTCCTTTTTATAAATATATGTGAGAGTGATATTTTCTTATATTTCTTTTACCAATATAATCTAAAGTACTGGTGTCAACTCTTGTATTGGCTTTACTCATGTAAACCAAGAACCACCAGCGAATCAGTGTGAACCTTTAATTATTTTTTTTTGTGAAGTTTTTACTTAGTTTTCTTCTGTAATAAAAGAAAGTAAAGGTAATTGGTTATTCTTTCCTTCAAACATTGAAATCTATAATAATACTTGAAATCAGTTTATCCCAACCGAACTGTAGTTAAAAAGCATAGCTGAGAAAATAATAACAAAGATAAAATCACGTTTTATCGTTACATGTGTTTCGTCAAGTTTTACCCTTTATTTTTCAATTTTATGCTTATTTTACCAAAGTAAGACCTCTTAGTCTATTCAAGAAAGAGTTTTCAATTATATTTTGGATGCAAAAGTATGTTTTGGCAAGTTCTACCTTTTTATTTTACAAGTTTAGGCTTATTATTACTCAAATAACAACGAAAGTTTGTTTATTTTAGAGTTTGCTGAGTATTTTGTTACTGTTGTACTAGGTAAAAGTTTTCTAAATATATCAGATAGGGCTTTGTATATTTTTGTTTTTGCTATTTTGGAGATGATGCGATGAGATCACCACCACTCTTCATCTGCTTTTTTATTTTATGTACCCTAATATTATTTTGAGGCTTAGTGAATTCTAGAGCCTATTTATGCAGGAGAGAGGGCTTGAAAATTTTGATCTCAGATAACCCACAACTATTTGTCAGAGTATTTTAAAGGATATTTTATACTTATTATGGGCCACTAGAATATCTAAGCTTGCTTAATTTTAATGCCTGTAACGCTGTTATTGTATTTCTAGCTAAGGCTTATTGGATAAAGTACACGAAATGTTTAACATTTCGACTATTTGACAAATGTTTTGTGTAACGAAAATTATTGTGTGTCTATAAAGACTGAAATTCTTTTACCGAGGGGTCCACAACTGAACGCTTACCAACATTGTTTCTTTTCTTTTTTAAATATAACCATTTATCAATATATTGACAATTCACAGGACAAGACGAAGTTCACACACGACTGACTATATGAACCATAGGTCCACTTGCTAAACTTTTTTCTATACTAGAAGAATAATTTAGCCTTATAGCCTTTTTCAAGGTATTTTTGAAGTATCACTGGTGTTTTGGTGCATCAACATTTGGGTTATTTCCATTTGGTTTATTATACGAGGCTACAATCACTATCTGAACACTGAAATCCTCAGATTGAAACTTAAAGCTTAGGCTGTAACTAGGGATTTAGTATGTATATCGACAATTTATAGGGCAACACGTACCTTACAAAGGATTATAGGTGACATAGGACCACATGCCAGATTTTTGTTAATCTGCAAGAAGAATTTACAGCTAATGCTACGAGGAAATGAGGTTGATTTTTACTGTTTTACAAGAACGCTATTTTTTATACACGCAATATTTGCTTTTTCAAGTAACTACTTGTACCAGAAGTACTTACAGGCCAACTCTAACTAGACTTCGACTTATTCTATATCAGGTGCTAAATTTATAAAGAACTATGATTGTGTATATTTCTGAGGAAGTACGCAAAAGCAGATTACCCGATTAAAGTATCTGAAAAACAGATTTTTCTATGCAAGTATATTTTTATTGACTGGATTATTTAACAGATCAAACAGGAAGACTGCAAAATTCATTAAATGTAGTTCTATAGTATAGGTGGTTTCAGAGATATAAAAAGAACAAATATAAGATTTCGCTTTTTTTGCTTCTGAGGCTAATCGCGACGCTAAGGGTAAATGGCCAGGAAATGTAACGGAGGAGAAACGATCCCAAAAGTTATGGGCTGCATGTAAGTTAATACCACAGATATATTACAGTAGGTGTAGGTTCTACCACCAGAACATTTCTATTATAATAATACTGGTTATGCTGTACTGTTAGCTAAAGATGCTGATATTTGAGAAACTTAAAAGCTTATTTGCAAAATTTTAGATAAATAATAATCTGTTAGACTGTAAACATATTATATATCCATTCTGCAAAAGATCCGATGACAAAATTTAAAAATTGTTATCGCCCAGACAGGGACAAGGTATTCTTTTTTTGAAAAGTTAGTTATGTTAAGAAATATATTGAAACATTTGAGAACACTTTTGGTCTGGTTCGACAGAGAAGGAGACAACATTTCTAAATTTTTACAGACTGGGTGTATTTTTCCACTATAGAGGCCTTCACTATATGTAATTCGAAACGCTAAAGTTCAGCTAGCTTCCGAAATTGAGGTAAAGATTGTGTTTGGCGAGATTAACAAGTTACAATTATATCCAGTTACGGACAAATAAAGCTAAAACTCTTAGATTTACTGTACTAGCCAAGTTTTAGTAACATTTTCTTCACTTTAGTACAAATACCAAAGAAATAGGTATATTTTATTTATAATTTGACAAAATGTACTAGTATTTAATTCACAAAGTTAGGTAAAAAGCAGTATTTTTTAAAAATATTGTTACTGCCTTCAAATTTTATGTTATTTAGCCACTAACAACTGGTTTACACTGTTTGGCATCCTTTAAATAGGAAAAGAAGGAATTATTTGTTTAGTATTTTTACTACTTTATATTTATTTAAGAAAACAATTCTACACTTTAACTTAATTTTAACAAATTGTTACTAATTTATATATCAAAGTTATGTTATTTAGAGTGTATGAAGGCGTATAAAGTTAATATTTGTATTTATCAGTTCAACTAACAATTATATTTTACACACAAAAGATAATGTTTACAGTTAAATTACTTGAATCAGAGAATAATATTTTACAGTAATTGATTCATTCAGCACTAGTCAGTACTTTTATGCATCAGAAAGTTTTCTTAATTTTCTATTACGCATGCTATTTTGGGCTATTCTTAAAATGTATTTCTAGGGCAAACTGGATTAATTTTCTGCTTATAATGCACAATGCATTGTACATTTGTTATATTCTCTACTTACAATCCAAATATTATGCTTATTTAATGTATAACTAACTAACTCTCTAGCCTTCTTAAACCCGAATGTTCATGGCTGCAGCAACACATGCCTTTCATCTGTCCCTGTCCTGAGCAAGATCTATATACTCCTTTCCTTCCCTACCAATTTCCTTTAGGTCCATCTCTACATTATCCCTCCATCTTTGTTTTGGTCTTCCTATTGGTCTTTTACCGTCAGGTTTCCCAACAAGAATCCTGTATACTCTTCTTTCCTCTCCCATTCGTACCACATGATCTACACACCTAAGTCTTCTTGATTTAATCATTCTAATAATATCTGGATATGAATACAAATTATGTACTTCTAAATTATGTAACCTTCTCCACTCATCTGTCTCCTCATCTGTTTTAGGCCCAAATATTTTCCTAAGGATCTTATTTTCAAATACTCTTAATTTATGTTCCATTTTCAATGTAAGGGACCAAGTTCATTTACTGTATTTAACTTTTATTTTTTGTAATTAACAAAAATTAAAAGCTTATACTGTAGTTATTATATCTTTTTCTATCAGCTTATTTTGAAATTAATATTATTAGGTATAGTCTTTGATTTATAACTATATTGCTTTTTATCAATTTATCTAGGAGTACACACAGACAAACACATGTGTACACACTTTTATGTAAATAGATATGCCTTTTTTCAATATTTTAGTATGAAGATTGCACTTTAGCTATTTAAGCAAGGGTAGGAAAGGTAGGATTTCTGAGAATTTGTTGCAGGATTTTGTTGTCCAAGTATAGATGAGAACTGAGCTGGGAGACTGTTTTGAACCTTTTCATGAGAGTTTGCATGTGAACTGTATGCAAATTGAGCACTATTGACTGTGCATGCTTCTAAGTTTTGCTGTTATTTTACATCAAGTCTGTGAGACTGTAGTCAGTTTTCCCATTTCAAGTAGTTTTATTGATTGTATTTGTATATGTTGTGGGGACTTAGCAGTTTTATGTTATGAGGCAGTTTGTTGTAGAATATTTTTACATGATTGTTTTGAAATATTGAGTGTCTGCTGTTTTACTTGTAATTATTTTCCTTCTTGTGTTGTGTATTTGACTATATTTTGTCCAAGTTCGTAGTATTTAGAATAATTGTTATTGACTTGTAGATGTAGGGAGTAATAATCCTTTGCAAGATGCCCTATACTTTAGTCTGAACATTATTCTTAGTGTTCACTTTTGAAGCCTTAGTATTCTGGTAGTATTATTAATGTAGAGGTAAATTAGGCTGAAACGTAGGCATTTTTTCTGATAAATTAGACTCGCTTAGTTGTTTCAGCAGGTAGAAATTGCATGATGGTTTACGGTTGATGATGCTAATTTGCTCTTCTTATGTACTACGTACGATGTAGCTTATTTGAGTAATTGGAATTCTGTACTGAAAATAAGATTGCTTGTCTATCTTATTCCTATGTTGTTGAGTTTGTCCATAAGCAAGCCATGTTTTTACTCTATCCTATGCCTTGGAAGAATCTAGATATATTATGTTTGCAGTTTTATGTTTCTCTAAGGTTTCAGCTATGTGGTTTTTTAAACTGTGCTATGGGTGTGACTTTGTTCAGTATTTTTTACTTTTTTAAATATTCTCTTTACATAAAAAGTTCAAAGTATTATGTTAAAGTCAAAATGTTAAAATTAAATTTTTCAAAGTTAAAATTTTAAAAGTACAATTTTTTAAAATTGAAAGTTACAATAATACATTTTTTGTTAGTAGAAGTTTTATACTAGGGTAATTATTTTGTTGTTAATATAAAATTTGTTAGTTAATGTAAAATTAAAGTAATTAAAAATCAATTTTTCAAAGTTAAAGTTTTAAAAATTCAATTTTCTAAAATTAAAAATTATAATAGTACATTTTTGTTAGAAGAAGTTTTTATACTAGAGTAAATTATTTTGTTGTTAAAGTAAAATATGTTAGTTAATGTAAAATTAAAGTAATTAAAATTAAAAAAAATACTGAAAAAATAAACAAATAAAAATCTAAAAAAAAAAACAACCTAAGTCAAATTCAAGCAGCAAAAGGAATAAACAGAAACCAATATAGCATCCAGAAAAAGAAATCAATAGTCACACCCATAGCACAGTTTAAAAAACCACATAGCTGAAACCTTAGAGAAACATAAAACTGCAAACATAATATATCTAGATTCTTCCAAGGCATAGGATAGAGTAAAAACATGGCTTGCTTATGGACAAACTCAACAACATAGGAATAAGATAGACAAGCAATCTTATTTTCAGTACAGAATTCCAATTACTCAAATAAGCTACATCGTACGTAGTACATAAGAAGAGCAAATTAGCATCATCAACCGTAAACCATCATGCAATTTCTACCTGCTGAAACAACTAAGCGAGTCTAATTTATCAGAAAAAATGCCTACGTTTCAGCCTAATTTACCTCTACATTAATAATACTACCAGAATACTAAGGCTTCAAAAGTGAACACTAAGAATAATGTTCAGACTAAAGTATAGGGCATCTTGCAAAGGATTATTACTCCCTACATCTACAAGTCAATAACAATTATTCTAAATACTACGAACTTGGACAAAATATAGTCAAATACACAACACAAGAAGGAAAATAATTACAAGTAAAACAGCAGACACTCAATATTTCAAAACAATCATGTAAAAATATTCTACAACAAACTGCCTCATAACATAAAACTGCTAAGTCCCCACAACATATACAAATACAATCAATAAAACTACTTGAAATGGGAAAACTGACTACAGTCTCACAGACTTGATGTAAAATAACAGCAAAACTTAGAAGCATGCACAGTCAATAGTGCTCAATTTGCATACAGTTCACATGCAAACTCTCATGAAAAGGTTCAAAACAGTCTCCCAGCTCAGTTCTCATCTATACTTGGACAACAAAATCCTGCAACAAATTCTCAGAAATCCTACCTTTCCTACCCTTGCTTAAATAGCTAAAGTGCAATCTTCATACTAAAATATTGAAAAAAAGGCATATCTATTTACATAAAAGTGTGTACACATGTGTTTGTCTGTGTGTACTCCTAGATAAATTGATAAAAAGCAATATAGTTATAAATCAAAGACTATACCTAATAATATTAATTTCAAAATAAGCTGATAGAAAAAGATATAATAACTACAGTATAAGCTTTTAATTTTTGTTAATTACAAAAAATAAAAGTTAAATACAGTAAATGAACTTGGTCCCTTACATTGAAAATGGAACATAAATTAAGAGTATTTGAAAATAAGATCCTTAGGAAAATATTTGGGCCTAAAACAGATGAGGAGACAGATGAGTGGAGAAGGTTACATAATTTAGAAGTACATAATTTGTATTCATATCCAGATATTATTAGAATGATTAAATCAAGAAGACTTAGGTGTGTAGATCATGTGGTACGAATGGGAGAGGAAAGAAGAGTATACAGGATTCTTGTTGGGAAACCTGACGGTAAAAGACCAATAGGAAGACCAAAACAAAGATGGAGGGATAATGTAGAGATGGACCTAAAGGAAATTGGTAGGGAAGGAAAGGAGTATATAGATCTTGCTCAGGACAGGGACAGATGAAAGGCATGTGTTGCTGCAGCCATGAACATTCGGGTTTAAGAAGGCTAGAGAGTTAGTTAGTTATACATTAAATAAGCATAATATTTGGATTGTAAGTAGAGAATATAACAAATGTACAATGCATTGTGCATTATAAGCAGAAAATTAATCCAGTTTGCCCTAGAAATACATTTTAAGAATAGCCCAAAATAGCATGCGTAATAGAAAATTAAGAAAACTTTCTGATGCATAAAAGTACTGACTAGTGCTGAATGAATCAATTACTGTAAAATATTATTCTCTGATTCAAGTAATTTAACTGTAAACATTATCTTTTGTGTGTAAAATATAATTGTTAGTTGAACTGATAAATACAAATATTAACTTTATACGCCTTCATACACTCTAAATAACATAACTTTGATATATAAATTAGTAACAATTTGTTAAAATTAAGTTAAAGTGTAGAATTGTTTTCTTAAATAAATATAAAGTAGTAAAAATACTAAACAAATAATTCCTTCTTTTCCTATTTAAAGGATGCCAAACAGTGTAAACCAGTTGTTAGTGGCTAAATAACATAAAATTTGAAGGCAGTAACAATATTTTTAAAAAATACTGCTTTTTACCTAACTTTGTGAATTAAATACTAGTACATTTTGTCAAATTATAAATAA
Source organism: Lepisma saccharinum (assembly GCF_977018435.1). Classification (NCBI taxonomy): domain Eukaryota; kingdom Metazoa; phylum Arthropoda; class Insecta; order Zygentoma; family Lepismatidae; genus Lepisma; species Lepisma saccharinum. The sequence goes on from NC_139249.1 coordinate 62,848,702, forward strand.
AATATACCTATTTCTTTGGTATTTGTACTAAAGTGAAGAAAATGTTACTAAAACTTGGCTAGTACAGTAAATCTAAGAGTTTTAGCTTTATTTGTCCGTAACTGGATATAATTGTAACTTGTTAATCTCGCCAAACACAATCTTTACCTCAATTTCGGAAGCTAGCTGAACTTTAGCGTTTCGAATTACATATAGTGAAGGCCTCTATAGTGGAAAAATACACCCAGTCTGTAAAAATTTAGAAATGTTGTCTCCTTCTCTGTCGAACCAGACCAAAAGTGTTCTCAAATGTTTCAATATATTTCTTAACATAACTAACTTTTCAAAAAAAGAATACCTTGTCCCTGTCTGGGCGATAACAATTTTTAAATTTTGTCATCGGATCTTTTGCAGAATGGATATATAATATGTTTACAGTCTAACAGATTATTATTTATCTAAAATTTTGCAAATAAGCTTTTAAGTTTCTCAAATATCAGCATCTTTAGCTAACAGTACAGCATAACCAGTATTATTATAATAGAAATGTTCTGGTGGTAGAACCTACACCTACTGTAATATATCTGTGGTATTAACTTACATGCAGCCCATAACTTTTGGGATCGTTTCTCCTCCGTTACATTTCCTGGCCATTTACCCTTAGCGTCGCGATTAGCCTCAGAAGCAAAAAAAGCGAAATCTTATATTTGTTCTTTTTATATCTCTGAAACCACCTATACTATAGAACTACATTTAATGAATTTTGCAGTCTTCCTGTTTGATCTGTTAAATAATCCAGTCAATAAAAATATACTTGCATAGAAAAATCTGTTTTTCAGATACTTTAATCGGGTAATCTGCTTTTGCGTACTTCCTCAGAAATATACACAATCATAGTTCTTTATAAATTTAGCACCTGATATAGAATAAGTCGAAGTCTAGTTAGAGTTGGCCTGTAAGTACTTCTGGTACAAGTAGTTACTTGAAAAAGCAAATATTGCGTGTATAAAAAATAGCGTTCTTGTAAAACAGTAAAAATCAACCTCATTTCCTCGTAGCATTAGCTGTAAATTCTTCTTGCAGATTAACAAAAATCTGGCATGTGGTCCTATGTCACCTATAATCCTTTGTAAGGTACGTGTTGCCCTATAAATTGTCGATATACATACTAAATCCCTAGTTACAGCCTAAGCTTTAAGTTTCAATCTGAGGATTTCAGTGTTCAGATAGTGATTGTAGCCTCGTATAATAAACCAAATGGAAATAACCCAAATGTTGATGCACCAAAACACCAGTGATACTTCAAAAATACCTTGAAAAAGGCTATAAGGCTAAATTATTCTTCTAGTATAGAAAAAAGTTTAGCAAGTGGACCTATGGTTCATATAGTCAGTCGTGTGTGAACTTCGTCTTGTCCTGTGAATTGTCAATATATTGATAAATGGTTATATTTAAAAAAGAAAAGAAACAATGTTGGTAAGCGTTCAGTTGTGGACCCCTCGGTAAAAGAATTTCAGTCTTTATAGACACACAATAATTTTCGTTACACAAAACATTTGTCAAATAGTCGAAATGTTAAACATTTCGTGTACTTTATCCAATAAGCCTTAGCTAGAAATACAATAACAGCGTTACAGGCATTAAAATTAAGCAAGCTTAGATATTCTAGTGGCCCATAATAAGTATAAAATATCCTTTAAAATACTCTGACAAATAGTTGTGGGTTATCTGAGATCAAAATTTTCAAGCCCTCTCTCCTGCATAAATAGGCTCTAGAATTCACTAAGCCTCAAAATAATATTAGGGTACATAAAATAAAAAAGCAGATGAAGAGTGGTGGTGATCTCATCGCATCATCTCCAAAATAGCAAAAACAAAAATATACAAAGCCCTATCTGATATATTTAGAAAACTTTTACCTAGTACAACAGTAACAAAATACTCAGCAAACTCTAAAATAAACAAACTTTCGTTGTTATTTGAGTAATAATAAGCCTAAACTTGTAAAATAAAAGGGTAGAACTTGCCAAAACATACTTTTGCATCCAAAATATAATTGAAAACTCTTTCTTGAATAAACTAAGAGGTCTTACTTTGGTAAAATAAGCATAAAATTGAAAAATAAAGGGTAAAACTTGACGAAACACACTTCGAGTGTACAAAATTTAATTCAAAACACATTTGAATTGTGTTATTTGAGCAAACGTGGAGAATAATCCTGTAAACTTGGAAAAAAATCTCTTTCTTTCTCTCTCTCTCTCTCTCTCTCTCTCTCTCTCTCTCTCTCTCTGTGTGTGTGTGTGTGTGTGTGTCTGTGTGTGTCCAAAATGTAATTAAAAAAACACGTTCAAATCGTGTTATTTGAGTAAATATTAGGCTAAACTTGTGAAATAAACAAATAGAAGTTGAGAACACACACTTTGTGTGTCGAAAATGTAACTACAAGTCTTTCCTGAACAGATTGAATTGTGTTATTTTGGTAAAAATTAACATAAAGTTGTAAAATAATAAATTAAAAGTTGAAAAAAATGTCTTTGTGAGTCCAAAATTTAATAAGAAATCTTGCCTGAATAGTATAAATAGTGTTATTTTGGTAAAAATTAACATAAAGTTGTAAAATAATTAGTTAAAAGTTGAAAAAATATCTTTGTGAGTCCAAAATTTAATAAAAAATGTTGCCTGAATAGTATAAATAGTGTTATTTTGGTAAAAAATTAACATAAAATTGTAAAATAATAAATTAAAAGTTGAAAAAATGTCTTTGCGAGTCCAAAATCTAACTAAAAATCTTTCCTGAACAGATTGAATTGTGTTATTTTGGTAAAAAAAGCCTAAGCTTGTGAAATAAACAGATAGAAGTTGAGAATACACACTTTGTGTGTCGAAAATCTAATTAAAAATCTTTCCTGAATAGTACAAATAGTGTTATTTTTGTAAAAATAAGGATAAGCTGTGAAAATGTTTGACATAAAGTCAAAGTTTGGTAAAAAAATAAACTCAAAATTAAGTTAAATAGCACACAGTAACATACATTTACTACCTAAATCAATAATCAAAGGGTCCTAGGTTCGTTACCCCGTGATAAAAGCAAATGGTGAAAATTGTAGGCCCCGTCCCTGATAGCTCTCCCTTCTTCATAGTACAGATAAAAAAACCCTGCGCTAAAGAGGCCTGTGCGTTGGGGCAACCCTGAGCGGAATATTAATTGGCGGCGGAAACCAGTTCTACAAGCGACGCATAGCTTCAAAAATTTGACCCTTGCTGCGCATTCCAGACATCCTTTGTTGTCTGGTTGAATCCCTCCCCTGCCCTACAGTATTGCATAGCTTTCCCCTGTTATTGCGTACTGGTTAACCTTGGAAAAACCGGTTCTGAAAATCTACCGACGCGTTCTCTGATTGGTGAATCAGGTTCCTTCTTTGTTCTGACGTTCTGACGTCATTTGACCTTGAACGCACACTCCCCAAATTCCTTTCTCCTCTACCCTCAGCGCGGAGTTCGCCGGTCTCCTGTCTAGCGTCTCGTACCACCGTGTTTCATAATATAATGAAATTATTGCATAGTACTAATTATTACCGTTGCATATCGCGGGTTCGAGTAGCGGGACCGTCTTCTTTCGTAATTGGACCTGTACCTACAGCCATTAACACCTTTCATAGCGGTTCATAAACCATAAAAACGTATTTTCAATATTATAAACATTAATTATTAGCGATTCATACATTGCATACTTTGCAGTAATGTATAAAAAACCATATGCATAACATTTAGTACCTCTAATTACCTTCTATATACATATTTTTCATAAAATAAATAATTATATATTCATAAAAAGTTATAAACATGCAAATACATAAATGTAAAGTATTCTAAGTACATGCAAATAAATTCTAAGTACGTGCAAATTAATTAAAACCCGTGCAAATTAATTAACACCCGTGCAATTAAATTGCGAATATTAAATAGCGACCGAGCTTAACTATTATTCCAACTACTTCTGTGCTTTATATAATCAAAATGTTTAGGTGGATTGAGATACATTTTGATTACAAATAAAAAATATAATAATCGACAACTGAACATTGCAGAATACGCAACATTTCACCACGAGAAACTGCTGCTTGATGCGACATGTTCGGAGACGTCCTTCTCGGTCCAACAACACTACACATGACGACATGTAAACTGTGACAAGTGGGAACATGCTAAAGAAGGGATGACACAGGAACCGCAACCTAACGCTGATATTGCAGCACGAATAAATAAAACTGCTGTTCTAGAGGTATAACATGAAATTTCACAGAAAAAAAATATATTTTTTAGATTTTAATATACCATCTTAAAAATGACAAAGAATTATGAAAAGTCGTAAACTTTCGAGGGAAAAATAAGAAAAACGGTATAGTTATTAAAGAGACGGTGAAGGTAGGGGTCATTTTGACCCCTCCCGTCGTTATAGTGTTAAAGTAGTAGCGTCCTTGATATAGTTGCCCTAATTAATGTAATTTGAATGATTCACTTTTAAACAATACATTTATGGTGTAAGTAGTATAATTTATAATCATTATTTATCTCTATACATGATAAAATATTCAAATTCAAATTTAAAAATACGGTTGTGTACCGTTTTCTAAACTAACGGGCAGGTTGTTAAATTTTTAACGGTAAAATATTGTAAATTTCACGGTAGCTTCTAACACTGAAGCAGGCAGGTTTTATTTATGAAAACATTCAACATAATGATAAGCATATGAACACATTATAAAAGCGTGAAGCAGAGAAAAGTAATCTTCTATACTTTCTGATGGGTAATTTTCACGATACTTTTGCCTTGAAGTGCAGCGAGGTCCTGTTATGGTACCACATCAATGTGCTCACAAATTTCTTGAAGTCGAACGTAAATTCTGCAAATTTGCTGTCGGCATCTTTCCTGTCTTGTCAAGACGAACATTCAGGAAAAAACCCCGCTTGCCCTTATTTGACGGCGCCTATGAGTGTGTCCAAAAAGTCACTGTGCACACTCGTTTCACTGTCCAGGGATTGTCATGGAACATGGATCCAGGAAATGTCAACGTACCGTGATGGGTAAAAGGGTGCGGTGACTAGAGAGAGATGTTGGAAAATGATGACCAGCGACCTGCATCAGGTCTGGACACGATGCTGTATGTTCGTAAAAACGAAGTTGAGGGCTTCCTGTGTGTATTGCGGTGGAGAATGCATGCTGCAGATCATCAAGTGTTTTTGAATTGTGCGCACAAACATGTCCCTTGAGATAACCCCACAGATAGAAGTCTGGTGGAGAGAGATCAGGTGAGCGTGTAGGCCAGATACCACGAGAGATGATGTGATTCCCGAAAACGTCCTCGAGGAATGCCATGGATGTGTTAGACTACCTCTACACCTGTTATTATTATTATTATTATTATTATTATTATTATTATTATTATTATTATTCAGTACTAAACACATCGCCAATATGTATGACGGTCCACGTGCACAGATACTTTTGGGACACCCGGTATAAGTGTCTTAGAAATCACTCAAGTTTCGATGGAATTGTGTGTAAATGCTAAGTTGCAGAATATCCATTGATCCGTTGACAGTCTTGACCAGTCAACTGTAGATATTAATGTGAAAAAGGGAGATAATCTCTGAAAGTATGCCCTACGGCTATCATGTCAGGCCCAGACAATCAGGAAGTTATAAGATCCTTTGACAAATGATAAAACCACACATTTTTTCCTGTTATAATACGTTTCTGTGAGCAAAACACTTCCAATCACGAAAGTTGATATATTTCACTTAATCTTTCCTTTTTTTTCGTTTATTTCACAGGTAGTATTTTATTCAATCCAATTCCTCCTTAGGGCAAACCTTCCTGGTGGAGTGTACAAACCACTGTGCAGTGGTGTGCCAAAGGGTTTGTTGGTGGGGTCATAATCCCCCCCCCCGGCCCAGAATTCCTAAAAAGGAACGTCCAAGGCAAGAAAAGATGGCAAAATGAGGACTGACTACTAAATTTAAAAAAATACACGTAACCCCTCTCTTTCGAAAATCCTGGGCACGCCACTAACCATAATCGTATTAGATCTCAATAAATTCATCCGTTAAAGGTACTTCCTTTAAAGCTCACTTTATGGAAACTTAGTTCCAGTGCTATGTACAGTCACGGACACTTCTGGGGTGTAATAAATACATTGATTTTCAATGGAATCATTACAAGCCAGCAGTGTCCGTGACTGTACGTACATCCCTCGTAATTTCATGTCCATTGCTACAATCCCCATTGCACCTACTCCTCAGAATAATAATGTATTAGAAAATGTTACATTACACAACGCGCTACGAAGACATCCTTAAGATGCAGCGAACAGTAGACAGAACTCATTTGTCACTTTCGATGAATTCGTATTAAAAGCCTTTAATTTGCCTTTTACCAAATGTACGTACAACTAGATAGCACGATAGCTTATGGAAAATGAAATATTATTTTGTCCGTGACGTACAGCATCAGAATTTGACTCGCAATTAATACCCTATATAATATTTCTATAATCCCTTGAGTCGCATTTGTATTCAGGGTCTAATGATTTTCTGTGCATCCTATGTACTTTCCATTTTTTATTTTTTATTCAGAAGTGTCCCCCCCCCCCCGACAGTATTTTTTACCTCTCAACACAAGCGCCTCCTCTCATGCTCTGCTGTTTACTGACCTTGAGGCGCTGTGTGCATGGGTAAGATCGAATCACAGGAAACGCTCTCTGCCCTCAATAAATGCGTTTTGCTGAAGCCTAATCTACAAGTTTTATAAACTAAATTAGTAATGGTACTTAACGATTAGGAAGAAAAGAAAGTGACACCTTGGAGCAGCTTCGTGAAAGGATTACAGTTGCCACTGGGACAACCACACATGCTACCTGGTGGGAAATAGATCAGCTGGACATTCTTCCTGCGACTCGTGGGGTGCATGTAGAAATGTACTAAAATGTACTAAAAATGTACTAATTACTACTTTGCTCACAGAAACTTTATGACTACGTATATTCATTGCATTCATTGCATAGCCGTGCGTAACCTCTGGTTAGGGGGGGAGGGGAAACCCTTGAAAGTTCAGTCAGGGAAGAAAAACCTCATTTTATCTCACTGTTATGGTTTTATTGCATTGATGGGTATTTGTGTGTGTGTATGTATATATATATATATATATATATATATATATATATATATATATATATATATATATATAACATATTATTTAAATACAATACATAATCAATTCATCCGGCCCCAAAAGGAAAAATGATATAAATGGTATCTGAAATGTGTGCGCTCCTTTTCCTCCAAACCAAACTGTCATAACAGAAACTGTCTGAAGCACTCAGTTGTTCTTAGTTCTCTCTGGCAATTTACAATGAATTACAGAAAACAAATTGCGAGCGAAGCAAGCAAGAACATTTTTCGATCCAAATTTTTGCAAATAGAAAACATAATTGATTTCATAGGGCGCAAAAATTTCCACGGGAAGTCATGGCATTCTCTTTTACAATTGTTCTCATTCAGATTGTGCGGCGCCCAGGGACAACTCCCGCCGCCCTCTAGCTATGGCTATGAAGTTGACAGGACTGTAAGAAGAGCAGATAATGCGAGAGAAGCGAGCAAGAAAATTTTACGAACTGTATTTTTATTTGTATAAAATTTGAAGTCGAGGGGGCAATTGCCCCTCTGTGCCCCCGTAGTTGCTTTGAACTTTCATGGGATTGAAAATACTTCATTTTCTCCTATAATATCGTTTAATAACAGCGATAAGATTCCTCTACACTAAATTTCTAAGTGAAAGTATAATAATGTAGACGCATGGGACGTCTGGAAGGGGGAGGACAAGGATGACCACACCTCCCCCTTTGGAAACGAATATCAACCTAAAAGTATATATTTCACACGTATAATTTGATTTCAGTTATAGTAATGCGATAATGCGATAATTTCAAATTCAAGTGATGTTTTTTTGAGGGGCAGCATTATTATCGGGGTAATATGCGCCATGGAAAAATATCTTGCTTGTCCCTTTGTGGAAAAAAAAATGAGATCGCCCGTGATTAGGGGGGGGCAATTGCCCCCCCTTGCCTCCCGTGCGCGCGTCTATGATTCATTGATGTATAATTCATTTGGATACATCAAATACATGTGGAATTACAGACAGTTGCCATTAGGGCGTTTCAATTCGGACACCCTGTTAATCAACACTTTCTGTTGCATTTATAAACATAAACATTTATAAACACTACCATAAGGTTTCATCATTACTTTCGTTTTGCAACTACAGCATGAGTATTAAGCGAATAATTGTTTGTTGAGAAACAGAAGTGGCTAAGTGCCCGTTGCCACAAAAACAAAGTGTAACGCCCCACTGTGTTTATTTAGTGTACAAAGAATTAAGGGTGGACGTATTTTGAAAGATAACATGCAGAAGAAGAGAGGTACTTATGCACCTGTCACTTGCAAACGAAAACACAGTGCCTTGTTTCTGATGAAACGTACCAGTAAAAGTGGTGGCAGATAAATATTGCTACACAACGGAAAGTAAAAGAAACATACTGTTTTCGGCTGACACGATAAGTACACCCGCATCGTATATCCTTACTTACTGCACGCCTGCTTCAATTACCTAGAATATGTCAAAAATTGTTGGACCCAAGTTAAAAACATGGAACAATCAGTAATAAATATTACAATTGCCTTAAATGCTAAAAGCTAATAATCAATTCACACCACATTATCTAGTATATCAATTTGTATTTTGGAAACTAGTCAAATTGGGAAATTGTTAAAAGTTAATTTATCTAGATATTACTGATGTCGATATGAGGCTTTGAGTTTGGTAGGAAATACATGTCTTGGTCTATAATTAATCGCGTACTGTTATCACTCACAAAGTGTCATTGTCACTAATGTAAAAATTATAAATGTAATTGTAAACTTTATAAATGTAATGTACAATTTGAAGTAATTTTTGCAAATGTCACAAATGTCTCTGTAACAATTAAGTATTAGATCAAAGCGTCACTCACGAAGTTACGTCTCTGTTCTGACTACCAGAACAGAAAATGCATCTCATGTAATACAATATTGTATACATTGTGTATATTGCACCTCCATTGTGTCTTGAAATGCAATATTTCTTTTCAATTAGCCTATATGTGTTTATCATATGTATATATTATATGTATTATATTTGTAATCTCACATGTAACAAATAGTTAAATAAAGGGGGAATAAATAAAGTCGGGGGAACCGTTGAAATTCATAGGAACTGGCATCCTGGTATATTCTTAGGTACCAGGACAACAAGCGCATACCCTTGATGTATGCGGGTGTATGCGGGCTTTCTTCAGGGGTTCCTCTTAAATAAAATAAAATATATAAATAGGTGCTTACTTAAATTCAGGTTTCCATGTCGGGGACCCTTCCCATAGCCAATCATCCCTCTCAACATCTTGGCCAGGGATGATTTTGACCCCCTCCCTGCAACAATACAGTATTCACATTAGCCCCATTTAGTTCGCTGCACTTTTTGACACTAGATGCAATGCAGGTGCATCCCGGTGTCAGGCTGATGCAAGGAAATGACGTCCAACCAAGTAGACAAATAGCGGTGTTCAAGTTCAGAAGATTCAACAAATGCCTGTCTGCTGCTTTCACAGACCTCTAGATACCAGATCGGAAAAGTGAGCCTTTTAACTTCAAGCCAAAAAATTTCGAGCCGGGAGATACTATCATGGCGTTGAAGATACCTTCATATTTCTACTTGTAACAACTATTTTGTAGATTGTGAGTCATTGCACTTCACAAGATTGCAATGTTTAAGTTTACTAAGAAGTATATAACACTACACATTACACTCCACAAGTGAGTACAAATAATTTCTTCATAAAAATGAAAACTTAATAGTCTCCAATGCGCATCTCCGCCATATTTCTATCCCCAGGGCTATGCGCGAGCAAAGATGCGCGGCTTCAAACAAAAGTGCATCGTTTCCAGTCTGTGACTAGAGGTCTGTGGCTGCTTTAAACGTTCGTTTGATTAGTTATCACGCACCACGTGACCATACACCACACGCTACACCGCTCCAGAACGTAGTGCAAATACACTACTTGACACCAAATCAACGAAGTAGACGAGTAGGTGTTGCACCGTGTAACCAACTGGAAACGCGAGTGCAGAGAGAGCCAAAAAGTGCAGCGAACTAGAGGGGGCTATTTGTAACACAACGAAATGCTTATCAATATTTTACGTTTGTTTTTGTTGGCTAAATGTACGAATTTAATGGACAGCTTTTCGTTTTGCTTCGCTATTCGCACATTAAACAGTTGCAGTTGTTATATTCTTTCGGAAGTTCAAGTACATAAAGCTCTAGGAAATATTAAAGGAATTGAACTATTAGTTCCAGCTAATTTCTCACTGCAGTTAACTTCCTTCTCTGGCGAGATTTCTAGAGTAACATCTTTTCAAAAATGCAAGACTGGATGAAAGATAATAATTCAGAAAGGTCAGTAGAGGAAGAACGAAAATTGGTGGGGATTTCGGGTGAGGAATTATTAACAGAGAAAACAAGCCGTTATCTTCGCCAAACTGACCACGCTGGGCCACGTGTTCTTAAATAGCACCCGCCTACTTTTTCTTCGACTGCTCCCGTACAACTGGGGAGGAAACCTGGTCGTCAAAAGGGCGCGTTGGACAACAGTCAGTGGCGTACATAATAATAATAATAATAATAAAATCACCTTTATTGGAGCGGGCGTGTTTCGGCCTCTAGGGCCGTTCTTACAACAGACCCTTGTCTGGAAGATTAATACAATGGAATAAAGAGTGTACATTGAGAAAAAAATAATAATAATAATAATAAAAATAAAAACATGAAAAGGATTACATATCAATACAAATAAGAACAAATAAATATATAGGTATATACGCTTATATGTATAGATAATGAAAAAGTAAACAGATTTACCTATAAATTGTTGAACATATGTATCTAATGTTTGTTGCTTTTGTTTTAGTACATATTCATATATATTCAGTAATCTGGAACAATGAAAAATATAATAATAATAATGAAGTGAAATAAAATTATGAAATTATAAGATTTATATGCACACAGTTGCCAAATGTTACAGTGCGTATTTTTATGAATGAAAAGTTGCTCGTGATTAGGTATTTCGCTGCCTTGCTAGTAGATACTGTTTGAGATTATTTTTAAATAGCTTATGGCTGTTGATGGATGTTAGGGAGGTTGGGAGGGAATTCCATTCTTTAGTGGCAGTTACGGTAAATGATTTTCCATAGGTGGTCGTATTATGTACTGGGACTGACAATAATTTTTTTCGTCGTGTTACATGTTCATGTCTGCTCGAATTTGTGTTCAGTTTTTCAAAGAGATACGCAGGCTCCTTGTTGCCTAGTACTTTATGTGTTAAAGTTAATAATTGGTATTTCGCGAGATTCTTGGTGTTAAGCCAATTCAAATTGAATAAGTATTTCGAAATGTGGTCCCTTTTTTCAGCTTGTAAATGAATCTTATGCATGCATTTTGTAGTTTTTGTAGCTTATTAGTTATGGAGCTGCTTGCATTGTAAGCAACCGTGACTCCGTAGATTAATCGTGATAAAACTAGACTCTCGCACAATTTTTTTTTAACCTCAATGCCTACAATATTTTTCAAGTGATGTAGTGCTCGAAGATATTTGTTGGCTTTTTTCATCTGCTCTGAAATATGACCTGACCATTCTATGTGGGAATCCATGACAACGCCAAGGTTATTTACAGTATTTTCTAAGTTTAACGGATGGCTATTCAATTTGGGGAGAATCATGTTATTTGTGTTTTGGCTAAGCTTTTTTACCAGAAATTTCGTTCCCATTATGACAAATTTTGACTTGGTTGGGTTCAATTTTAGTAAGTTAGTTTGTGCCCATTCACTTATGGCATTCAGGTCTTTTTGTAGTTGTGATGCTGCATTTGAGAACTCTTCTATCCTTGTATGTATGTATATCTGAGTATCATCAGCATATTGGTGATACTGCGCATGCGAGAGGCTCTTATGTAAGTCCATTACATAGATGGAGAAAAGGAGAGGTCCAAGAATGCTTCCTTGTGGAACTCCATTTCGAAGGTTTAACCACCCAGAGGAACATTTATTTTTGCCTCTGACTTTTTGTACATCATCAGCAACTTTCAGAATGGCTGTTGTGGTGCTGTGATTTGGCCGAAAACCAGATTGATGTTTTGGAAAACTAGATGTAGCTGTTACGTGTGTGAATAGCTGCTCGTGTACAATACGCTCTAAAATTTTCGACATTATGGGCAGTATACTTATTGGGCGCAAGTCATTCACATTTTTAACAGGCTTGCATTTTGCCAGCGGTAAAACGATTGCCTTTTTCCACGCTTCTGGGAAGATACCCTGTGCTAGGGAGTTATTTATTATGACGGTTATTGTATTTAGGCAAAATGGAAGTAATAATTTTAAAATGGTTAAGTTTATGCCATCGTCTCCACATGCTTTACTACGTATCCTGCTGAATGCCTTCCGTATGTCTTGAGATGTCACTCTAGTAAAGGTATATTAATTTAGGGGTTTGAGGGTCAAAAAAGTTTTGCAAATTTTTTTCAGGCCATCCTGGTCCGCATCACTTTGGGAAGCTTGTATAAAATAGTCATTAATGCTATTTGGATCTAGTATTTTTTCGGGAATATCTTGACTGACATATTTGCTACCTATTAGGCCATGTTTACGCAGGTTCGCCCACATTTCTTTCGCATTATTTATATTCTTATCGATTGCAGATTTATAATAGTGAAACTTGCTATTTCGCACTATCTTTTTAGCTCTGTTTTTAAAGTATTTGTAGCTAAGAAGGCTATCGTTATCGCCGGTGTTTACGTATTTCAAATGATAGTAGTCCCTAAGCTTCCAAAATTCACGAACGGTATTGTTTATCCATGGCGCGGGAGGCTTTGTCACTCTGCGCGTTTTAACAGAGATGTGTATGTTCGCCAGCAATAGTATTTCATCATTTATCATTTCGACCTGGCTGTTTACGTCCTCACATCCCTCTATATCCTCCCAGGCTGAATTTTTTGCATCCTCATTGAATTTGCTGATATCTAGTTGTTTGAAGTCACGGTAACGGACAAATTTGGTTTTCGATTTTTTTACACTATTATAAACTTCAAATACTGCATACACTGTATCATGATCAGATATACCTGGCAATGACTGTTGATTTATGTATAAAACCTTTGTCTTTTTAGAACAGATTATAACGTCCATTAGGGACTCCGACGTGGCAGTTTTCCGCGTTGACTTTTTTACAATTTGAATGCCGTTTAGTTCTTTAATTATACCCGACAGTAATTTTGTATCCGGTTCTTTAGGTTTTAAAAAATCTGCGTTTACATCGCCGATACAAATATAATGGTCGTAGTTTACGAATGTAAATTGTAATACATCGTGCAAATTATTAAATGTGGTATAAGATATGTTTGGCGGCCTGTACACCAACACAACAGCTACTTTTTCTTTATTGCAACAAATTTCGACTACTAATATTTCGATTTGTTCGTCTAGTTGAAAAAAATTGTCAATTTCTATTATTTTCCATCGAATATTTTCTTTGATATAAAAGCAGATTCCACCCCTGTTGCATCGAGTTCGATCTTTCCTTACTATTTCGTAACCAGGAAGTTCCACAACGTTATTACTTATCCCGGGCTTTAGCCACGATTCGGTGATACCTATTACATCGAAATTAGCAGGTGACATGATATGCTTAAATTCATCGAACGAGTTCAGTAACATAAAGCCAAGATGCTGAAGCATCAAAGACGGATTAAAAAGAGTATAAATGTGCTAATATTACGAAAAGGTGCAAAAAGTTGGAACAAAGTGTGTTCATTTTACTTGATTTCATGTCCTAAAATACACATCTCAAACGATCGCTATGAGAACAGCTATATTTTTGGAAAGGTGTTGCACCTTACAATCCGTTCCCTAATAAGAAGCAATCTTCCATACATTAAAGCTAAATGCATAAAGATAGATGAAAAAATTTGGTTTAGCAGCGGTAAACGCGATAAAGTGGTACAGGGCTGCACATGCTCACCAGGTAAAAGTCGCTATTGCTACTCAACTTTGTCACTGGAACAGACTATTAGGCTATATCCCTCTACACTAAATCACTCATCACTGAGAATGAAATTTCACTAAAAATATGAATTATTTGTTCATAGATTATAGTAAAAATTACTATTTTTTATTGTATTAAAATGACGTAAAGGTACAAAGTAGATGGTTAATCGGTATTAAATTTTGTAGACGACAATTGAATCCTGAAAGATGTGAGAAGAGAACAAAGTGTGTTGATTTGTGACTAGCTACAGTTGTGTAGCATACCATCCTATTTTTCTGGCATTTGCAATGTCTCCTACTTTGCACATACTCAACATACTATAACTTGAAACTTTTAAAACCTCACCAATTCACAGTTGAATAGCAAAATAGGAGTTTGGAATAGTTGCTCTTAAGTCCGAAATTTTAAAACGCACTAAGGCATTGCGATTTAGGACGCCAAAGAGTTTCATTTATATTATTTTCTTCCAAGCAGTGTTTCTTCTGAAGCACAGCTGTCGCACGTTGTGCTCTCCTGCTGCGTACACTGCGCCATCTCTGATCAGTTGCGTGAACTTCATGGTCGAGGGCAGGCTTTGCCTTGTTCCGATGCTTGATTCCCAACATTACATTACCGCTTCCCCCATATTCAACTTTGGTGCCCTGTGCAGTTCGCAAACCAATCCCCAGGGAGAATAAGTTAAATAAAGCAAAGAGTGCACTTTTCGAACCAAGATAAACAATGTGTTCGCGATTAGTGGAGCTTAAAATTATACTAAAATGTATTTTATATTTTTTACCGTCGCTTTTCTTCCAACTTTGGCTAATCGGAACGATGAGAATGAGTGATGATAGATGAAATTGATAAAGGGACAACCCCAAAGAACATCGATCCCGCGACCAGGACTCGAACCCGAGAGCTTTGATGGTTAGATCGAAAGGCGGCCACTAAACCCTTTTAGTCTCCAAGTTATACCTAGGTACTAAAAATGTAGAAAACATATTTTAATTAATTGAAATTGATAAAACAAGTGTTACCAGTGACATGGGTCCGGAGAGATTATCGATTTTCTAATCGTAGAAGTTCCTGATTATGCCGTTACGTTCCACTAGAGAAGCAGGCCTTTCTCATAGAGTAGGGCTTAAACAGTCGCCTTCTACTGAAGGAATTCTGAGCTTGACTCTGTAGGTACCCAAGATGAAGTTTCGGATCATACTTTACACTGCAGGTCCAGTCTGGATTAGCCTATGCGAGCATAAAGTGGGCTTACAACAAACTGTGCCAAACAGTACTGTTGAAGCAGTATGGTTGGTTCATTTGGTGTTTTAAGTTCACTTTATGCACAGTAAGGCTAATCGAGACTTGATCTACAGTTTAAAGTGGTATCAGAACCACTATGTGGCTCCACCGAGTATCGAACCCGGGACCCCTTGATTACAAGGCAACGACGATTTTTTTTCATTCATTCATATCATTTTCACTCAAATTTCTAGTTCAGGACTTTTCAGGACAGACAATCACAAACATCCACGTCCGAGCCGGGAGTCGAACCCGGGACCTCTGGCATTGCAGCGCAGTGTGTCCTAACCACTCTGCCACGGAGGTTGACTCATCGGGGAGGCCCTTTGAAGCAGTATGGTTTATTCACTACACTTTTCTTACGTTCCTGTTTAGAAAAACAATCAGGTTTTGACATAATTATTTTTTTTTGTATGTTTTTAATAGAAAAGCTCTAAAATCTCTGTAAAGACATACAGTCCCTACCAAAAGTTTAAGACCACCTTTTCATGTGTTTTTCATACAAACAGAAAAAGTACATATGCGACTATTTTTCATGAAACACTTTAATACAAAATTGGAATTATTATGTAATGTTATTGAAAGGTACATCAAGATCAAGAAAGTGTAAGGGCATATTAATGCAGTTATAATTAAGAGATGAAACTAAAGGGACAATTTGTAAAATCATTAAATCTGAACTTTTAAAATATACTTGGAAACAAACATTTCTCCTGAAATTAGATGAATGGAGTGTGAAATTTTAATAGTCAATAGGTCCACCTTTAAGTTTCAAGCACATTTGCACACGTTTTCTCATGCTGGGGACCAATTTCTGGCATTCTTGGGGCGTAATCTCATTCCATAATTCGGAAATCTTTTCACGAAGTTCCTGGACATTCCTTGACTGGCGTGTCTGGCTACACGAAGACCAATGGTATTCCATAGGTTTTCTATAGGATTCAGGTCCGAACTTGATTTGCTTTATTTCACTTTGCTTTTTGTGCCACTTTTGGCTAATTTGCAAAGATGAGGATGAGTGATGATCAGTGGCATCGCGTGCGGTTCGCATACGAATGTTCACAATAATATTTTTTTACTGAATGCAGATTTACTCCTCTCCCTTGTAACGTCATATTCAATTGAAAAAATGAGAATAACAGTTCAATTTATTTTCAACAATTTCTCCCCAAAATCACGCTATATTTGAAGTAATACAAGAAGAGGCATGGGGAAATTGTCCCTCTCCACCTTAAAATCGGCTAGGTTTAGAGAATTCTCGCTAAAGTTTGCAACTATGTAGCACAGACCTTTTCGAGTCCCCCTAGACATGCCTCGTATATGCTGCACTCTGGTGCCGAATGTAAGAAGTATTGTCGCTTGCAACAGTGTTCGCACAGCGAAGTAAACATCTTCGGGGTAAAGTGGCCAACAGCCCCTTAGCTGTCAGCTCTATGCAACACGCACAGCAATTATGTTCAACGCCCTCAGTGGAACACCGTGGGAGTCAGTGTTACCAACTATCTAAAAAAGTTTTCAGACGTGAAAGAAGTAGTGTCCGAGTAAATTGTGTGTATATACTCGTACATCAAACATAGCATTTTTCCGTATAAATATACGTATCTGTGTGTGTACATTTAATATGTACGTAATTAATGACACATACATGAGTGTTCACGTGCTCATGCGAACATTATCAGGCGACGCGTCTGTTGATGATATGGTGAAATTGATGAACGGACAATCACAAACATCCATGCCCCGGCCAGGATACGGACCCGGGACCCCTGGCGCCGTAGCGCGATGTGCTAACCAAAACATTAAGAAGATAATAGTTTCCTATATAAAATGTACGTCTAAATGCTATTACGTCTTTTATTTATATATTTTATATTTATTTTCTTTGCGGTAGCTGACGAAAGGCGATGAGAAATGGAGAAATAACATGTCGGACTAAGTTTTGTGTTCTTGGGAATTGCTTGGTTCAGTGACCTGTGTTCTTCGATCTTTGTGTGTGTTTTCGATATTGTTCCTGTGAAGTATATTTGACATAAAAAATAATTGTTTTTCTTTGTTGTTTCCCCCGGGAAAGCTTTTGGGGGGATTTTATTTTAGGACAAGGTCGTTGGTGGGGATTGTTACAATCCAGAAGTGTCGATGACTTCTATCACCAAAGGAAGAGCCTCCTGTGGAGATTACATTTTAGTTGTTTTGCTCCTAGTGATTGCATTGTATCCCCAAGCTAAGATACTTAACGCGAAGCATCCCACAGCTGTATCATTGTCAGCAGCTCAGGACACCCTCAATGCAGTGTTGTCACAACTACTGAGCATAATATTTCTTTTCTAGTTAAAAAATCCCCATCATCTCGGGAAAATTTAAAAATTCATCATCAACATCATGATCATCATTAGCTCAACTAACTCTTACACAACGTCAATTTACAAAAATTCTAAAATTGATTGAATGCATGAAAATAAGGTGAAAGTGATGAGAAGGAGATTATATCGTACAATCTGTGAAAAGTTATAAGAAATACTATAGTTTTCATCAAGAGTTAACATTGGTTTCACAGTAGCGGTGTTATTGGAATAATTTAAAGTTAGAGACGTTAGAAATTTTGAATATACTAGACCATTTTTTGATAATAAATTACCTGATGAAAGGAAGGGGTAAAGTGTTCAAAAATTTCAAATGAGTTTAAAACTAATGCATATGGGTCAAATATCTTCAAATTTTCCAGAAATTTTGATAGTATTTCATAAAATTTCTATTTTGTATTTTCACCTCAAATTTTATTCAGTCTTTCCTGCACTCAAACAAATTTCCCCTCTTGTGGTAACGGTGTCTCAATGCCTGAGCACCCCTTCCCCCTCATATTTATAAAATACTTGCTGATTGCCCGGCGTTGCCCGGGTATTTATTTATCCCAATCTTCTATTAGACAGGAAAGTAATGAATTCTAACTATAATGTAAAATGAACTTGGAGTTGAACGGCATTGGGAGTGTCACTATTCATCTTAGCGGCCCCGAAAACTATGGATTCCACACTAATATCGGTTGCTTTCGCAACACAAACTTATATCAGCCTGAATGTTAGACAACCCGAGAAACACTGTCCTTGTGCGGGACTGCATAGAGTCACGGATGTCTGTTTGTGCGGAATTTAATATCGGTCGTTTTTACATGTCACCCCTTTCCCACCCCAACCCTACGGGTGCCAGAGGTGTCTTACTCCCACAGTATTTCTTTCGAGATTTCAAGCGATACGTGTACCAAGTTTGGTTGAAATTGCTCCAGGTGTTCGAGAGTTATCCCGGAACAAACACACATACATCCATTTATATAGGCTATATAGAGAGATTTTGATATATTAGTTGCTAATTCCACGTTACAATTACTTTATATGTATACACGACTGACGCTGGTTACCCTAGATTCATTGAATATTTTCCCTCTATCTTTTCAGGCGATTCACCATGTTGCAGCTTTGGCTGCTCCTGCTGCTATACAACCCCCTGGGCAGCTGCTTCCCTGCCTCCGACATGGACAGCGAAGAATCGAGAAAAGTGCTGGGGTCGAGGTGAGTGACTGATTATATCGATTGTTCAAGATTTCTGAATTTACTCCTTATAATTCTCGCGTCAAATTAGCCACTGATATTTCAGAAAAAGAAACACAAGTGTATTATCTTATTGATTCATGGACGTACAAAGTTTTTGATTAGACCGTCAGTACACATGTCCATTATAATCAACAATTAATATAAATGTCAAGCGCGGTTTACTGGTGGTAATACTCAGTTTGGTACAGTAAAACCTCGTTAATCCGGACTAATGGGGAGGGTATAAATTGACCGGTTTAACGAAAGTCCTGATAAACTGAAATAACCTGAAAGAACAGTAGAAAGTGCATTAAAACTCCGTTTATAGCAACAAGACACGTTTATTATGGTGTATTTAAAGGCATAGGCCTAAAGACACTATACAGTACAGTAAAATGTAAAGCAATACTGTACATACAATGCAGTACGTACATAGGCCATACCCATATTATGATGATGTGCCCGACGGACCTGGCTCTGCCTTTAAAATCTTGCATTCTCCTGCTGTTTTATTTTTTCCCCTTCCTTTTGCCTTTTGCCTGTCCGGATTAAGTGAAGTCCGGCCTATCGGGGTCTGGATTAGTGAGGTTTTACTGTATTTGCAACATTTCCAGTTGGAAACGGGTTCAAGTAACTGCTCAGGAAACTACCCTAGTAGTTACTGCAGCAAAATTAGTAGTGATAATAGTAGTAATTAAACTATAAAAAATACTGGTAATGTGAATTTGTATAAACAGTTTTTCAACCCCCCCCCCCCCCTTGATGAGATCCGTGTACGGTACTGGTTTAGCCTTTTCTAGTGGTCTAGAACATGTTGACGTTCTTTTACTTGTTTTCGTAGCCTTTAATTAACTTCATCAATTCTTAAGTAACCAAGTGTGATATTGCAATGCCAAGCATGTGGCATTTTTGGTTACCAATTAGGATCGTACCAGTGTGCATCGTGAACGGTGCATGCTGCGTTGAAAATTCAAGCATTTTAGATTGAAACTCACCTACTTTCACCAACTTTTCCCTTTTTCGTTTTTCGCTATGTGCACTACTAACGAAGTTGCATATGGAACCGAACTTTTTGGTCACCCTGTATTTGTAATAAACTCGAATTTAAACATCATATTCATGTACGTTAATTTTCTGTTAGACGTATACTTTTGAATATTAGGAATTTGTCTATCAAAATCTGTTATCATCCATTACCTAACCGACCATACCCTACTCTAACCTGGCCTCCCCGATGGCGTAGTGGTAGCGTCGTCGCCTTGTAATCAAGGGGTCCCGGGTTCGATACCCGGTGGAGGCACATAGTGGTTCGGATCCCACTTTAAACTGTAGGTCCAGTCCCGATTAGCCTTACTGTGCATAAAGTGGACTTAAAACACCAACTCATATATATACATACTCTAACCTAACCTAAATCTAACATAGCTCCGGATTCCATTGGCTTCCCATTTCTAAATTTTGTATACTTATTGAGTAATAGTGTATGTATGACATGTATTTTTTTGAAAAAAATTAAACGACCCGTTTTTGAGAAAATGGCTACTAAATTTTTATTTACACCACCTTCAATTGTTTTTTTTGGGAAAAATGGTCAAAATTGCAGTTTGCAACACTGTAATTTCGGAAATACAAAAGATATGGATCTGCAAAGTTGCATATTTTCCTACCTCAGGTGGCTCTTCCAGGATACTAAATTCCAAATGAATGAAAAAATGTAAGGTTCAGGTCCTTGTTGATTTGACAAGGAATGACCACCCCTCCCCCATCCTGGGCAAGATCAATACAAACTTTTCCATCCCTACCGACTTCCTTTCTTGTCTCTACTCTCTCAATTCTTTTTGAGTAAGAGTTTAAAAGAGAGTAAGAATTTACATTTCATTATATTGCTTCCTCCTTCCCTTATTTGTTATTTTAGTATTTAATTATCGGGATCTAAGTATAGGGTAAAGAAAAGGGACTAGCGAGAGGTTGTGTAAATAGGCTCAGACCTTTATAAGTTCGGAGTGACGCCTCCGTCCTCCAGGTACATACCTGCGCTCTTTCTTCCACGATGTTGTCTCACTCAAACCAAATCCAAAACTGATCTCGAAATTTCCTCCGATCTTCTCAGATCGGTTCGGTTGCTTCGCTATACAAATTCCAATACCTGTCGATTCAGATCCGTCTGTCAGGCTGGTACCTTTCCACGGATGAGGCAAGTAATGGAATTTGTAAGGTCTGCATTCCAAACCGACGAGAACATCGTGTCTCTGTAATGTTTCGTTTTCAAGTACACCTTCTAATTTTTACCTATAAGTCAACAATATTGTAAAGATGATCTCACATAGATAGGCGGTTGATCTATATTTTATAATATGAGTACCTTGGACTGGTACATTTTGTCCTGTACCTAAACTACAATTATTTACTCTGAAATGTAGAGAGAACAAGTTTCAAGAGAACATTGCATACTGGAAAAAATTTGTTTACCTAGTAATATTTCTTTCGAAGTTGATAATAATATATTTCTTCTATTTCAGCGTGGTTACATCGGTTTCGGTAATCATGGATTTAGGAAATGGGACAAAGAAGATCTTTGGAGACGCAGCGCACGAATCAACCGAAAAGCAAGAAGAGGAGGGAAATCATCCAATGGAAGAGATGCCCGAGAGATACGAATTCTACACGTTCAACGAGGACGGTGATTTGGTGAAACGGCTAATGACTCTGGAAGAGATTCAGAACTTGCTAGCGAGCGACACGGGAATGAAATTTCCAGGGGATTTGGACAACAGTGCTTCTGTGTTCCATGAAACGTCGGAAAATTTTTATCACACTCCTCAACCAAGTGATCAAGTGTTCCATACTCTCGAACCCGCTTCTCCTGACGTTCAAGAAGTTGTCGCCAATGTCCAGAGCGTTCTTGCAGGGGAACTTGCATCCAGAAAGAATGCATCTCTATCGCAAACTACTACTAGTACTGCATCACCTAGTACTACCACTACTACCACCACCACTACCGAAGCACCAACCACAACAGCAAGAGTGACTTCTACTTCCACAACAACAACCACCAGAAGACCTCCCACCAGAAGACCTACCACCAGACGACCTACAACCAGAGCTCCAACAACAATTAGAAATACAAGAAGACCTCCTACAACTGGATCACCATTCAAAAGAACAACCACAACCCTTCGAGCTTCTCCGTCAAGGAAGCCTATCACAACTAGACACCCAGTAAGAAGAACTACAACAACTTCTACCACTACAACGACGACAACAACAACAACCACGGCGGCTCCAACCACTACCATAGCGAGTGTACAGAAGTCAGAAGCGACAGAGCAAACCGAAAAGATGGAGACAACAGAAGGCACCACGCTCACCAATCCAACGTCGGGACCGATGGAAACCACTACAGAAATGGAATCAACGAATAGACCATCCTGGACAATGATTCCCTTGGTCACTGTAGCGCATACAAAGCAGCAAGAGGCCTTCACTACGGAAATGACCACCACAAATTCAGAGGTGGAAGACGTCACAACCGAGGAAGGAGATCCATTGCACGAGTTAGCTGACTCTGTTTCTAACGTCTTGTCCCAAGTAACCCACGATCTAACATCCGTTGTGGAACTCAACGATTCCACAGAACCAGGAGATTCTCTTCCAATGAAAGAAGAACTTAAAGATGTAGTAAAAACAGAAATGCCAGGCAGTGAAGTGGTTGAAGATGACAAGGAAATGAACACGGAGACGACAGAAATGCAAAACGACAGACCACTAACAGAAGCACAAGGCTTGCAAAACAAAGACCAAAGCGTCATTGACCCTCAGAGTGATTCTTCAGAAGTTACAGATACAGAAATCTCAGATGATGCAGACCTTGTTACAACAGAACGGGACGCCATGTCACCCCTGACGACTGAGTATTTGCACGTGGAGAGCAGCACCAAAAGGTCTCAAACCACTTCTGATTCACCGACCACCTCTGCAGGAATAACAGATGTGGCAAGTAATACAGACCCCACAGACGAATTGAAAGTTGCCAATACAGAACCCGTGAGCCAATCAGAAGACACGAGAACAACAGAATATGACGTGATAGAATTGGTCACCCATCCGACTACCGAAGCAGACAATATGAAAACTTCCGCAACTCCAGAAGATAGCTCTACAATTGCTGGCATGGATGGAAACGTAAACAGCAAAGTTTCAACAGAGGCTCCTTCGGTGGAAACAAAAGAAGTTGTTACAGACTCAGCGCAGCAGAAAGAAGATGAACCAACAACTAAAGTAGCAGACAATGAAGACGATCTACCGCCAGGTGAACTGACTAAGTCGGCCATCCCCCTGCAGCAGCTGATCGCTGGAGGCAACAAGTTGGGCGACTATAGCACTAACCCCAACCACGCTGGCTTCGAAGCAGCTCCTCAGGAGAACCTTGGTTTGGAAGTGACGACCATCGGTCTGGGCACCGACATGCGTCGCTTCGTTGATCTCAACAACGACTTGGCTCTCCGCCTGTACGCTCACGTCACTCGAGACCTGAGCCAAAGGAGCCTGGTGCTGTCTCCCTTCGCTGTGACGTCGCTCTTGGCAATGGTGTTCCTGGGAGCAAGAGGAGCCACTTCCGGTCAGATGAACGACCTCTTGCGCCTTGACGACATGGTCACCTTCAATCCCCATCTCGTGTACATGAACGTAACAGATTCTGTGGTCGGTAGTCCTGGTCTTCAAGCAGCCGCATTCGTCAGAGAGCTGTTTGCTGATGAGGTAAGTTTAAAAAAACAAACGTATCAGTTAGCACTCTATCTTAGCTTAGCTCCATATTATCCTTTGACGAAGTTTCGAAACAGCACATTTTGTCTGACCTGCAGGTGATTATTTTGTTCTTGATAGTGGGAGAGGATCGAACCTAGGACAGAGAGTAGTGACCTTAAAGGGTAAACTAAACAATTGATAATGCTCAATTTAGAATGCATTCTAATAAAGAACCATTGCTACTATTATTCAGACAAGTATTAAATATAACACTTTTAATAAACTTGCATATTTGAATAATTAGCAGAATATTCACATGACACTCACACCCATGCACAAATATGCATTCATGTGTAATAAAAATATTAAAAGATTATGTCCGTTTATTCATTAAGGCAGGTTTCACGAAATCCGTTAAGATTTATGTGAAACTACAGAAATAGCAATGCAATTACGTATTTACCTCAAAAACTAGAAGTTACCATTTCAATTCCTACTGAGCATATTGTATGTGTCAGCAAGCCAGGATTACCAATATTAAAGGAAGTATTTAAGGAGTATTCTGCTAAAGAAAAGGGATAGAAACCACTGCATCAACATATATTTACGAAAATGAGATCTGGGATAACCTCAGAAAAATCACCAATGTAAGTGGAAAACGGACGTCTGTTGAAACATTTATCGAAAGACAATCACTTTAAGTGCCGTTATGAAATAATGACATAGATAGTGACAGGTTTTTCACATATTCTTATATCAAAGAAACAAATTAGCATTAAGAGGAAATTATGTGATACTTCTTAACTTACTTTAAGTCCATTTTAAATGTGTTGCAACCTCTTCAAAGAGGCTCAAGATCTCATGTTATCGCCACAGGCTTTAGGAGAATACATATATGTGTTCCATCCAGGCCAGAAATAATGCAAAAATTTATAATGACTCTTGATCAAGTGTGCTACGACGTTAAGTTGTTTCTGAAAACTTCATATTCCAGTGTTTATTTTTTCATTTTGCGGCCCTTTTCAAAGCTAGCTCTCATTTCTGTTGGAGACCCCGCCCCTTTGTTGATGGAGGCTCGGGCTGTAGTCCCCAAGCCTCTTTTCCTGTATACTTAAACACACACACATATCGATTGTTCCAAAGTCACCGAATTGAAGTTACTACATCTTAAGATGAAAAATTCGAGGTTGTTTTCATATACCAGAGAAAAGATTAAATGTTATAGAAGTTCATGAGAGCACTTACAAATATATTGTAATTAGAATGCTTGTATTTTATCTAAAAAAATTCAAATTTTAAACGATTTTGTCTAATTCTGCTTTTGAACAAATCCAATTTATTTTCTTTATTAAGGAACTGACGATTTTACTACAGTTTTTCTTAAAATGTTGAAAAACTTATATTTTTGTTTTGTACTTGTTAACTCTTATAACAGGGATAAAAATTTAAACAGGATAATTCATTAACCGTACGTGTATATTGGGATTGAGGAATTATGATCGGAGAAACTGAACGCAACTGCTGCAGACTGAAGTGTGCAACGCTTGATATTATGAATTGTTGACACAGAGGAAGAACTCATTAGTTAAATAAATATTTGTGGTAAACTCAGTTGCAATTTTAGAATTAAATCTACAAGTAATTACACAGATGTGAAATTTACTATTGCTCTAAGTATTAATTAAAAAAAGAAGCATGAAGCATATAGCGCGAAGTTAACATGATTACTGATCTGTTGTTTCAGTACTGACAAATAAGAATTGTCAATCAGAAACTGCATATGAAATACTATTTCTTTGTTAAATTAATATTTATATTCCTTGTTATTACAATGCATTACCAATACATTGTTATAGCTCTGTTTAATGCATTATTTTCTTTGTCCTCTTTCAGAGTAAAGGGAAGGTCCTTGAATTCTACAAGGCCCGTACCAGAGCGTTTTACGATGGCCTCGTGGAGGAGGTAGACTTCGAAGACATTGCCGACATCATTCGCCAAAGGACCAATGAGCTCGTCAAGATGCAGACCAGGGCGAAGATCACCGAATACCTCCGAGGGGCTAACCTTATGCTCCGTCCGCCTTTGTCGGCCCTTAGCACCAACTTCTTCGAGGTTAGTTAGCATTGCACGTTCAAAGTATTAATCTTACAAAGCAGAATTCCAACTTGGAATATGTATTACACAGAATTTATGTTCGAATTGAAGTAATCGTAGAATAAACTTCAGAACTTTTTCTTTTCTATTCTTGAGTCCTCTCCGATGGCGCAGTGGTAGCGTCGTTGCCTTGTAATCAAGGAGTCCTGGGTTCAATACCCGGTAGAGACATATAGTGGTTCGGATTTCACTCTAAACTGTAGGTCCAGTCCCGATTAGCCTTACTGTGCTTAAAGTGGACTTAAAACACCAACCCAATCTTTTCTATTCTTGAAAATTTGAGAAAAGTATGATTTACCTAATCACATTTCACAAGTCAATTAAATCTGTTCCATTATAACATTGTTACAATAAGGATAGCAAACAAAAGTTGTGACAATAATTGGTAGTTGTTGTTGCTGCCGTTGTTTAAGTTCATTTTATGCTCACATAAGTTATAATAAATTAACAATGTCAATGTACTTGAACAATTCCGCTACCTCACTACAAACTTTTACCAGTACTCAAGATTATGTAGTTAAAACACACACACAAACATAAGCACCATGTACGTACATAACTAAAATTAAGATTAGAACAAATTTAAAATATCCACAAAGTTGTATATCCAAAAAAACGAATTAAAATGTTGACATTTCTGATATCACAGATATTCATAAAGAAGTTCAAGTATTCGTACTGATATATTGACAAATATATGAATACTAATATTTAAAATTCTTGAAGAATAACTAATAAGGTAGGTGAGCCAAAGATAGCCCGTGTTCCCAAGATGGCCCACTTTACGAAAATCGCATTAGTATACCCAGGGACCCTCAGATGCACCATGCAGAAAACGAACTGTCTGTGGCTGCCAGCAGCCATTTTATGTAAGTTATTGTGTTGGGGAGAGCAGATTAGTCATCGTTGTTATTTTCAAATAAGTAAGAAATGTCTGTTTGTACATCCTTGAATTTAACGAATGTTCATACACGTATATTATACATATTTTGAAAGTTCATTTAATTATATATTTGATTACGTAGTTACATTGTAAAAATGTTTTTTTGTGTCAAAGCAACGACACCTATTTTTGTTCATTACCGTGGTCCAGAAGCGAGTTCCTAAGGTGACCAATGGCTGATTTAACTTCGCTTTTCTGACATTTTTGGCTAATCGCAAAGATGAGAATGAGTGATAATATGATTAAATTGATGGAGAGACACTTACAAATAACTCCCATACACAGGCCGGGATTCAAAAACGGGACCCTCGTAGGAACTGTGCTAACCACTCCTCCATAGAGGTCGGCTATTCGTCGTTACTGTATGTAATGCATGTCAACAATCAAACCTTTGAGACCAACAATTTTCTGTAATTAATTGTAGAACGTGAATAAACATGAATAAATATGTTTTCTTGAGCAAAAGCACCATTTTCTAAGCAATCATAAGCCATGGGCTAATTTTGGGACCCTTGTTCCCATGTGTAACGGTTTTGTAATTCTTTGTTTAGAAAAAAGTTGCAGCAATTTTACAAAATATCCATTTGGTACACGTTATTGATTAGTCACAGGAGTTATTTCTTTTAATTTCAGAAATGCATCTCTTATTAGAGGTTTGTAAATTTCCCTAGATTCTAGGGCATAGAAAGTTAACAATGGCAACCTTTGGTTCACCTGTAATAAGGAGTAAACAACGATGGAATGTTTATTAAGAGCAGAGGATTGCTTTCCCAGTTTGGGCATAAACGTGTGGGCAACAAGTTGTAAAAGAAATGATCTTGAGATGAGAGTTTGTTGTGCTCGATGTTCTGTTTTTTCACTTACTTTGCATATCAGCACAAAGTAAAGTGAAACTTTACGGGTGCCTTACCTCAAAAAATATATTCGAATTTTGTCACACAATGACTACAGACTCTTAATAATTAATTTTAAGTTAAGTTTAATTTTTTATCGTAATTAAATGTTCTACCGCTCAAAAATTTACGAACAATTTCGTCATTCAAGACTACATTTTCTGATTTAATTGTCATCACATTAAAATAAAATATCATATATTGTTTAACATTTAATATAGGCATATTCATTACGTGCCTATTTTACACACTGAGTGAAAAATTGTATAAGCTTAAGAGGTTAATCTGGTACACATATGGGGATTCACAAATAAGTTGCTTCGTAGTATACTATACACTCACGTCATTGAAGCGTAATGGTAGCTGAAGTATCATTGAAGTTTTATGACCTCTACATACAAGTATATTTAAGTATATATAGTATATTTAAGCAATACGAACATACGTCCTTAAGTACTTATCAAGACATATTGAAGGAATGAGTGAGAAATTTTAACAGGGAGATCAACATTTTATTACGTTTTTGGATACACCTTTGTGGCTATTTCAAAAGTTGTTGTAATCTTAATCTTCGTTATGGATGCCATTTTATTGTATCCTTACCTAAATATGAATACTAATACTATTTTTACCTAACATTTTATCAATGTTAATTCTAATTCGGTTTCCTTACATCGTTTGCTAAACTGTAAAAATTTTGATTATGGGATATAGCGAACAACAAGATATTGTATATTATTTAATCAGTATGAACGAAGCTAAAATGAGCAGACTTGTGCCGACGTTTTTCTTGTCTAAATAACCAATATCTCCTCTATATTATTGAAGAAATTCATATTTACCTGTTCATTTGTTAACCCATTTAAGGATTTCCTCTATTTCCAACTGTTTTCTGTGTATCTTCAGTCAATATTTTAGATATTTTTTTTAAAAATTTACTTATGTCTTTATTCCGTAGACTCCTGGTGAAAGGGCATGGAAAGTGTTAATTACAGAGATTGTTACATTTATTGTAGTGGAAATGTTACCTTGTATCAATTACACATATACATATTCACAAACATAGATAAAACTAGAGCTAGGAACATTTTAGGACTATAGATTTACCATACACAATATTTTTTGAATTCTGCAATTCTTGTGCAGCTAAATAAAATAATACTAAAGTACGTATTAACGTTCATCTCCATAAAATGACGTGGCACTTTAAACATATACCTCCTAATTTCTTTGACTCATATTTTCTGTGTAATGTGTTACAGAAGACCTGGCTACTTGTATTGATAGTAGACCACTGCAAATAATACTGTTTTGTTTTTAATATATTCTCTCAACTTCAGATAATTTGAGAAGCAAAAGCACGGATTATTTTCTTCCTTGTTCAAGCGTCAAGATACGTTTATATACAAATCTATATTCAACTTTAGATAATATAAGGTACCTGAACCCATTATGGCCTAGTATCCAACATGGGCTATTTGCTGTTTCCAAGTAGTTACAAGTTTAATTCAACAGATGGCGTTAGTATGTCATTTAGACTGTCCGAATGACATGATTGAACCTGTTTACTGTACCTCTCGTGCAATAACTTGAGAACAAACAAGCGAAATATCTGGACCTCGTGATTGCTTTTCTACGTTATCTAATATTGCATATGGAAGTTATTACTTACTGCATCTTCCAAGTGATAGGTGTTCATATTTCTAGCACATGTTTTAAAAGCCCATCATTTGTACTTTACAACAATGCAATTAGTTTAGACTTTAATGTTAAGTAATGTTTATAACAAAGGAAAAGAGATCACCATGTAAGGTGGCCTCAATACGGCATTCATAGGAATATATCGTGAAAGACATGGGCAAAAGTGATATTTCTTACTCTTATGTTCACGTAGAGTGTGTCGAACTCACTAAGGATGATAATGGACCTTTCATTTGCACAGATTGATGTGTAACCCATGATATTCTGGTAACAAATTGTGACATGTCACTCCCTCATTTATTGGTTTGTAAACAATGTTATTTCTTTATGCAAATCTCATTATGTCGTTATGTAAATAAAACGTAAGTGTATAAATATACTTATCTACCTATAAAAATAACATTGTGGTACTTTCTTTACAATTTCTGTTACATTTTTTATGTGACAGAAGAAAATATATTACTAGGCCATATTGGGTACGCATGTACCTAATATGGCCTAAACGTTACTTTTTAACAAAATCTTCATTGCAGTCATGTAATTATTTGTAACTGTTCCAATTTTCAGCAAACGTCCATAAATGTTCCCTCATTTGAATCTTGCCCCTAGTTTTACTTTTCTGACTTTGTAGAACACTAAAACCAATCGCAAACCTTAAGTAGGCCATATTGGGGTCAGGTACAGTACGTATATCGTAACAGATTACTCAAAGAGTTTGGTACGTTTCTTCCTATTGCATTTATTAACATAACATTAAAATGAAAATTATGTACATATATTTTTTGCACCGTCATTCTTATAATAGTGGTTTATGGAATTGAATGACTATCATAACCACGTATATGAATATGGGTAGATGTGATAGGAAATTCAGTTTCAAGCCTTTTGTCTTCACCCTCGTTAGCGAAAGTAATATAACAAGCAGTAAATAATACTTTACTACTAATACGTTTGTATGGAATACAAAAAATCTCATGATTTCCAGATACTCATTGATTAGAGGGTGGGGGAGCCCCAGCTTTTAGGTGTTAGCATGTTTATGTCAAGATACACTTACCATATTACTTCCTGTTTGGCCATTCTTTATTGTGAGTTCTAGAATGTAATCTTGTATATTTAAGTCGAGGTCTATCCAATATCATGTGTTACTTATGTCTATGTGCAACTTTCTTTATCTCTCTTCATCCACTCATTTACACTAAATTACTGTTCATATCTGTTATAATAAACCATATATTACATACACTTATGTACCATATATAAAATACACTTGGTAAGGAAGAATTGGTGTGTTTCACTTATGTCACAAACTGTTGGATTCTGGCTTTGAGCAGCCATGATTGAGGCCAGTTATTCTAATCCTCGCAAACGACAAATAGAATTGGTCGCAAACATGACAGCTGTGCGCATCCTGGCGTTACATGAAACCCACCTATAGCCAAGGTTATAATTATTTCGTTAAAATAAGATGAATTTCAATAGAAATTCGTTTAACAGCTTCCCTTATCTTCGCAGGGTGTTTGCAATGACGCTTCCACGGACGACCGCGATGGCGAGATGTACTTCGTGGTGCTCCCCTACATTCGGCAAAGGCGCCTGGTGCTGGTGCCAGCAGTGGTGTGGCGCGGGGAGTTCATGGCCGGCTACGACCCTCAGCTGGACGCCACCGCCGCCGAGATCCGGTTCAAGGGCAAGGAGGTCAGCCTTATCCTGGTCCTCCCCGGCCAACCGGGTCACTTCAACTCCGACGGCCTCTCGAGACTGGAGACCAGGCTGTCCACCAAGCAGGCGTGGTCGGGCCTCCTGCGCAGCATGGTTCCGCGTCGACTGGACATCCAGGTCCCCAGATTTGCTCACCGCTCCATGTTCAACCTGACGGCGGCACTTCGAAGGATGGGTATCCGGGACCTCCTGACCCCAGAAAGAGCAGACCTTGGAGGAATCAACGGCAGACACGACCTCTACCTCTCAGACTTCGTCCAGATGAACGAATTCGCTCCGTGCGCCGATGACGGTACGGGAGAGCGACACGTGGAGACGTACCCGTTCCCGCAACGCACTGGACGACCTCTAAGGCACTGGGAAGAGCTGGAGACCTCCGTGTGGGTGAACGAGCCTTCCACCGACCTTCCCTTGGCCCTGAGACCTCGACAAGCGAGGGTCCCTGAGTTGAGCAACAACTTGAAATTCGAGCGTCCGTTCCTCTACTACACCAGACACAACCCCACGGGCCTCATCTTACACATGGGGCGCTTCAACCCACGCTTACTACCTTAGCATTGTGCAGTGTGTGCGCATGATGAAATTATCTCGACTGATTTCCATCCAATCGGATGATTTTTTGTATAAGACAGACTAAACACAACAGCTCCCAACTCTATCATGGTCCTGTTTTTCTCATCATGATCCGAAGAGTGCAAACTGTTGGTTAAACCTTGAACACCATTATTTATCCGAAAAACATTCGGCTATAACTAACAAAAACTCAGTATAGTGCTACAGAAACCTTTCACAAATTTAAATTAAACTCATTTAACGAACAAATTTAGCATAAATATTTTGTTGGAGTTCGGTGAATGCATTGTAATTTGTGGAACTCCAAGAAGTTGACTTGAGTGACTGTGTACCTTAACAAGTGACGATGGAAGTACAATGCTCTTGTGGTAGCTGCAGGAAACCTATCCCGATGTACTGTAAATTATTTGAGGAAGCCATGACACTGGGCAGATACGGGATAAGTTCCTTCATGTGGTCTCTTTATTATCACCCCTCATTTCTTTAAATTGTGAGAACTTCTTCAATTGAAACTTTTAGGACAAATTGAAATCGTTCTCCAATCCCTTATAATTTACTTTCGATTTAAGCCCGCTTTAGACGGAAGGATTTCCTTTAACATTTTTGCTATCATAAATGCTATGCAAATGCTTCCAAAGATCTTATAGCAGGAAGCATTTCGTGGAACATTTCGGTTAGCTTTTGCGATTACAATGTGTAATATATACAACATGAAAGGCACGTCGAGTTACACCATCAATGGCGAGTGCACGGTGTTTACAAGTAAAACAACTAAAATCTTATTCCATACGTCTACTGTATACGTTATAAATTATGTATTTAACCAGCGCCATTGGTTTGTACCTAAAACATTTTCATAGGGAACGTTTTTCCTCTCGGTTGAATAGTTATCAGCTTTTGAAAATGTAAAATGAAGTTTACATCTAACTTGGCCTTCATTACATCTGCACTCGTGATCTAGAGCTCGCTTCTGATTGGTTATGCTAAGAAAAATGCTACGGAAATAGGACCGATTATATCCTTGTGAAATGCCATTATATCTGAAATGCGATTAAAAAAATTAACTTTACACTGTAGCATTTTGGTCATGGCAAAGAAAAATGGTAAGGAAAATAATTTCGTCTAAAGCGGGCATTAGTTCATTCACCCTTTGCTGCTGTGAGAAGAGATTATTAGTCGATAGCGACAAAGTGTCCCGGTGGACATGAAGGGGAGTGCACGTCTCTTGATACGACTTGGAATGAGCCTTCATACTTGTTCCACGTGGCAGCGGAGATTATAAAGGGTCTGGAAAAGGAAAAAGGACTAGAAGTCAAATTCACATGTTTCATTAATCATACACCATTCGCAAACACATAACTTGATTAAAGTTCCCTTCCACGGCACCTAATTTTCTGAAAGCAATATTCTTCAAATAACTTATTTGCAACAGAATTTGTGAATGCTTGCGTTTCTTTCCAAAAGCTTATAATTTACTTCTTCAGAAATGTATTATTTATTCAGCCTGAAATATTAGGTATCCTCATACTTTGGGATGCGAAACTGGTCTAAGAAACTTGTAACTTCACATTCGTATCTGACATTTTCAAGAAAATGCCTTAATTATACTGAACAATACACTTTCATTGGAGCTATGGAATCAATATATATTATATATTTCTTTCCAACTAACACAGTGATGCAAAATATAAGTTATTAAATTCCACTGAGCAGAATTGTATATCCAGCAATATTCTCATGTCCAAATCTAATCTTTTTCCATTCATTCTATTGTTAAAACTAAGTTCCATTAGTTTCATCGAATGAATCTCATTCATATTTACTATTTATTACACGTTACATATTAAACTGATTGTCAATATGATTTTACACTTACAAGTATATCTACTATTACTGTCCTTCTTCCTTCAAACAGCACATCTGTACGTACATTCCTTTCCGAGTTACATAAATTTTTGGTATCATTAATTATGTTCAAAGGTGCATACTTTTAAGCGGCTGGTATCATAATTACTTAAAAGTATTTTCAAAAATATATGAGTAAGGAAAATGGCGCAAAATTATTGTATTGCCCTTTTTTCTTCGGGGAAATGTATCCCAAAGGGAGGCTTCTTATTCTCCCACATACTCTTTCGATGTGTCTATGATATTGTGTAATTACCTTATAATTTAATCAGAAAGAAAATAATTGTGCTTTATGTGATTATTTAAAAGCAAAGACAATTTTGTAAACTGAAATTGTGAATACAATTTCATAGCCGTGTTAAGCCGTGGAAGGAGGACCCTTTGGTTAATTTCTGTGAACCCTATCTCGAACAAGGTAACAGAGAAACTTTTGTCACCCTTAACTGTTTCTCTGTAGGAGGACAGATGAACTGTGGTTGTGGATTTATTTATTTCAAAAAACAAAACGAGTGCATAAATATGTAACGGAGGGTGCACACACGAATGTTCCTCTCCCATGTGAAATCGCTTCCTAGATATATATTTATTTATGTAATATAATTTATTTTAAACAAAGACAAGTTTTACATCTATTTTTGTGTAATTCATTTACTTCCTGGTCTCTTCACATTCTGGAATACTTTTACACATTGTTCAGTGTTCACATAATAATTATTAAGTCATAATATTACACAATTTAACTACTTGAAAATTTCCTCCTGTACTTGGTAGATTCAAAACAATACATTTTTAGCTCAAGTGTGGAATTCATGTCAGAGGAAAATACTGCTAATGAAGTAATGTGAATGAGGACGAATTACTTTTAACGAACATATGGTGGTGGAAGACTGTATATACACATACATTGCAACTCGAATCTGAACAACATTTTATTAAGGTTACATCATCACTTTCTATGCCATAAATACAATTTATAAAGCAATAAATCCCACCTTACAAGGCTGATCGATGCCAATGAATAAATTAAATAAATTACTTAGTATGTACTGGACATGTTTCTAATCCTTCCAAATAGGAATACAAAAATAAATGATTCTTAAATTATACTGGAGTACTACAAACAAGTGTAAATGATTCATATATGAAAGGGCAAATCTATCAATAAATTTTCTGTTCTGTTCATCAATGAGCATTTAATATAGACGAGCTGGAACTGCATTTAATGTGCAACCGTAATATGCTCCATGGATACTAATGAGAAACTGGAAAAGTCACATCCTGAAGACTAAAACTATTATAATTTTAATTATAGGTACCATCAATTTCTCATATATGACTAACTTAGGTCCACATACTATTGCCAAGACTTAATTGAAGAAAACAACATTGTGCAACTGTGATTTTGTGCAAATTTGGTTTATGTTGCAAGTAACTTGAATATTATTGCACTGTCGGTATACCAAGTTTTATGTCCAATATCCCATGGAAAATACTCCACAATGCCAAAACACAAGTGAACATTTGGGCCAAAAGGGCATTCATTTTTGTAATTTTTCTTGTTTGCTAGAGTTGCTATGGAGAGAGGATTGGGTCGACCGTTGTTTGACTCTCATAAACTAGGGTCGTACAAATCGACTTTATTTTAGTTACTGTAGCACTGAGTAGAGCATAGTTATATGAAAAGAGGATAGAATGTCGAAACGAAAGGGGTCTTAATATTTACCTTTCCATCATGGTAGATCACCACGAAAACAATATTTTCTGCAAGTAATTAGCCGGATGGGACAAAAAATGACGATTTGGAGGTTCTGTGTCACGCACACTTGGCCTTCGGGGCCATAAGCTCGCCATATCGAGTATTTGTATCGGTGTGCCAAATATCTCCGGTGTTTCGGAACCTTCTTCTCCCACGTAGCTACTAGCATCGTCATTAATAAAAAGAATGAAAAGTAAAGGCGAAAAAATGCAACCCTCTTTGGCACCTACCGTGTTCTCGTGCTGCCCAAACACCAGCCCCTGCCCACATTTGACACAAAGTTTGACCCCTCTGTACATGTTCATTAGCGTATTGATCACTCTAGCCGAAACCCCCATGTCCCATAACTTCCCCCATATCATTTGCCTATTGATAGAGTCAAACGCCTTTTCAAAGTCAACGAAACAGCAATATAATTTCCCCCTTTTCTCGTTTAATTTGCTTTGAATGAGTGTGTTCAGGACAAAAACATTATCTACAGTGCTATAATTGGACCTGAAACCAGCCTGCAGGGGGATCAGTTTATAAAAAATGCATATTATTGTAAGTAATAACAGATCTTGCATAAATCTTCTCTGGTACTGTCATTCAAAGTCGTATAATCTCAATACAATCCTTGCCTTCCAATTAGTTCGGCTGAAATAAATAACCCTCGATTAAACAACAAGTATATTTTCATAATTTTATTTTAGTTATTTAATTATTTCATTATTTTCATTATTTAATTTTTGTACTTAGTAAACCATTTTGGGGGGTCCGGACCCCCTGGTCCCACTCCAAAATACGTCCTTGATACGTCCTGGGTTCTATTGGGTTCCGCTACAGGACCGGAAATCTTTTTCTCGCACATTTTAAATTCGGACCAAGTTGCGCCTTATTTCATTTCAGTACGGAACTTG
This sequence comes from Lepisma saccharinum, assembly GCF_977018435.1. Lineage (NCBI taxonomy): Eukaryota > Metazoa > Arthropoda > Insecta > Zygentoma > Lepismatidae > Lepisma > Lepisma saccharinum. The sequence goes on from NC_139249.1 coordinate 62,885,024, forward strand.
GGCCCTATTTAAACTGATCTGGAAAATAGGTTCCTGAACCGAATTTAAATACAGCGTGTCCACAATGAGACTCCAACATTTTGAAAGTCTATAACTTTTTCATTTTAAATTGTACAGCTGTGATTCCGGAAGCAGCAGAAGCAGAAACTCAAAAAGTTTATGTGGTAACGTTTTAGTGTGCGCAATAGCCGTAGTGGCGCTGCAGCAATCGATTGTTTGAAATTGAGATTCCAAACGAGCGTGCACAGGTTGTGTGGTCGTGTGCAGAAACGAAATCACTTATTCAAGTGCAACGAAACTTTCGTCGTGTGTACAATAAGGATCCTCCGACATTCACGACTATAAAGAAGTGGTGTGATCAGTTTTTGGCGACCGGCAATGTTTTGAAAGGACACTGTGGTGGTAAACGCAGAATCCAGGAACAGGTTGTAGAAAATGTGCGGAGGTCATTCGAAAGGAGTCCACAGACGTCAGTAAGACAAGCAGCGAGAGAACTTGGTATGAAACGGTCGACAGTTCACACAGTTCTTCACTGCTTGTCTTACTGACATCTGTGGACTCCTTTCGAATGAACCTGTGCACGCTCGTTTAGAATCTCCATTTTCAAACAATCGAGTGCTGCAGCGCCACTACGGCTATTGCGCGCACTAAAACGTTACCACATAAACTTTTTGAGTTTCTGCTTCTGCTGCTTCCGGAATCACAGCTGTACAATTTAAAATGAAAAAGTTATAGACTTTCAAAATGTTGGAGTCTCATTGTGGACACGCTGTACTTTATAGACAAAAAGGTTCTTTGCGGTCCAGAACCCATTTACGTTTGCTTATTTTCTCTCCTGGACCAGAATTGAATTTATTTAAAATTCCGGGACCTTTGACAACCCTGCATGCTTCTTTTGAAATCATTCCGAAAAAATTGAGGCTTTAATGAAGAAAAACACGAAATTCCGTGCTGCCATTTCCTCTAGGTATGCCTAAAGTAAGAAAAATTCAATTAGGCTATATAATGCTTGTTTATTACTATTCTTGAAATATACATGTAATTTAAACGAAAATAACTATATAGTTTACAAATATCTTGAATATTTTCTTTCCAAAATTATCACAATTGTAAATTGTACAGGTATAAGTTATAAAACAATGAATATTATGATAGAATACAGGATTTTCGTACAAAGTTCGCTTTGCTCACGCTCCGGTCAAATATACTATCCAATATCTATCGTGAGCGGAGTGTGAGCTAAGTGACCTTGACCTGAGCGCTATTTGGGAATGCTTTAAAGCGCCCTGTATCAAATTAATCATAAACGAGTCGTTGAACTGAACGGAATTGAAAGTCGTTGAACAACGTTCCTATTGTAAATCTTGCATGGTCTGAAATTGCTCATGTAGGCGATCAAAGAAAAATTGGGCAAGTTCACATTTGACCAAAACGTGGCAGTGTGTACGGCATGAAAATAAGTTAACAGACTAGCTATTAGCCGTAACAAAGATAATTTTATTTCCAAAACAAGAAGTAGGACGTATTAGAAGCTCGAAAGAAGTGTAATGTTGATGCATTTTTTCGAGTGCGATTTAGACGGAAGGATTTCCTTTAACATTTTTGCTATCATAAATGCTAAGTAAATGCTTCGAAACATCTTACAGCAGGTAGTACTTTACACGAAAACATTTCATGGAACATTTCGGTTAGCTTTTGCGATTGCAATGTAGCTATAATACATACAGCACGAAAGACACACAGAGTTACACGATCTAAGGTGAGTTCACGGTGTTTACAATTGAAAAAAAACTATCTGGTTTGTTCCATACGTATACACAAACCTTATAAAGTATGCATTTAAACAGCGCCATTCTTTTGTACCTAAAACAATTTAATTCGAAACGTTATTCCTCTCGGTTGAATAGTTATCGTGTTTTAAAAATGTGAAGTGATACATTGTTTACATCTCACGCGGCCGCCATTACATCTGCATGTGACCTAGAGGTTGCTTTCTGATAATCGATTTCAATAGCATGTTGTCTGATTGGTCGATAGTCAAGTTTGGATGGCATTATTTAGAACCGTTCCTTATTAGAAATTCTTTGGCATAACATTGAATCCAATGAGGAAAATGACGTTGTCTCTGACGTCATTTCCTTTTAAGCCTTCAATTCAACGACTTGTTCGTGATTTATTTGATCGTGTACAAGGCGCTTAAGAGTCATTCAATAATATTTGACCTGTCGTGAGCGGACTGTGACCTGAGTGTTCTTTTATCGTAGATGTAAATCAAGACTTATGTTAGTAGAGCATGATGAACACACATAGTGAAAATATAGCCTATGTGCAGAATGTGTGTGTTCTACAAAGACACAGAAGAGAGAAATATAGAACCGATATGTTCGCCATGTCATTTATGATTGATTTGTTTTATTTCACTTCGCTTTCCTGTCACTTTTGGCTAATCGGGAAGATGAGGATGAATGGCGATATGATGAAATGGATTAACGAACAATTACAAACACAACACATCTATTCTGGACTTTCCGATTATTTTACTGCCATTGGCAGATCGCTTGATCAATCGGAAAATTCAATGGGGAATTCGATTAGTGTTTCGTAATTTTAAAACTGCAAAAATGTTTAGAATCTCACGCTTGGTAACTTCCAAGATATTGGAGGAGTACACATGATTGATTATTGCTTTGAGTTATTATACGCGTATTATGTACTGATTTGTATATTAGGTCCAACACACAATCAAATTACAGTCATGCTAGTTTCTAAGACTGAGTGACACGATTATTTCAGATGTTTTCATAAGATTTTGCTGCTAAATACCATGAAATGAATGATGATCGTGAACGTACATATAAACTCACTGCACTTAGTCTCATTACACAGTCCTCGGTTCAAGGTTAGAGACTTAACTTTTCTCGTTATATGCATAACTTAAAATAAACACATCGAAATATGTCATTAAGGCCACAGCAACTTAGCTTGCCTTAAGACAAAGTTACGAAGAAGATGGGTATCACCTCGCACCATCAATAACGATCGTTACAAAACTCGTTAAACTGTAAGTGTTACAAGTAGCACATCATAAGATAGTAGGATACATGGGCGTATTTTACATGACAACGGGTCCAACCTCCCCCCCCCCACTCCTTTTGGTTCAGTAAAATTGCCAGATTACCTGTTCTACCCGCTATGAGCAGAGACTTGTTCATAACAATTTCTACAGACTTATTTTGTTCTAAATTGCAAGCGTATAGAACGGGATACGGATTGGAAACAGATTATTTCCCCACACCAGATGGGAGTGCAAAGCAAATGTCTGCACATTCCTGATAGTTTAGGAATGTCTCTGGAAAATACTTAGAAACCTTCAAACATTTCGCAAATTCTATAATGCTACATGTAATTTCTACCCGAAACAGCTGTTTGTAACTTATAGCGCGAATATTAAAAATTCATTCTAAGTTCTCGGTATGGTTTGTTATTACTCAGGTTCAAATGTTTTGATAATTTGAAATTTCTCGACTGTTTGATAATCCCTAAGGGTCGATAAATCATTTCCGAAAATCTAGATCGGAATGGGAAAATTTATTTCCGATTTGTCCCCATTGGAGATAGTAACTGCATCTGGGTTATCTTCAGCTATTAGTACTTCTACTCTCTCCGGGTTGAGTGGGTGTGGATTTAGAAAAAAAAATGGTTGATGAAGAATATGATGGTGCTGATGTAATGAGTGGTAGCATTAAGGGAGTCAGATAGATAATTTCAAAGAAGTGTACATTGTTCAGCACATATTTTAACCCTGGCTGTTGGTCATTTCTGTGGAATTTCTGCGATATTGAGACTGTCAAATCAGTTATAATTTTTCCCCTCGAGTCTTCTCAAAGGAGCCGCCTCTCGTGGTGTCATCATGTCATCACTCATCCATCTTCGTAAATTAGCCAAAAGTGGCACAAAAAGCGAAGTAAAATAAAGCAAATCAATAATCTTCTCAAAGGAATTTGGCATTAAAAAATGCAGATCAAGATAGCCATGGAAATACTGTAACGTTCTCAAATTGTTTGACACAAGATGGACAGAAAAGTATCAATACGAAGTATAGGTTGACTTGTGAAATTTTATACACTAATATTAGAAACTTTACTGTTGTCCATTTTGGAGCATTTTGTAGTAGAAATGAACCCAAGTTTCTCTGAACACAGTCAACACATTGAAAAATTGCAACAACTTATTCCAATATGAAATGCCTATTCCTCATTGCAACAGTGTCAAAATATTGGATAGCCTGGTTGATATTTTTTACATTTTCAAATCTGAATGAAAAATGTGGCAAACCGTATTTGAAAAGACATGTTCAGGGTCTGCATTGTAGAAAATTGTCATTGAAAAGACATGTCCAGGGTCTGCATTGTAGAAAATTATCAAGCTCTTGTACTCAAATATGTACAAATTTTTGGTGATCTTGGCTACACTGTCAGTCTCATCTGCAACACCCGAGAGGATGTGTTCAACATTAAGAGGTTGAAATAATGTCCTCGCAATTCAACGGGAGATTCTCGACTAATGGACCCTGCACTGTTAAGTGTAACAGTTGGGCTGAAAAGTTCGTAGGCTGACTCATAGATGGCGTTACTAGAATTAAATCCATGTGATTTTTACTTAGTACTAACCTTTAAAAGATACGTGTATAAATTTCACAGCTGCCGGATAATTAGTTTGTGAGATATAGCATTGTGAGTGAAGCAGCTTTTGTTATTGTGAAAAAACGGATAAAAAAAGAATTTCGTGTGTTAATAAAGCATTGCTTTTTGGCGAAAAAAAATACTGTTGAAGCCAAGGCTTGGCTTGATAAACATTATTCGGACTCTGCACCAGGAAAATCAACCGTTGAGAAGTGGTTTGCTAAAATTAAACGAGCCGAAATGAGCATCGAGGACGATGCACGCAGTGGACGCCCCAAAGAGGCTGTTACCGACGAAAACATAAAAAAAGTCCACAAAATAATTTTAAATGATCGTAAAGTGAAGTTGATCGACATAGCTGAGACTTTAAAAATATCAAAGGAACGTATTGGACATATTGTGCATGAATATTTGAACATGCGAAAGCTGTGTGCAAAATGGGTGCCGCGCGTGCTCACAATCGATGAAAAGCAACAACGTTTTGATGATTCGGAGCAATGTTTAGCGATATTCAACCGTAATAAAATTGCTTCCCCATCCACCATATTCTCCAGATCTGGCCCCCAGTGACTTTTTCCTGTTTGCAGACCTTAAAAGAATGCTCGCTGGAAAGAAATTTAGCACTGATGAAGAGGTAATCGCCGAAACTGAGGCTAAAGAGAAATCGTACTATAAAAATGGCATCGAAAAATTGTATGACCGCTATAATCGTTGTATCGCCCTCGAAGGCAACTATATTGAATAATAAAATCGAATTTTGTCAAAAAAATATTTTTTACTATGTTAGCCTACGAACTTTTCAGCCCAACTGTTACATACATACGAATATTGAAATAACACCGATGATGTTATTTACAATTTTGTAGCAAGGAGGAAAACGCAATTTCTAATATTGTTTTTTAAAGTAAAGCTGGGATTAGCATTTTCAAAAGCATTTTCTGCTCATTTTATGTAGAGAAGTTAGAAGTTCATAGATAGACTTAATTTAATAAATTTGAGGCCTTTCATGTGGTGAAAGATTGGATTTTGGATTTGATAGCCAGATCATATCTAGGAATTGTATACGTCCCGGATTTTCAGGGACATTCCCGGAATGGTATCATTTGTCCCGATGTCCCGAATAGTTTCTTCAGGATGCAAAAATGTTCTGGAATCGGGTGGGAAAGAAGAAATGATTAAGACTGTTCTTTCCTGAACTTTTTTTATATTTAAATGCGTGGATGTAATTTTAAAATGCTCAGTTTACAAAACAATATAACTACATTGAACCGCTCCCTCTCCATAATACAAGAGTTATCGAGTTACAAGAAGGTACTGCAAACATCTTTAACTTCACGATGAAGCCACCGTCTGCTAGCGGTGCTGAATTTCAGTTACTATTCTCTTCCATTGTAACCTGCTTACTACAGGGTGATTCACAGAAAACTAACACAGTTCTTTCCTAATTTATTTCAACAAGAATGAAGAATGTTGCTAAACATAATTTGTTATGCCACAAATGTAGAGTAACTTTGCGAGATTACTACCCTCCACAACAAATGCTGAAAATGTCCTCCCTGCTGCTCCAAGCACAACACAACACGTCGTTCCATGTTACTGGCCGCCCGTTGGAGAACTCTGTTGTCAATACCATTGAATTGATCTTGTGTACAATGTTCTGCTTCAAATCGTCCAAAGTCTGGGGGCGTGTGGCGTAAAGTCTGTCTTTTAAGTAACCCCATTGGAAGATGTTCGGGGTTTTCAAATCCTGAGATCTCGGTGGCCACAGGTTCTTGGAAATTATCCGGTCGTCAAAAAAAAACTTTCAATGAGCTCCGTGGATTTGTTCGATGTATGGCATGTAGCGCCATCTTATTGAAAATATTCTTGACTCAGCTCTACATCGTCCAGTTGTTCCACAAACTCCATGAAGATGCATCGGTACTCTGCAGTGTGCGGAGATTTGAAACACAAATCTTGATTTTCGTATTTTTAAAATTTGTTGAAAAACCGTTATCATCAATTTTTGGAAACCACTTTTTCTTAGTATTGGGTAGTCCTACAAATACAACATTGGTCTTGTTTTGAAGCTCTTTGCATCTTTTTTGAAAATCCATTATCATTGTGAATCCACATTGAGAAACCGATCTTATACAGATTTCTATCCAGCGGAGTAAAGATAAACGTGAAACGTGGCAACACCACAAGCACCTATTCTTAGTGACAGGCCGCAGTTTCCGCGGTTCAAAGGACATCGATGTGTGCCGTGTTTCCACGTTCCGCGTACATCTTTCTACATTCATGGTACGAGGGAATGCAGGTTTATTTACCTTGGCTTAACTCCCCCCCCCCCAAAAAAAAATGCTTCCGTCATTCTGAATACTAACACCAAGATTTCATTTGATTTTTGTTTTTTAGTTCCATTTTCTGCCACTTTGGCTAATCGCGACCATGAGGATGAGTGATGAAATTGATGGTGGGACATTCACAAAAAAGACCCATGCCCAGGCCGGGATTCGAATCCGTGGCACATAACATCGCAGCGCTCTGTGCTAACCACTCGGCCACAAAAGTCGGCACTAGCACCAAGAGAATACTCGACAAGTGCGTGTAGCAAGTTTTATGATAACTATGTGTGTAATCGAGTTCGATACCGGTCGAGGCACATAGTCGTTCGGCTCCCACTTTAAACTATAGAGCCAGTCCCGATTAGCCTGTCTGTGCATAAATTGGAATTAAAGCACAATCCCAGACTCAAGCTATATGTGAAACCTCTATGCTATCTAGCCCAATAGCATCACAAGCAAAAAGGTGAGTAAGAGGTGATAAAAAATGTGTAATAATAATGCGATAATAATAATCACATTTCTTAAACCTTCATCGCAAATTAAATTATCTTTTGATGTAAAATTATTTTAATTAACGCATTTCCTCTTAAGTATGGACAGAAACGGATGGAAGAGTTAGAGTGGGCAACTATGGGTAAGAGCAGCCTCCCTTTTTTGTTTACTTCTGATGTTGTCAGTGACCAAAACCTATTATAATTCCATTGTCACTTACTTTTTAGACACTTGACAATTTTGAATTCAATTAACCTAATTATGATTTTTCAGTGTATGTATATTTTATTATTATACATATTATTTTTTGTTAAGAAAGGCAAGTTATTCAAACATCTTGCAACTTAATCGCAAGGATATGGGAACTATTTTATTTTAATAATAACTTTCTATTTTTGGTATGATGTACAATCACAGCGTTATTTTTACAAATAATGCGAGTTAACATTTGTTCAACTGTTATGCAACTTGTGTGAAGAAAAAGATAGTTCATTTGATTCTACTGCACTCTTCATAGATTATTTTTTATTGAAGTTTTTTCCATCTGTCTAGGTTTAATGATAATGAATATATCACAAATAGACTTTAGATGTAATTTGATGGACGGCACATTAAATCCACGATAGCATATTGAATCCACCATTTCATATGGGGGAGGGGGGTTATTGTTTTATTTTCTTGTGGAAAGATATATTACTGATGATAACCTTAGGATGGAATTTGAGCCCCGGACCACGTATTGTGCTACTTCATCGATCTCCAGTACGGTGTAGCGTCAAATAATCGCCGACAAAACATCGCCAACAAAACATCGACGGTACATAACATCGACAGCACAAAACATCGACAGTACAAAACATCGACAGTACAAAACATCGACGGCAAAAACATCGAAGCCAAAAACATCGACGGCAAAAACATCGACAGTACAAAACATCGACGCCAAAAACATCGACGGCAAAAACATCGACGCCAAAAACATCGACGGCAAAATCATCGACGGTAAAAATATCGACGCCAAAAACATCGACGGTATAAAAACATCGACAGCAAAAACATCGACGGCAAAAACATCGACGGCAAAATCATCGACGGCAAAAACATCGACGGTAAAAACATCGACGCCAAAAATATTGACGGAAAAAACATCGACGGCAAAAACATCGACGGCAAATACATCGACGCCAGAAACATCGACGGCAAAAACATCGACGGCAAATACATCGACGCCAGAAACATCGACGGCAAAAACATCGACGGCAAAAACATGGACGGCAAAAACATCGACGCCAAAAATTATGTTTTGACAAAGTTTCCACACTAAGGAATTCAAATCTAATCCAGAATATTTTGAAATTGGCTACCCTAAATTATAAAGTGTTTAAGTGAAACGAACAATGCGTAATGAGCGAACTCAAGTTGCCAACTTACAGTGCTCCCGTGCTACCAATGTATAATGGTCATTGTTGTAAGAACAGCCCACGAGGCCGGAACACGCCCTCTCAATAAAGACGTTATTATTATTATTATTATTATTGATAAAATTACAAACACAATGAGATTATGCAGTGAACGTGATTGTTTAGTTTCTGCTAACCATTTATCACTTCTCGCTGGCAGCGTTTGTGGTCGGGGAAAGGGAGAGGTAGGCTCCTCCGTGTGAAAGATGAAAAGATCACCGACTATTGTTATGCCTTGTTTATTAGATGCAGGAGACCGAAAGGGCCAATATACAACTTGACTTTTCCCTAGTGACTTTCTTTCGGTTCATGCACTGGTACACACCATGTGCAAGTAATATAACTGCCCCCTTGCAATACTGTCTTGCCCCCTTCCTCTCCAGACATTTTCCCCGGGTGCCGCACCACGAAGCGCCGTCACTGTGTATCAGTACCGCTGTTGTATTTGAATCCAGTGGCGTACGCAAGGGGGGGGTTACGGGGTTTAAACCCCCCCCCCTTGAGCTTGTGAAATATTATGAAAAATGCTGTGGAAAAAATTTAAAATGGCCAATTTACCACAGTCAAAGATCTGGGACAATACTATTACTATTACTACATCTACTACTACTACCACTACTACTACCACTAATAATAATAATAATAATAATTTGAATTATTATTTCCATGTAGCATGAAGAAAATCACAGCATTCAAAGCACACGCGTCTTTCAGAGTGATGCCTTGAAAATAAGCACAAGTTCTTGAAAGTGAAATATGAGGGTAACTATGATTTCAAAGAGAAATAAAATGTTTTGTATTTCAGTTGCCTCAATGTTCAATACTCTGGCGTACGCAGTTTTTTTGGGGGGGAGGGGCCGGAATAGTAAATGTGGATAACACATGGCTTCGTTTTCGAGGGCAGGATGCATAATAAAATATTTCGGATTTTTGGAGCTTTTCAGTCTATTAAAATTTTATTCAAAGACAAAAATGGTAGTCGGGACTCACTTTAAAAGAGGTTTCGTATTTACACATTTTAATTTTTTAAAGTTCTTAACGGATTTTTATTTGAAAATTCTGATTTTCTCAAAATTTTGGTAGGGGCTGTAGCATCATCGGCAGAGGCATGCATATTTCGTTTTTGACAAAAAGAAAACGAAATTTGAAATAACACATTGCAATGTTAATTTTTAAGGTTTCTGAAAGGTGTGAGGTGCATTTTCCTACCCAGTTTTGTCACGAAATGATGCGAAATGAACTGCAAAATGCGAAATAGACTCTTAAACACGAAATTTACCGTTTATATACCGACGCGACACTTTCTGAAGTCTGAAGTATCCTGTGTGTTATGCAATTCACGGAAAATTGATTAATTTTGCTGTAAATATTTGAAATGCAAAAATGGACTCCTCTATACAGGAATAAACTTAATATTCTGGTAATGATTTAATGTGCTACTAGAAGAGATATGTTTATTTTGTGTAATAGTGCAGTTTTTAAATCAATTGGGATTATATTCACATTTTTAAAACCAAAATGTAATTTTATATACCGCTTTTTCACCGCTATAACAGCGAAATTTCATTTTATTTACAGCTTTTCAACCCGAAATTGACTCTGTTTTTATACTGAAATTTTGCTTTTTTTATTTACCAAAAGTATGTGCCCCTAACCATCGGCCATGCCTCTACGTACGCCAGTGTTCAACGAACATGTATTTTTTTTGTGTGAACAATGAGAATTAAGTAAAGAAAGCTCTTGGTTCGTTGTTAGAGGCTAATGTATAGACAAAGGCTAGGCGGACAAGAATACAGTCACCAGTCTGCATTCCCATTGTATTATTTACCGCAGCACGTTTGAATGTCTCTCTTTAAAATGTCTCACCTTGTTGACTAGACAATTATTAAAACGACAATAAGCTTAACTATTGGAAAATGTTTTGTTGGTAAGAACAGTGAGACAATCCAGATGTGAATTATCGGGGACATTTATGCGGGGAAGAAGCCGGAAAAATTCCAACCAATTTCGGAAATCGATTTCGGATCTTCCGCGTGATTGTCAGACGCTCTACCGACCAGACCACCCCAGCTCCTTGGATGAGTTCCATACTTTGAGTATTTCAATTTATTTTAATATATTTTCTTGTTTTATGGATTTTCTTCACCCTTAAAATGTCTCACCTCGTTGACCAGACAAAAAAAAAAAATGCTCCCAGGATTTGATAAAAATTGAATGATTAGAAAGTAATTTCTTTCTGTTGTTTTCATAAATGGTATATTTATGTAGATCTCTACTACATAATAGTAGTAGTGGTATTAGTAGTATTATTAGTAGTATTTCAGCTAATTAATTAATTATAAGTATTATTAATTAATACTGATTATTATTATTTAATTAAAGTATAATAAATCAAAGGTAATGTGAATTTGGAGAAAGTTTTAGAAATAACCCCCCCCTTGACAAAATCCTGAGTACGCTACTTTTGAATCAAGAGGTCCGAGGTTCGATCCCCGGTGAAGGAAAGTTGCACAGTGGTATGGATTCTTTAAAGTTTAAACTATATGTACAGTTCCAATTAACCCTTCGTGGGTCACACGAGAAAAATTATCTTGTTGATCGCTCACGGTGCCAGAGACCGGGCTCTTAATGTATGTTAAATTAAAGGTCTAAAACACCAAATCTTCAATTATTACGATTAAATATATATATTGTTTTTGTTATAAATATATTTACAAACAATTGAGATTGTATAAAACTACGAATTGCATGTTTCAGTTTTAAAAAAATAAATATACAGGACAAAATAAATAATATTCCAAATACCGAAAATTTCAATGTTACATGCACACCCATAAAATAATAATAATAATAATCGTTTTAAGTCCTCTTTATACACAGAGAAGTTAATCAAGACTGGACCCTCAGTTTAAAATAGGATCTGAACCACCATGTGCTTTCACTGGGTATAGAACCTGGGACCCATTGATTACAGGGTAACATTGCGTTTATTGCAGAGACAATTGGAAAAATTAGTTTCTTTTGCAAATAAAGTAACTGGTGATTGAAAGCATTTTTAAATTTTACAGTGATGGGTATCAATGACCATCTGAATCAAACTGTCCATCTAGTGAGTCACTTTCCCTCAGAATATTCGCTCTTATTCCCTTATGTCCACCTTATCAGGGATTCCCCAAGTGTGCTGATTTTTGCACCGTATTGCAGTATTTAGTTGGTTGGATTTATATTAACCTCATTTCTGAGGTTAGAAAATAATTTGTGCACTGTCATAGTAGCCCATTTCGATTCCAGCATGTGAAAGCAGAAGACCTACATGTGAAGAGAATATTAAAATTATGATTTATTAATTTCTAAGGTAGAGGAAAGCTTTACTAAGGACACTAAGTGATGTGTTAATTGGATTTGGCAGTTTTAATTCAGAAAGTTCCTAATATTTATGAACTACGGAAAGCTACAATCTACCGCCGCTCACTACTGTTGTGATAAGGAAGGGAATTAGAAATAAGAACCCTTCAGCAACTGCTTGCAATGGTTGAAAAGTTCAAAATTGCATTGAACGAACTTTATAAGCTTTGTGTTATTCATCAAGAGTTTAATGCAGTGGAGGCGATTGGGTTCCAAAACTTAGTGGGGGGGGGGGAAGAACAATTTACTTTCTCTTCGTACATATGGTTTAGCATAATGCAGGGGCAAAAGCGGCAAAAAGTGGGGGGGGGGGGGCATCTGCACCCCATGCCAACCTAATCGCCGCCACTGCACTAATCGAGAATCAAAAAGTTTTTCCATCCCATAAAAATAATATCCAGAACTATTTTGTTAAATAACTGTTACATTTGAGGGAATAAATACAGCACTCAACGTCTAGTTACCAATCCCATTACGAAGGTAACCCATGATTTGCTGAAAAGTAGAAAAATGTTCTTTCACATTTAACTAGTGGCGGAGATTATGGGGGCGTGGGTGGGGAATTGCCCCCCCCCATACATTTTGCCACATTTTCTCTTGGGGAAAGTAAACTGTCCTTGTCTCCCCACCCCACCCCCCAGTTTTGGAAACCAATCGCCTCCACTTTTAGACATCATTTTGCCACGTATTATCTATTTTTTTGTTTGACGAGGAATTTCTCTATCCATGTTCATGGGCGTAACTTGGGATCTAACTTTAGGGGGTCACAATCGAACTTGCCGCTTAACTTTTTTGGGGAGGATTAAAAAGTTTTCTAGGCCATAAAAAAAGCGTACAAGATCATTTTTATTTTTGAAACAACTGTCACATTTGTGAAATCATAAAAATTGCTCCTCTGGTCCGAAGAGGTCAATAAAAGTACCATTGACATGTAAATTTTAATAAACCTGAAAATTTTAGATTGTCAATGCTACCCTTGCTTCCGCCATTCTCATTTGCGAAAGCAGTCCTCTTCTATTGCCTTCACTTCAGTTACTTTTGTATTTGAGACTATTTCCTGATGTCAAATATTTGCGGAAAGAATTTATGACTGTCATAGATTCGCACAGCAAGCCCATCTTCTTACAGATAGAATCTATAAAGGAATAAGTTTCTATCCTGCATCTCTTAAGATGCTTTCGAAGATACCATGCCTTGTTGGACTACTTGCAATTAAGCTATATATGTATTGCATTATTAAAAAAAAGATCACACTGTTTAAATTATATGTGACTTTAAATTAATCTCTCAAGTTCAGATTCAAAACAACTACACATAATTTATTAATTTCCAAGTATGAGTCATTTATTCGCCAGCCACATTAAGCAACACAGCTCACAACTCACAGCTAACGAATAAAGTATGAGTGAGTGTTAATAACAAGAAATTTTCTAGAAAACGGAGTGGAATAGTTCAATTATATACAAAGTAATACAAGCAACCCCCTCTCCCATTGTTGCTTGGACATGTATCGGCTTAAAAATAGGTAACATTCTTTTAGAGTATAATATTATAACTCCTAAGACTCCGAAGATCATTATATTGCCCAAACTTGCTGACTTTTGCACAAATTGCAGTATTTTATAGTGGAATTCGAGCCAGTTAATGAAATGTACCCCCACCAGGGATCGAACATGGGTACACTTGGTTACAAGGCAACAGTCTTATTGCCAGACTACCTGGGTGTGGAGCTCAATTTTAATATTTCTAATTCATAGTTTGTTAACTCCTTGATTTCATAATGTCGTATTTCTCTCTCGGAATTTTTAGCGATAAGGAAATATACGTATACACTGCCTTTCACGGCCGAGTTGGTCGTTGGGCGGCGGCAAGCGCGCCGGAAAGTAAGAACACATCTGCCGGCATTTAAACCCACAACTGTACGCTGACCTTGGCATTGGATACGTCACTCCTTCAGTATCCAGACAGCTGTTGTCCAGTTTGCAAGTGTTTATAAACTGTTAAATTGTTAACAAGTGTTTTAAATTATTTTGTTTTAGTTTATGTATTACCAGTTTCTTTCTACAGTCTAATAATGCCACGCTATCCGTACAATTTTAAACAACGAATTTTTATATACGACTCTTACGTCTTTACGAATTTTTGTAGGGAAGTTAGAATGCGTTTTGAATTCCCAGATGTTCCTGTTTCACACAGAGACAGTGATCTGTTACTTGTGAACAAACTTAGGAAAATAGGGTCAGCTCTTGTTAAGGTAAAACGGCATGTGCTTGGAACACGATTGAAATATACTCCTCAGAAATCTGTCCGGCGCCTTGCACAAGAAACAGACACATTTATAACGTCATCGTGGGAGCTACCAAGCTTTTATACCGGAACCATATATCAGAAGAATTGAAAGAAAATATGAAGAAATAAATTGAAGTAATTTCGAAAGAGGAACTGATACGTGTTAGTGAAAATTTCCTATAAATATGTGGATGCAGGAGGACATCATTTCAAACACCTTTTGTAACACGGTATGTTTTTATTTTAAATGTAACTGTCAATGCAATTGTACGAGCTTATTTAATTACATAGCTACCGGTTCCAGTTACGCGGATGTTTCATCCAGTTTGCCGGCAGACGCGTTCCTACTTCCCGGCGCGCTTTCCGTCGCTCCACGGCCACCTCGGCCGTGAAAGGCACTGTATAATTATGACACGAATGAGAGAGCATTGCTAACATTAATATTGTCGATACTCGAATGAGGAACTTACTGACAAACAGAAATGGAGCTTAAAGGTTCTTTAGATGTTGAACGTCCTCTTGCTTACATTTTCTCACCTGTTAGACCTATTCTAAAAATAGCGATTCGATTTATAGGGGAATTATACACACTTCGCTGTATGCACACATTCTTCGTCACCGTTTGAACCTTCAACAAAAGAACAACCCCACAACCACCAAATACATCCAACTATTATAAAATTGTACCAGTATATAAATATATGTGTTAGGGAATCACAAAATATAATTTTCTCACTCAATATATGTACAAAATCAATGGAAACTTAAATTTTGCTGAACACCCAAGAAACTTAGACTCTGTGAAATTGTCGCGCGATATTTTTATGGACCCGCCAACTCTCAAAACGCAGGAAAAGTATCGGCCAGTATCTGAAATTAAAATCCAGCCAGTGGCGGCGATTAAGGGGAACGAGGGGGCTCAGTTGCCAACACATTTTTTGACACTTTTGCCCCCGCACTATGCAGAGGGGCACATCAACAAAGGGAAATATACTGTCTTTGCCCCCACAGTTTTGGCACCTTGCCCCACGGTATTGCAACCCAATCGCCGCCACTGAATCCAGCGGATACTTTCTGATGTCGATAGTATTATTATCAGCCGATACTGATACAGCGACATCGGTATAGTCTCAACCCAAATATGTATATATTATTTTTGTTAATTAGTTTCGCTTTTCTGCCACATTTGGCTAATCGTGAAGATGAGGATGAGAGATATAATGAAATTGAGGACACTCGCAAAGAATACACATGCCTAGGCCAGAATATATATATATATAAGGTAAAATGCTCCCCTGTGCTTAGCACAATGCCATGAAGGCGTATAGGGGTGTGGGGTTAACGTCCCACACTTACTTGATCCGGTCGTGAGTGGGGATGATGTGATCAGCATCACGTCCCTGACCGTCTTTACCCCCCAAGGTTTCCCCTAGGTAACCATGTTATTCGACACTGGGTGGGCGCCGGGGCCGCTTCCAACGTTAGAAAAGTTCCCGGATTTGAACCGGCCTTGGATCGAACCCGGGACCTTTAGAATAGTAGTCAGACGCGATATTGATATCAGTTGCGGATAAACCCTGATGTTTGTAAGAGACTATGTTTTGAAGGCTTCTGTCCAGTCGCTGTCACAAGGGGTCTGCTGTGTGAAGGTGGGCGGGGGAGGTAAAGCAAAGGGGCCCTCAGTCAGTTTCGTACCATAGTCATAAAGGAACATTTCTCCCACATCCACAATATAAAGAGCATACAACCAGTAGCGTACTCAGGATTTTGTCAAGGGGGGGGTTATTTCTAAAACTTTCTCCAAATTCACATTACCTTTGATTTATTATACTTTAATTAAATAATAATAATCAGTATTAATTAATAATACTTATAATTAATTAATTAGCTGAAATACTACTAATAATACTACTAATACCACTACTACTATTATGTAGTAGAGATCTACATAAATATACCATTTATGAAAACAACAGAAAGAAATTACTTTCTAATCATTCAATTTTTATCAAATCCTGGGAGCATTTTTTTTTTTTGTCTGGTCAACGAGGTGAGACATTTTAAGGGTGAAGAAAATCCATAAAACAAGAAAATATATTAAAATAAATTGAAATACTCAAAGTATGGAACTCATCCAAGGAGCTGGGGTGGTCTGGTCGGTAGAGCGTCTGACAATCACGCGGAAGATCCGAAATCGATTTCCGAAATTGGTTGGAATTTTTCCGGCTTCTTCCCCGCATAAATGTCCCCGATAATTCACATCTGGATTGTCTCACTGTTCTTACCAACAAAACATTTTCCAATAGTTAAGCTTATTGTCGTTTTAATAATTGTCTAGTCAACAAGGTGAGACATTTTAAAGAGAGACATTCAAACGTGCTGCGGTAAATAATACAATGGGAATGCAGACTGGTGACTGTATTCTTGTCCGCCTAGCCTTTGTCTATACATTAGCCTCTAACAACGAACCAAGAGCTTTCTTTACTTAATTCTCATTGTTCACACAAAAAAAATACATGTTCGTTGAACACTGGCGTACGTAGAGGCATGGCCGATGGTTAGGGGCACATACTTTTGGTAAATAAAAAAAGCAAAATTTCAGTATAAAAACAGAGTCAATTTCGGGTTGAAAAGCTGTAAATAAAATGAAATTTCGCTGTTATAGCGGTGAAAAAGCGGTATATAAAATTACATTTTGGTTTTAAAAATGTGAATATAATCCCAATTGATTTAAAAACTGCACTATTACACAAAATAAACATATCTCTTCTAGTAGCACATTAAATCATTACCAGAATATTAAGTTTATTCCTGTATAGAGGAGTCCATTTTTGCATTTCAAATATTTACAGCAAAATTAATCAATTTTCCGTGAATTGCATAACACACAGGATACTTCAGACTTCAGAAAGTGTCGCGTCGGTATATAAACGGTAAATTTCGTGTTTAAGAGTCTATTTCGCATTTTGCAGTTCATTTCGCATCATTTCGTGACAAAACTGGGTAGGAAAATGCACCTCACACCTTTCAGAAACCTTAAAAATTAACATTGCAATGTGTTATTTCAAATTTCGTTTTCTTTTTGTCAAAAACGAAATATGCATGCCTCTGCCGATGATGCTACAGCCCCTACCAAAATTTTGAGAAAATCAGAATTTTCAAATAAAAATCCGTTAAGAACTTTAAAAAATTAAAATGTGTAAATACGAAACCTCTTTTAAAGTGAGTCCCGACTACCATTTTTGTCTTTGAATAAAATTTTAATAGACTGAAAAGCTCCAAAAATCCGAAATATTTTATTATGCATCCTGCCCTCGAAAACGAAGCCATGTGTTATCCACATTTACTATTCCGGCCCCTCCCCCCCAAAAAAACTGCGTACGCCAGAGTATTGAACATTGAGGCAACTGAAATACAAAACATTTTATTTCTCTTTGAAATCATAGTTACCCTCATATTTCACTTTCAAGAACTTGTGCTTATTTTCAAGGCATCACTCTGAAAGACGCGTGTGCTTTGAATGCTGTGATTTTCTTCATGCTACATGGAAATAATAATTCAAATTATTATTATTATTATTATTAGTGGTAGTAGTAGTGGTAGTAGTAGTAGATGTAGTAATAGTAATAGTATTGTCCCAGATCTTTGACTGTGGTAAATTGGCCATTTTAAATTTTTTCCACAGCATTTTTCATAATATTTCACAAGCTCAAGGGGGGGGGTTTAAACCCCGTAACCCCCCCCTTGCGTACGCCACTGCATACAACTATCCCGTCTATGAAGTTAAAAGCAGCTTGCTAGAAACCAGAAGGAAACATGGCACTTCCCATTGTTTACGATTTCATTGTTTGAGCTTTGGGGCAAAAATCAGGTGCTAATAATAATATTGTGTTGATGTCAGAAGGTGCGCGTGCAGCGCGAAATTATCGAATCAATGAAAATACCGCTCTTGCGCAACAACCATGGATGATAAGAAATCTAAAACAAGATCGACCAATGTAGGCATGTTTGGTCGAAACAAAGAGCTGTAGCTTCAAGATGCTATTATCGCAACACTAAATGCTATTCATGGAGCGAATCAAGATATAAATTTCACCTGGGCGAGTTGGAGTTTTAGCGCCCCTCTACTTTCCACGCTGTTACTCACCTCTGTCTTTCTATTCTGCTCCTCCTACTTTCCGCCTTCCTCCAATAATAATAAAACATGACTGAATTATAAATTAACGGTTTTAATGACAAAAAAATAGCGATGCTTTTGGCGTCGATGTTCTTTGGTGTCGATGTTTTACGTGTCGATGTTTTTGCCGTCGATGATTTTGATGTCGATGTTTTTGCTGTCGATGTTTTTGACGTCGATGTTTTTACTGTCGATGTTTTTGCTGTCGATGTTTTTTACGTCAATTTTTTTGCCGTCGATGTTTTTGACGTCGATGTTTTTGGTGTCGATGTTTTTGCCGTCGATGTTTTTGACGTCGATATTTTTGACGTCGATGTTTCTGCCGTCGATGTTTCTGCTGTCGATGTTTTTGCTGTCGATGTTTTTGCCGTCGATGTTTTTGTTGTCGATGTTTTTGGCGTCGATGTTTTTGGTGTCGATGTTTTTGACGTCGATGTTTTTGCCGTCGATGTTTTTGTTGTCGATGTTTTTGGCGTCGATGTTTTTGGTGTCGATGTTTTTGGCGTCGATGTTTTTGTTGTCGATGTTTTTGGCGTCGATGTTTTTGGCGTCGATGTTTTTGGTGTCGATGTTTTTGTTGTCGATGTTTTTGCCGTCGATGTTTTTGCCGTCGATGATTTTGTCGTCGATGTTTTTGCCGTCAATGTTTTTTCTGTCGATGTTTTTGATGTCGATGTTTTTGGTGTCGATGTTTCTGCCGTCGATGTTTCTGCTGTCGATGTTTTTGCTGTCGATGTTTTTGACGTCGATGTTTTTGCCGTCGATGATTTTGTCGTCGATGTTTTTGCCGTCGATGTTTTTTCTGTCGATGTTTTTGATGTCGATGTTTTTGCCGTCGATGTTTTTGCTGTCGATATTTTTGCTGTCGGTTTTTGCTGTCGATATTTTTGGCGTCGATGTTTTTGGCGTCGATGTTTTTGGTGTCGATGTTTTTGCTGTCGATGTTTCTGCCGTCGATGTTTTTGACGTCGATGTTTTTGCTGTCGATGTTTTTCCCATCGGTTTTTGGCGTCGATGTTTTTGCCGTCGATGTTTTTGACGTCGATGTTTTTGCCGTCGATGTTTTTGTTGTCGATGTTTTTGGCGTCGATGTTTTTGTTGTCGATGTTTTTGCCGTCGATGATTTTGCCGTCGATGTTTTTGCCGTCGATGTTTTTTCTGTCGATGTTTTTGATGTCGATGTTTTTGGTGTCGATGTTTCTGCCGTCGACGTTTCTGCTGTCGATGTTTTTGCTGTCGGTTTTTGACGTCGATGTTTTTGCCGTCGATGATTTTGTCGTCGATGTTTTTGCCGTCGATGTTTTTTCTGTCGATGTTTTTGATGTCGATGTTTTTGCCGTCGATGTTTTTGCTGTCGATATTTTTGCTGTCGGTTTTTGCTGTCGATGTTTTTGCTGTCGATGTTTCTGCCGTCGATGTTTTTGACGTCGATGTTTTTGCTGTCGATGTTTTTCCCATCGGTTTTTGGCGTCGATGTTTTTGCCGTCGATGTTTTTGACGTCGATGTTTTTGCCGTCGATGTTTTTGTTGTCGATGTTTTTGGCGTCGATGTTTTTGGTGTCGATGTTTTTGCCGTCGGTTTTTGACGTCGATGTTTTTGACGTCGGTTTTTGCCGTCGATGTTTTTGCTGTCGATGTTTTTGCTGTCGATGTTTTTGACGTCAATGCTTTTGCTGTCGATGTTTTTGTTGTCGATGTTTTTGGCGTCGATGTTTTTGGTGTCGATGATTTTGCCGTCGATGTTTTTGCCGTCGATGTTTTTTCTGTCGATGTTTTTGATGTCGATGTTTTGCCGTCGATATTTTTGCTGTCGATGTTTTTGCTGTCGATGTTTTTGACGTCGATGTTTTTGCTGTCGATGTTTTTGACGTCGATGTTTTTGCCGTCGATGTTTTTGCTGTCGATGTTTTTGCTGTCGATGTTTTTGACGTCGATGTTTTTGCTGTCGATGTTTTTGGCGTCGATGTTTTTGCCGTCGATGATTTTGCTGTCGATGTTTCTGCTGTCGATGTTTTTTCTGTCGATGTTTTTGACGTCGATGATTTTGCCGTCGATGTTTTTGCTGTCGATGTTTTTGCTGTCGATGTTTCTGCTGTCGATGTTTTTTCTGTCGATGTTTTTGACGTCGATGATTTTGTCGTCGATGTTTTTGCCGTCGATGTTTTTTCTGTCGATGTTTTTGATGTCGATGTTTTTGCCGTCGATGTTTTTGCTGTCGATGTTTTTGCTGTCGATGTTTTTGACGTCGATGTTTTTGCTGTCGATGTTTTCCCATCGATGTTTTTGGCGTCGATGTTTTTGCCGTCGATGTTTTTGACGTCGATGTTTTTGCCGTTGATGTTTTTGTTGTCGATGTTTTTGGCGTCGATGTTTTTGGTGTCGATGTTTTTGCCGTCGGTTTTTGACGTCGATGTTTTTGCCGTCGATGTTTTTGCTGTCGATGTTTTTGCTGTCGATATTTTTGACGTCAATGCTTTTGCTGTCGATGTTTTTGTTGTCGATGTTTTTGGCGTCGATGTTTTTGGTGTCGATGATTTTGCCGTCGATGTTTTTGCCGTCGATGATTTTTCTGTCGATGTTTTTGATGTCGATGTTTTTGCCGTCGATATTTTTGCTGTCGATGTTTTTGCTGTCGATGTTTTTGACGTCGATGTTTTTGCTGTCGATGTTTTTGACGTCGATGTTTTTGCCGTCGATGTTTTTGCTGTCGATGTTTTTGCCGTCGATGTTTTTGCCGTCGATGATTTTTCTGTCGATGTTTTTGATGTCGATGTTTTTGGTGTCGATGTTTCTGCCGTCGATGCTTCTGCTGTCGATGTTTTTGCTGTCGATGTTTTTGACGTCGATGTTTTTGCCGTCGATGATTTTGTCGTCGATGTTTTTGCCGTCGATGTTTTTTCTGTCGATGTTTTTGATGTCGATGTTTTTGCCGTCGATGTTTTTGCTGTCGATATTTTTGCTGTCGGTTTTTGCTGTCGATGTTTTTGCTGTCGATGTTTCTGCCGTCGATGTTTTTGACGTCGATGTTTTTGCTGTCGATGTTTTTCCCATCGGTTTTTGGCGTCGATGTTTTTGCCGTCGATATTTTTGACGTCGGTTTTTGCCGTCGATGTTTTTGTTGTCGATGTTTTTGGCGTCGATGTTTTTGGTGTCGATGTTTTTGCCGTCGGTTTTTGACGTCGATGTTTTTGACGTCGGTTTTTGCCGTCGATGTTTTTGCTGTCGATGTTTTTGCTGTCGATGTTTTTGACGTCAATGCTTTTGCTGTCGATGTTTTTGTTGTCGATGTTTTTGGCGTCGATGTTTAAGGTGTCGATGATTTTGCCGTCGATGTTTTTGCCGTCGATGTTTTTTCTGTCGATGTTTTTGATGTCGATGTTTTTGCCGTCGATATTTTTGCTGTCGATGTTTTTGCTGTCGATGTTTTTGACGTCGATGTTTTTGCTGTCGATGTTTTTGACGTCGATGTTTTTGCCGTCGATGTTTTTGCTGTCGATGTTTTTGCTGTCGATGTTTTTGACGTCGATGTTTTTGCTGTCGATGTTTTTGGCGTCGATGATTTTGCTGTCGATGTTTCTGCTGTCGATGTTTTTTCTGTCGATGTTTTTGACGTCGATGATTTTGCCGTCGATGTTTTTGCTGTCGATGTTTTTGCTGTCGATGTTTCTGCTGTCGAAGTTTTTTCTGTCGATGTTTTTGACGTCGATGATTTTGTCGTCGATGTTTTTGCCGTCGATGTTTTTTCTGTCGATGTTTTTGATGTCGATGTTCTTGCCGTCGATGTTTTTGCTGTCGATGTTTTTGCTGTCAATGTTTTTGACGTCGATGTTTTTGCTGTCGATGTTTTTCCCATCGATGTTTTTGGCGTCGATGTTTTTGCCGTCGACGTTTTTGACGTCGATGTTTTTGCCGTCGATGTTTTTGTTGTCGATGTTTTTGGCGTCGATGTTTTTGGTGTCGATGTTTTTGCCGTCGGTTTTTGACGTCGATGTTTTTGACGTCGATGTTTTTGCCGTCGATGTTTTTGCTGTCGATATTTTTGACGTCAATGCTTTTGCTGTCGATGTTTTTGTTGTCGATGTTTTTGGCGTCGATGTTTTTGGTGTCGATGATTTTGCCGTCGATGTTTTTGCCGTCGATGTTTTTTCTGTCGATGTTTTTGATGTCGATGTTTTTGCCGTCGATATTTTTGCTGTCGACGTTTTTGCTGTCGATGTTTTTGACGTCGATGTTTTTGCTGTCGATGTTTTTGACGTCGATGTTTTTGCCGTCGATGTTTTTGCCGTCGATGTTTTTGCCGTCGATGATTTTGCTGTCGATGTTTCTGCTGTCGATGTTTTTTCTGTCGATGTTTTTGACGTCGATGATTTTGCCGTCGATGTTTTTGCTGTCGATGATTTTGCCGTCGATGTTTTTGCTGTCGATGTTTTTGACGTCGATGTTTTTGCCGTCGATGTTTTTGCTGTCGATGTTTTTGCCGTCGATGTTTTTGCCGTCGATGATTTTGCTGTCGATGTTTCTGCTGTCGATGTTTTTTCTGTCGATGTTTTTGACGTCGATGATTTTGCCGTCGATGTTTTTGCTGTCGATGTTTTTGCTGTCGATGTTTCTGATGTCTATGTTTTTTCTGTCGATGTTTTTGACGTCGATGATTTTGTCGTCGATGTTTTTGCCGTCGATGTTTTTTCTGTCGATGTTTTTGATGTCGATGTTTTTGCCGTCGATGTTTTTGCTGTCGATGTTTTTGCTGTCGATGTTTTTGACGTCGATGTTTTTGCTGTCGATGTTTTCCCATCGATGTTTTTGGCGTCGATGTTTTTGCCGTCGATGTTTTTGCTGTCGATGTTTTTGGCGTCGATGATTTTGCTGTCGATGTTTCTGCTGTCGATGTTTTTTCTGTCGATGTTTTTGACGTCGATGATTTTGCCGTCGATGTTTTTGCTGTCGATGTTTTTGCTGTCGATGTTTCTGCTGTCGAAGTTTTTTCTGTCGATGTTTTTGACGTCGATGATTTTGTCGTCGATGTTTTTGCCGTCGATGTTTTTTCTGTCGATGTTTTTGATGTCGATGTTCTTGCCGTCGATGTTTTTGCTGTCGATGTTTTTGCTGTCGATGTTTTTGACGTCGATGTTTTTGCTGTCGATGTTTTTCCCATCGATGTTTTTGGCGTCGATGTTTTTGCCGTCGATGTTTTTGACGTCGATGTTTTTGCCGTCGATGTTTTTGTTGTCGATGTTTTTGGCGTCGATGTTTTTGGTGTCGATGTTTTTGCCGTCGGTTTTTGACGTCGATGTTTTTGACGTCGATGTTTTTGCTGTCGATGTTTTTGCTGTCGATGTTTTTGCTGTCGATATTTTTGACGTCAATGCTTTTGCTGTCGATGTTTTTGTTGTCGATGTTTTTGGCGTCGATGTTTTTGGTGTCGATGATTTTGCCGTCGATGTTTTTGCCGTCGATGTTTTTTCTGTCGATGTTTTTGATGTCGATGTTTTTGCCGTCGATATTTTTGCTGTCGATGTTTTTGCTGTCGATGTTTTTGACGTCGATGTTTTTGCTGTCGATGTTTTTGACGTCGATGTTTTTGCCGTCGATGTTTTTGCTGTCGATGTTTTGCCGTCGATGTTTTTGCCGTCGATGATTTTGCTGTCGATGTTTCTGCTGTCGATGTTTTTTCTGTCGATGTTTTTGACGTCGATGATTTTGCCGTCGATGTTTTTGCTGTCGATGATTTTGCCGTCGATGTTTTTGCTGTCGATGTTTTTGACGTCGATGTTTTTGCCGTCGATGTTTTTGCTGTCGATGTTTTTGCCGTCGATGTTTTTGCCGTCGATGATTTTGCTGTCGATGTTTCTGCTGTCGATGTTTTTGACGTCGATGATTTTGCCGTCGATGTTTTTGCTGTCGATGTTTTTGCTGTCGATGTTTCTGATGTCTATGTTTTTTCTGTCGATGTTTTTGACGTCGATGATTTTGTCGTCGATGTTTTTGCCGTCGATGTTTTTTCTGTCGATGTTTTTGATGTCGATGTTTTTGCCGTCGATGTTTTTGCTGTCGATGTTTTTGCTGTCGATGTTTTTGACGTCGATGTTTTTGCTGTCGATGTTTTTCCCATCGATGTTTTTGGCGTCGATGTTTTTGCCGTCGATGTTTTTGACGTCGATGTTTTTGCCGTCGATGTTTTTGTTGTCGATGTTTTTGGCGTCGATGTTTTTGGTGTCGATGTTTTTGCCGTCGGTTTTTGACGTCGATGTTTTTGACGTCGATGTTTTTGCCGTCGATGTTTTTGCTGTCGATGTTTTTGCTGTCGATGTTTTTGACGTCAATGCTTTTGCTGTCGATGTTTTTGTTGTCGATGTTTTTGGCGTCGATATTTTGGTGTCGATGATTTTGCCGTCGATGTTTTTGCCGTCGATGTTTTTTCTGTCGATGTTTTTGATGTCGATGTTTTTGCCGTCGATATTTTTGCTGTCGATGTTTTTGCTGTCGATGTTTTTGGCGTCGATGTTTTTGCTGTCGATGTTTTTGACGTCGATGTTTTTGCCGTCGATGTTTTTGCTGTCGATGTTTTTGCTGTCAGTAGTGGGATTGGCTATAGGATAAACCCAGGAAAGGAAGAGCTCCCCTCAAGCAGATTTGTTTACACTTAAAACTAGCTCAACATGAGCATATGAGCTTTTTGCTCTAGTGTGGAACCCTGCCTAATCCAAGATTTTTGTAAAAATGCCCTCGGGAATTTTCTGTGAAAGGAAGAGCCCCCTCAGATTGATTTGCCTATACTTGCAAAAATTGCATCAGCCAGATTTTTGTCTATAAACTTGTCAAAAATTGATATTTTTTTGGCTATACCTGAAATTAAGCCAAAAACCCATACCCACACACACATATTTACTTCCAGTTTAAGTTCAATTGGGCACCAGCCTCAACTTGTATATCCAATATTGAAACAATGCAATATGCAGAGACTCTCTAGAATTGCTCCGTGACTCTCTCATTTCTTATATTATATGTTTGCATGTTTCAAGTAATTCTCCTCTGTGTCAGTGTGTACAATTCCCGAGACGGTAGTATTGATTTTTGCTTTGCATGTTTCTCTTCTGCGCCGGTGCTTACAGAAATTCCCGAGTATGGAAGCTTTGCGTGCAAACAAAAAAAAATTGCATCAGCCAGTATTGTGAGAGTGGCTGAGGAGAATAGATGTGTTTTTACAGTGCTTCTCATACTTACAGGCCTGTTTGGTTTAAATATATATAATTATTCATATTGAACAATATAAAATCTGATATTTGTTGTAATCCACTCATATTTAGAGTCAAGCTTATATTTGTCCCAGCCTGTTATACAAAAATCAATACATAACAAGGTCATTGCCATTCTAGACATGCATGTCCGTGCAGGTATTTGCGCTGGGTCAGTGTGAATGAATATTTATTTTCTTTTTCCACTTGTAAGCTATTGGCTTTACAACCTGTCATAATAAGCATGGAGTTTTGAATTGAACCCCAGGAAATTTTATATAAATACCAAAGCCAAAAATATTAACACACATACACACATACACACACATATATATGCACACAAATCACACAGCTGAACCCAACTGATATTTTTTATTCAGTATAAAGTTTTGAATTGAAACCCAGGAAATTGTATATAATAAACAACAGCAAAAATGCCAAATCAAAAATATTGCAATCAGTGCAATAAAAATATATTTAGCTCTAATTGGGCCAGACACCAAAAGATTTGTAACCCAGACAAATACAGAACTCCCACAAAAATATGCCCCAAATGCAATAGAAAATACAGCATGCAATACTTCACATATACACATAAAGATACTTGCTCTGCACAATCATCAATATTGCCCCCACAACCATCCACATCTGGTCTGAAAAGAAAGCATGAAGCACCTGTTAATGCTGGACCTGCAAAGCAGCCATGCTATGAACCTATCCATAGCAATTTTAATGGCCAATTAAGAGATTATCGGTTTGTATCAGAGCCAAGATGTGGCATTAAGAATTTTTTGAACAATATAAATCCTGATCTGCAGGCAATTCTTAATGCACAAAATGGCTCTTATAAGCTGTCCCTCAAATTGTATACACAATATAAGAAGCCAAATGGCACAAAATTTACACAGCCCCACAAAACAGAAACTGTACCGGTATATTCAAATACAAATTCAGACAAAATAATAAGCAGTTTGATGGATCAATTGAATATTAAACACTCTGAATTTGCAGCAAAAGAGTCTGGATGGAGCCTATGCGGTTCTCCACACAAGTTATATGTTAATATTTCTGAATTCAGCCCATTACAAGGATCTACATATCTGCCATTACCTGCCAATATTAAAAACAGAAGAGCCGTGGTTAATATTGAAAATAATGATGATAAATGCTTTTTGTGGTGTATATTAGCTGCTTTGTTTCCAGTTTCAAGGCATCCTGAGAGAATAACTTATTACAAACAATATGAACAGAATTTTCATGAAGCAATGGAGGGTTTAGAATATCCAATGTCTATTCAGAATATTGATAAATTTGAAAAAAAGGCCAGGCATATCAATGGCAAACAATTATCTATTAATGTATTTATTTGTTCCACTGGCCGTGGCAATTGCTTGATAGCACCTCTCAGAATCAGTACATTTGATGATGATTCTGCTGTTCCGATTGATCTGTTCTTAATTGAAGGGGATGATACGTACCATTACACTCTGATACATAATCTTGAAGCTTTAGTCAGAACACAACTAGACAAATCCAATACAATATTCAAGTTGTGTAGAAGATGTTTAAGTGTATTTGATGGTAGAAAAATGGTGAATGGGGTTCGGGAAGTGAATGCAAAAATTGCTAAAAACAAGTTAATTGAGCATCTGAAATATTGTGGCAAACCTGTTCATATGGTGATGCCTAATCCAAGTGAAAATGCAAAATTCAATAAGTTTGAAGCCTTGTTGGAACACCCAGCATATATATTCTGTGATTTTGAATCAATTCTCAAACCTCTTGCATCCTGCAATCCAGATCCTAAAGAATCTTCAATTACACCATACCAGCTGCATGAACCTTCCAGCTTTTATTATGTGGTTGTACAGGATGGTGTTGTTAGTAAAGAATATTCATACATGGGACCAGATGCCATCAAAATATTTGCACATAAAATAGAAAATGAGTGCCGTGACATAGCATCTAATATTTTATTAAAATCAAAACCCATGTTGCCTTTAACAGAGAAACAGATTGAAGATTTCAACAATGCAGAAAAATGCCCGGTATGTGATTCTGAATTTTCAGATACAAATATCAAGGTGAAACACCATTCTCATACAGATGGTAAATTCAAAATGGCCCTGTGTAATAGTTGTAATATTAAGATCAAGAGACCAAAATTTGTCCCCATATTTTGCCATGGAGCATCCAATTATGATTTTCATCATCTGATCAGATATGAGGGGTTTGACAAGCAGAATTTAAATATTTTAGCTGAAAATGATGTGAAATATATATCTATTAGCAAAATAATTAAATTAATGGTGTTCCTATTCACATAAGATTCCTTGATTCTTACAGAATTTTATCTGCTAGCCTGGATACACTGGCCACTCAATTATCTGATGATCAATTCAAAATCACATGTGCATTGTTTCCAAATCAGGACCTGAAATTAATTAGGCGGAAGGGTGTATATCCATATGATTATGTTACAGATTTTTCTAAATTTGATGAATGTTCTTTGCCACCACAAGAAGAGTTTTACAGCAAAATCAGAGGATCTGGAATCACTGATGATGATTATCACCATGCCCAATTGATGTGGAACAATTTAAAATGCCAGACATTTGGTGATTATCACATGGCATATTTAAAACTTGATGTGACCCTCTTAGCTGATATATTGCAGGCATTCAGAAAATCATCAATGCAAAATTATAGGCTGGACCCAGTGTATTTTTACAGTGCCCCAGGCCTAGCATGGTCTGCAATGTTTTTAAACACCAAAAAGCAATTGGATCTGATCCAAGATCAAGATATGTACTTGTTTATGGAGCAATGTATAAGAGGGGGGATGGTGCAATGTTCTCAGAGATATGCCAGAGCAAATAACAAATATATGCCTGATTATGATCCCGCACGGCCATCAAATTATATATTGTATGTGGATGCAAACAGCCTGTATGGTTATGCCATGATGGATAAACTGCCATATGCAGGGCTTGAATGGGTCGAAGATTTCAATATTGAAGATCTTCAGGACTTTGATGACAGTGACTATGGCCTCTTCTTAGAGGTTGATCTGACAATTCCTGATGATTTGCGCAATAAATTTTCTGATCTGCCCCCAATTCCTGAGGTTCAGTGCTCACCTGGCTCTAAACAGAAGAAATTGATGATGACACTGGAGCCAAAACAAGGCTATGTCATATATTACAAAAACCTCCAGTTCCTGATGAAACATGGTGTTCAAGTGACCAAAATTGGCAAAGTTTTGAGGTTCAGGCACTCAAAATGCTTGAAACCATACATTAATACAAATACAGAGCTTCGAACATCTGCAAAGAGCCAATTTGATAAATCTTTGTTTAAATTGATGGTCAATTCTGTATATGGCAAAACAATTGAAAATGTCAGAAAACATACCGATGTTAAAATAATTACTGACCCCAGCCTGAGCAAAAAATTGGTTGCAAAGCCTAATTTCAATTATAGAAGAATTTATGATGAAAATATGGCACTTTTCAACATGAAAAAAACAAAGATTAAGTTTGATAAACCTATTTATGTAGGGGCTACAATATTGGAATTGGCCAAATTACATATGTCAATATTGTATTATGATGTGTTGAAACCTTTTTATGGTGATAATATAAAATTAATGTACATGGACACGGATAGTTTTGTTCTTGATATTAAAACAGAAGATGTTTATAAAGATATTTCCCAGCCTGAATTGCTTGAATATTTTGATACCAGTGAACATAAAGAGATTCAACACCACCACAACAAAAAGGTGCCTGGCAAGTTAAAAGATGAGACACTTGGTGATGTTATTGTGGCATTTGCTGGGTTAAGTGCCAAGATGTACAGTTTTAAAACATGTAGTGGTGTTGCTGCCAAAAAGGCCAAGGGCATTGGTAAAGTAACTGTGGAAAAAGAGCTTGAATTTGAAGATTATAAAAATTGCCTCAAATTCCAGAGCTTAATCAGAACATCAGAATCCAGAATTCAGAGTGTGGATCACTTATTGACTTCAAATATTGTAAGAAAAGTGGCTCTGGACCCACATGATGATAAGAGATGCATTTTATCATGTGGCATTCATACTTTACCATGGGGTCATTGTGATTTGAAAAATGGGAATCAATGCCCAATTACAGAGCATGATTTGAAATAAATAAACATGCCTATGAACTTATTTGGGTTCAAAAAACAGGCTATTATGGACCTGCCAACACCACAACCCTCTTCTGATATGATATCTAAACTGAGTGGCTTGTTAATTATTCATCTGAACAGCATACTTACAGATATTGATGATTAAACAGGCAAAATATTGTACATATTTAACAATAATTTAAATCATTACCAATTACCTGTAGGTGGGCAATTACAATTTATTACAACCCCTGAGGGTGATGTTAAAATTTCAGTAGGGAGAAATATTTACAGAATTAAGCACTCAAACATGGTTTCTGGCACTGTTTATACTGTTTCTGCTGGTGATTGCTTATATATTGAGGTCCCTGGATCTTATGACAAACTTATACCATTTTTTATAGAATTAAGAATCAGATATTCAATAATAAATAACCACTAAACAAAATGCCTAATGATATTTTTGGCCATACAAGACATGAAGATCACAGTGATGAGATTTTGATGCTTGATGTCAGAGTCAAGAAATTAAGAAGTGATTTACAAGCTTTACAAACCACTCTCAATGCCAGTCTTCAATTAGAAATTACAAATTTGCAATCACAATGCATGGACCCTCTTCTTAAAATTGATTCTGAACTCAAATTGTTGCTTCAGAAATATACTGATTTGGCCACATTGGATAATTTTCAAAGTTTGGAAGAAGCTGTAGCAGCTCTTCAAGCCAAATTTAAGACCCAGGCTAACAACTCTGAGCAATTGAAACAACAATTGGAAGAGCAGATAAATAATGTCCAGGCACAGCTCCAAACAATTGTCAAAAGCATAAAATCACAAGAAGATTTTGATCTAGTGATTTCCACTCTAAAAGAACAGATTCAGTCACTCCAAATACCTAATCTGGACCCCTTGAACAATGCCATAGCCGAGGTTAAAGAAAAAATTGAGACACTTGAAAATTTTATGAACAATTTGCCATCTTCTGATGCTTTGAATGCAATAACTCGGAGTGTAGCAAATATTAAGCTGCAACTTGAAACATATGAAGATTTTGGAAAAATTCAAAGTTCCATAACCCATCTTGAAGGTACAATAGCAGCAGTGCAAAGTGATTTGGCAAATGTACTAGAATCCAGATTGCCTGGGATTGTAGATACTCTTGTCAGTGTCCAGCAGCAAATCACAAAGCTTGAAAACCTCAACACTGAATCTGAACTATCTCATTTTCATCACTTGATAGATGATATCCAAACAAAACTTGAAATTTTACAACAATCCACACCTTCTCAGGCAGATATAGCCCTGCTCCAAAATGCTATGCAAAATGTGGCTGATGCTTCTGAATTAAACAATGTGAAATTGGCACTTGAATTTTTGCAAAACACAGTATCAAATCTGCCTACATCACAGGAACTTAAAAATATTAAGAGGGCAGTGAATCGCATATTGAAATCAGAAGATATCAAGAATATCCAAGCAGAGATCAAACATCTCACTCAGACAGTGGCCACTCTACCAACAAATCAACATATTAATGAATTGCATGCCCTATTTGAGGATATCAGAAGACAGGTCCATGATCTTACAGCTCAAAATTCAAAATTGGCAGTTGTTGAAAATTTGCAACAAATTGTAGCTAATATCAAGCAACAGCTAGGGACCATGGAATCCAATCAAGCAAATGCTCTGTCTGTTTTTGCCACCCAGCTCCAAGAAATTGTGCAACAATACAAAAAACTTGCTGTTGACATAAGAATCAAGCCTGGGCACGATGAGATTGTTAGGACCATCAATGAGCACCTTGAATCTGTAACAAGCAGATTGCTCACAGCAGAAAAGGAAATAACAGGCATAATTGAAAATCCTAAACATACAGTAATTCTTGAATTGTACAGCATCCCCAACAAAGAATATGATTCTCCATTTACACCAGGAGGCAAAATATATATGCTGTCCCCTGCACAATTTTATTACCAATTTTTTGTTGGGGGCACATTGAGACCAATCAAAATCAAATATTGGCTACAACCACAGGCACACCACTACCCCACCTTATCAATAACAAATGCTGATAACAAAGTGAAAATCACCAGTGTAGAATTGGAGGATTTTACAGATCCCAATACATTGGAAACAGCCTATACTGAAGATGATGGCTCTTTGGAATTTAAAATACATATTGGGGACAAATTATATTTAGAAAATCTCGCAGTATCAGCTGCTGAACACCCTATAGTTGCAATATTCTTGTTTACATATTATGTCTAGAGAAATTATTGTTGATGAATTACACAGACAAGCCCGACATAATTTTAAGAGACTCCCAGTAGTCACAAAGGGCATAGATGATTTATGGCAAAGCGACTTGATTGAAATGGCAAGTGGACAGTTGAAAAACTTAGACAAAATCAACAAGGGCTACAAGTATCTACTTACTGTAATAGATACATTTTCAAAATTTGCCTGGGCTGTGCCACTCAAATCCAAGACTGGAAAATGTGTTACAGAAGCTATCAGAACAATTATCAATCAGAGTGGAAGATCCCCGCGCTATTTGCAAACAGATAATGGCAAAGAATTTTATAATTCAGTGTTTCAACAATTTATTAAAAGCCAGGCAATACAACATTATTCGAGTTACAGTGACCTCAAAGCCTCAATTGTAGAGAGATTCAACAGAACCTTAAAAAATCTTATGTATAAACAATTTACCCTCCAAGGTAATTATAAATGGATTAATATTCTTCCAGAACTTCTACATAAATATAACAACTCGGTACATTCCACAATCAACATGAAACCCTCTGAAGTAACTTCATCTGATGAGCAAAAATTGATCAGCACTGTTTATTATCCTAGATATCAGCCAACAATAAGAAAGGCCAAATACAAGGTGGGGGATTAAGTAAGAATCAGCAAATATAAGCACTTATTCAAAAGAGGCTTTACAAGAAACTGGAGCACTGAATTATTTACAGTGGTTCAAATTAAACCGGGGACCCTTAACACATATATAATAAAGGATCACCGAGGAGAAATTCTCAAAGGCAGGTTCTATGAACAAGAGCTCAGCAAAACTAAACAGCCTGACACATATCTCATAGAAAAAATTATCCGCAGAAAAGGCAACAAGTTACTTGTCAAATGGCTAGGACTTCCAGAACACAGCTGGATCGATGCAAACAAAATAATAATATGAACACCTGGGATGTTATAAAAAGGCTGCCAGAACCTGAACAACAAAATAAGAGAAATGGAAAATTGCTACCTGATAATATTAGGTGTCTTATTGTTGGGCCATCTGCTTGTGGTAAAACTACACTAATGGTTGATAATTTTTTATTGGCACCCAACTGGTTAGACTGGAAAAACAGGCACTTGTATATCTTCTCTAAGAGCTTGGAACAATTAAAATATCAGCAGCTGATGAAGCTATATGATGGATTGGATATTGCCACTTTTGAACCAGATGTTAAGCCACTTGATGAATGTCTCGATAATTCTGTTGTTGTGTTTGATGACATTATATTGGATAATCAAAACAAGGTTAGAAATTTCTTTACACAGGGCCGGCACAAAAACATTGATTGCTTCTACCTGGCACAGACTTTTTCAAAAATACCCAAGCAACTGATCCGAGACAACAGCAATTTTATATGTGTGTTTCATCAAGACCATACCAACCTCAAACACATACATGATGAATATGTAGGTGGGGACCTGAGCTACAATGATTTTTCTAAATTTTGCAGCAAGTGCTGGAACCAGGACAGTTATGGGTTTGTCACAATTGATATGACAAGAACACCCAACACTGGTAAATATAGAAATAAAATCAACAATTTTCTAGACATTGAAACATAAATAAATAACCATGAAAAGGCCAATTATTGATGATCTTAAATTAAGAAATTATCTTGTAAAAAGATTTAAGGGATGGAAATCAGAGAACCGTGGAATTTATGAAAAACACAAACAAACAGAACAGCCTGTAATTTATGCTATTAGTGAATTAGGTAAAAATATCAAAACTGTTACAGAGCAAAATCAAAATTTGATCACAGAGCTTGTACCTGTAGCTGCAAGGAACATATTAGATTATCCATTCACCCCACTTTCCAGTATTCATACACCTAGTCCTATTGCTCCTAGAAGAATTGAAGCTACACAGGATCCTATTGAATTGGGTCTTCTTGCTCAAAAATATTTAACCACACCTAAAGACAATAAAGATGAGGTGTTTGGCTTATATGCTGACACAGAGCTTGATGGCAGCATCATACATAGAATTGGCAATTTCAGAGTAACATTTATGGGAGATGATCTGATTGTATATTCAGAATCTCATCTTGGAGAAAAAGGTGCTTTTGTTAAGTACCTTGGAACACCTGGATTGTGGGAACTGATGACTAGGAAAAGGCCTGGCAGCTATACAGATCAAGATTATGAATATTACAAAGAAATATTAATAAAATCAGATGCTCTATACCAGAACAATGATCCCACACAAAAAAGAGTCAAGTCGAGCAGTGGAGCAAAATACAACAATTTAATCAAACCCATATGGTCACAAATCAAGACTGGCAGTGGAATCAAACAATACAACACCCTGCCCAAAGAATTTGTGTGGGTTGATGATGTCAGGAAACTTGTAGATAGGTTATTGGTGATAGCTGGGGAAGAAAATGCTGGGAACCACAATTTTTACAATGAAAAGGTTGGAATTATGGACATGATAAGCACAAAATTGTCTAATTTTATAGTGAATGACACTAAGGGGATTGGATATCTCATAAAAATTATTAATACTCTACCACCTAAATTTTGGAATATTTCTGAGGGTCGGGGCCTTGTTAATGACATTATAAACAAGCTGCCATTTGAACTACACATTCCAGGCTATCAATATTGTGGTCCCGGTACAAAATTGGATCATAGATTAAACAGAGGGGATCCTGGTGTTAATCCTTTAGATGCTGCTTGTAGAGACCATGATATTGCATACAACACACATTCTGATCTTGACAAGAGACATGTTGCAGACAAGAAATTAGAAGAGGCTGCATTTGGCAGATTTGTAAGCAAAGATGCTTCTTTAAGTGAAAAAATAGCAGCATTGGGAACCACCATAGCTATGAACACCAAACAAAAACTGGGGTGGGGGTTGTGAATATGTATATAATAAACCTACAATGAAGGCCAAGGGTGTTATGTATCAAATACCTTATGCAGGTCTCAAATCTCTTAAAACTATTGACAGTCTTTTAACCAAAAAGCAGCGCAAGAAAAAAAATTCTTGTATTGCAAAGGGGCATGGTATGAAATTGTTGCTTAGTACCCCCCAATTAAAAAAATTACAGCAATCAAGAAAAAAATCACATGTGGGGGGATTTATATTTACCATCCCTGCCATCTTAGCTGCTCTCGGGGCTGTGGGGAGCTTGGCCGGGGGATCAGCCGCCATAGCAAAAACAGTAATAGATGCCAAGAAAAATAGGGCAGAATTAGATGAATTGAAGCGCCATAACCTGGTCATTGAGAAACAAGGCAAAGGTGTTAAGAGAGCCATGAATAAGTTTAAAAAAAACAAGAGCCGCTTACAAACCAAGATATTGAAGCTTTAATCAAGCCACTAGGCATCAAACATTTTAGAGGTGTGTACATGTCTGATTCTTTGCCAGAACAACCACTCAACAAAGAGTGTGGCATTGTTAATTTGGATAAGTACAAAAATCAGGGCACTCACTGGATCTGCTATCTTAAATATTTAAAAAATAAGGCATTTGTGTTTGATTCATTTGGAGGTGTTCCACCTGAAAATTTAATAAAATATCTAAATTCAGCTAATCTTTATTACAATAATGCCCGTGTTCAAAACTTCAAAGATGTTAATCGTGGACATTTGTGTTTATCAGTTCTTAGATATATGTCTCAAATAAATAAACCATCAATTGAAGATTTTCAAAAAGCCTTGTGGTATCTGAAACATCATGGGGGTATTTTATCTCACCAGCCAAAATTCAATATTGAAACTCAAATTGCATGATGACATAGTGTATCCCAAAACAATAGCTCTCAGAGCATTTTATGGCATGTACCTAATCCCCAATATTACACACCACAACAATACAATTGCAGTAGGGGATGAAAAAATTGTCATTACTCCAGGGCAATATAATCTCTCCACTCTAAATGCTCAATTACCCAGAGGTATAGTGTTAAGTCAAAATTCTGTCACTCACAGAGTAGAAATTGTATCTGCTACAGAAACAGTGAATCTGGGTACTATAGGAGAGCTGTTAGGATTTGAGAACAACACAAAACTTGAACCAGGCATCAAACACACTGCTATGAATATACCGAAATTCTTAGCCATAGAGACTCTGAATATTCACTGTAATGTGGCTGAGGGTATGATCACCAAATCAAATGGCATAGGCACTCACAAACAAACCGGCATCATTGCAACATTCAAACCTAATTCTGAATTCATGGAGCTTATTATCTACAATCCATCCCCAACATTATATTTTCCTGTGTGTCATAACAGAATAGATAATATTGAATTGATGGTCACTAATGAAAAAGAAGAATTAGTTGATTTTGCTGGAGCCACAACAACTGCTATCATAGAGATTAACATTTAAATAAAAATACATACAAGAAGAAAATGGAAAATATTGAAAGTTATGAGCTACAATCATTCCCCCCAAACAGGAGGACATTTGCAAATTTAAATCAACCCAACACAGAGATTGAGGTTGATCTTGATGTAGGGGATGGATTTATACACCCCCACAGAGCAGATCTATACATCAAATTTGATGTTGTAAAGCTCGATGGTACAGATTATCCGGCAAATTCAAATATAAGACTTGTAGACAATTTTGTGCCACATCTATTCTCTG
This sequence comes from Lepisma saccharinum, assembly GCF_977018435.1. Taxonomy (NCBI): domain Eukaryota; kingdom Metazoa; phylum Arthropoda; class Insecta; order Zygentoma; family Lepismatidae; genus Lepisma; species Lepisma saccharinum. Next base: position 62,922,148 of record NC_139249.1, read on the forward strand.
AAATTGAGATCAGAAAGCATGACGTTGTTATAAACAGAGTGGATTATCCCGGAATTACCTCCACAGCTTTGGCCACATTAAAATTATCCAAAACCGAGGCTTCATACTACAAAATAGGCGGATTTGAGGCTGGTGATAAGATATTATCTAAAAACCACACAATGCTGTTCCCTATGCGCCTATTGCCAGGATTCTTCTCAGATTACAAAGATATTATGTGGAAGGGTGGGTTAAGAATTACATTTAGAAGAGCTGCAAATGATAACAATGCTTTGATGAGGTAGAGTGCAATAAACTCTACAGGGGAAGCTCTGCCTAATACCCTACCAGATGCAGGCAAATGCATTATTCAGACTATGGAGTTAAGAATCCCTGTTGTTGAATATGAGGCCAGTTATGCTCTTAAATACAAAGCAGATATAATAAAAAATCCACAGGTTCCTCTACAATTTTATACATATCAATGTGTACAGAAGCCCGCAACTGGTGCATATTATGAGTTTGATGCTACAAATTCATTCTCCAGTATTCAATATGACATGCCTGATTTTGTAGTGGTATTGTTTCAGACTGGAAGACACAACAATCAGGAAAAAAATTCAAGTAAATTTGATAGCTGCAACATCAAGAACATATATCTTAAAAATGGCAGAAATGAGGTTTTTCCTAGAGAAAATTACAATTTAGACATGTCCAAGAATGATTTCCTTAAATTATATGAAGCATTTACATCATTCAAAAGGGTCACTACTGGCAATACTGACATGTATTACACACCTGATGAATTCAAAGCACAGAGACCCATGTTTGTAATCAACACTTCAAAAAGGAAACAAGTTGTGGTGAATGACAGGACAAACATTAAAATTATCTGTGAATTCCATGAGGCATTACCTGATGACACCATATGTAGTGTTATTCTCATAGGAGAAAAATCATATGTTTATGATGTAAGAAATGAGAGAGTCACGGAGCAATTCTAGAGGTCCGATTCAAACACAGAGGCCCTTTGATTATAAAACAATAATACCAACACTTTGCTGTCAGGAAATATATTACTTACCCAAATTTTATAGCACATTTGCTCGTGGCAGAAAAGCTTTTATACCCAAATAACACACCACATCTGCCAAAAGCTTAAATACAGAAATATACAATGTTTTGTAAGTTACAGACTTGGATTATATTATTGCAACAAGACCAAACCTAATTCAGTTTGCATGACAAATATCCAAGAAGCCAATACTAGGAATTTCCTCAATATGATGGATGGTAAGTAATTTTCCCTGAAAGGGGTACAGTGTAGATAATAATTTCTCTTTGAGTCCCATGATAAATAACATGTAATTCCCCTCTGAAAAAACATAGTGCAGGTTAAGCCAACAGATATAATCACCCAGGCATACAGAAAGAAGGCAATTACTCTTTGATGATGAATAATATGTTATTTCTCTCTGAAAAGACGCAGTGTAGATTATATCTGCTGGCATAAAAAAAATATAATTTTCCCGGGCAAGCATAATTTATTGCTGGCCAAAACATAGGATTGATTAAAAGATTAGAAGAACATGCAAGCAATTAATTATGTTTGCTTGACCTCTATTCCATTGTATTGATCAGGGAGTTTTGCCTCATAAAAATATAACAGCAGTTAATGTGATTTTATACCCAGACAACAGCTATTAACTAGGCTTGGGTGATCCTCAATATAAAATAATTTTGCTCTGTTGTATAACACTTTTACCAGGTTTTCAGATCTGGGAGTTGTATATCAACTAGCAGTAATTATTCTCAAAATCTCACGTATGGAAATATTATTTTGCCACACATATTTCAATCTATCAGGACTCGAACCCAGAGCCCCTAGTTTACAAGACAACAATATTAACATTTTGCCATCAGGGGAGGCTTCACATTTTACCAGGATTCAAACCCGAGCCTTTTGATTACAAGGCAATAAAAACCATGCACCACACTCTACTGGCTCTCAGAACCCAATAAATATCAATTCAAGATTCCTGGGATTTTGACAGAAAAACATACTATAAACAATAAGATGATAAGAGAACTTGGCATAGTTTTAAGTATAGGCAAATCAATCTGAGGGGGCTCTTCCTTTCACAGAAAATTCGCGAGGGCATTTTTACAAAAATCTTGGATTAGGCAGGGTTCCACACTAGAGCAAAAAGCTCATATGCTCATGTTGAGCTAGTTTTAAGTGTAAACAAATCTGCTTGAGGGGAGCTCTTCCTTTCCTGGGTTTATCCTATAGCCAATCCCACTACTGCTGTCGATGTTTTTGACGTCGATGTTTTTGCTGTCGATGTTTTTGTTGTCGATGTTTTTGGCGTCGATGTTTTTGCCGTCGATGATTTTGCCGTCGATGTTTTTGCCGTCGATGTTTTTTCTGTCGATGTTTTTGATGTCGATGTTTTTGCCGTCGATATTTTTGCTGTCGATGTTTTTGCTGTCGATGTTTTTGCTGTCGATGTTTTGACGTCGATGTGTTTGCTGTCGATGTTTTTGCTGTCGATGTTTTTGACGTCGATGTTTTTGCCGTCGATGATTTTGCCGTCGATGTTTTTGCCGTCGATGTTTTTTCTGTCGGTTTTTTCTGTCGATGTTTTTGATGTCGATGTTTTTGCCGTCGATGTTTTTGCTGTCGATATTTTTGCTGTTGGTTTTTGCTGTCGATGTTTTTGACGTTTTTTTTTGCTGTCGATGTTTTTGCTGTCGATGTTTTTGCCGTCGATGTTTTTGCCGTCGATGATTTTGCCGTCGATGTTTTTGCCGTCGATGTTTTTTCTGTCGATGTTTTTGATGACGATGTTTTTGTCGTCGATGTTTTTGCCGTCGATATTTTTGCCGTCGATGTTTTTGCTGTCGATGTTTTTGCTGTAGATGTTTTTGCTGTCGATGTTTTTTTCTGTCGATATTTTTGCTGTCGATGTTTTTGCTGTCGATGTTTTTGCTGTCGATGTTTTTCACGTCGATGTTTTTGCTGTCGATGTTTTTGCTGTCGATGTTTTTGCCGTCGATGTTTTTGCCGTCGATGTTTTTACTGTCGATGTTTTTTGGTATCGATGTTTTTGCCGTCGATGTTTTGTGCCGTCGATGTTTTGTGCTGTCGATGTTTTGTGCTGTCGATGTTTTGTACTGTCGATGTTTTTGTTGTCGATGTTTTTGCGTCGATGTTTTGACGTATAACCCTCCAGTACTAGCACAAGATTATGTGTTTGGTTCAAAGTGCCTAAGTAAATATATATATAGCTATATATTCAACGTTTTGGACAATGTTGTAATTTTCAAAACTAAAGGCGGGCGGCACTGTCGTGGAAGTGCAAGATGTCCCTGAGATCCCTGTTGGACTCACTCTTCGGAATTGCTTCTGGAGTTTGTGGAAGCTCGGAGTTAACCATCACACCTCTGGACAGCACTCGTACACAAGCCTGACGACAATGGAGGCAATCGCTAAACTAGCTCCTCCATCCACCCTACAGTCCTGATTTTGCCCCATCAGATTTCTATCTACTCGGCCCAATAAAGGACGCAATGCGCGGAACAAGGTTTGAAGACGACGAAAGCGTTTTTGGGGCTATCACGAAATAGCTACGGAAATGAGATATGACCTAATATGAGGACGACATACATGCCCTCGTTCCTCGATGACGCAAGTCTATAGAACTGAACGTAGCATTTATAGATAAAATAACATATGTAGCTGAAACATTCACCTTTACTTTGTTGACTGTGAATTTCATGTCGAATAAACATTTCTTAAGTAAAATAATGTGTGGCCTTAATTTTTTAACAACCCTTGTGGGTTTCTCGATGGTAAGAACCTACTTGTGTGTCTATTTTCCGTAGCATATAATACACTCACTCTTCTATAATGGAAAAATTCACATTGAACAGCAGCGAGCGGTTCGTCTCAACACAGACCTACGTACATTATTATATTAGCAATATGTTGGTTAGGCCTTGGTATTACACTCTCTTTATGTATGTTGGGTAAGATACTGTTGTACAGTTCTGTTCACATAAAGTGCCAAATTTTAGTTTGATTCAATTTCCACAAAAAATGTTACATTTTTATTTGCAAGTAGTTGTACAATGAATTCCCTTTTACAGGGTCAATTATTGTGGTTTATTAATCTTGTCTGTTGTATAATGAGCTTCTGTTGCTACGAAAGCAGAGAGAGAAAGTTAATGTCACTTACAATTGCGGTATCCTGGCAAATACCTCTGGTGCGAGTTCAACAACAAAGCAGATGGTCTTTCACAACCCAGGCTGGTACCATTACATCAAAATTGAAAGTCATGAAAATTTCCGTGTAAATATCGGTTTCACGCTTTGCCACAGAGGTAGAATCCTTAGTCTATAAATGCTTGCGAAATCACTCCGTTCCATGATAAATAAATATTATTAAAAAATAAGCGTTGAAAAGTGAAGAGCTCCATTGACCATTTTGCATAATAGGAACGAACATTGGCACATTATGCATTAAGCCCTCTTTATGCACATAGGCTATTCGGGACTGGACCTATAGTTGAAAGTGGGAACAGAGCCACTATATACCTCCACCACCTGGTATCGAACCCAGAACCTCTTCATGTTACTACTACGCCATCAGAGAATACGACAGAAACTAGTATTACGTCGTAAACTAAGACAAAGGTATGTAACTATCACCATTACTTGTCATCTAAAACTAAGCATTCATAGTAGTTGTATTTACGATAGGATGAGGACCACTTACAAGTGTAGAAAAGAAGAGCTCAAATAATTGAATAATCCGATTTGCTTACACTTAAAACAATGGCAAGAGGGGCTTATACCCTAATTCTTCAGGTGTGATATGCTCTGATTTTTAAGAAATTCTGAATTTTAGTGTAGAAAAAGAAGAAGCCTCTCAGATAGATTTGTTTATACTTAAAACAATGGCAAGAGGGGCTTATATTCCAATTTTTCAGGTGTGATATGCTCTGATTTTTTAAGAATTTTGAATTCTAGTGTAGAAAAAGATGAAGCTCCTCAGATAGATTTGCCTATACTTAAAATTATGCCAAGTTCCCATATCATCTTATTGTTTATAGTGTGTTTTTTCTGTCAAAATCCCAAGAATCTTGAATCCCCCCCCCCTTCAGACAGATTCGGCCATGTGTGTAAAAGCTATATCTGTGTGAATGTTGTTTATAAACTTGTCAAAAATATGGCTTTTTTGATATTATTTTTGGCCATATTTCTATGCTCTACAATTCTATTGCTTGGGGTAAGCAATTATAGCTCGGAAAAATGCATGAATTGATATTAATCTATCAAAAGACTAATGTTTTGCCTGCATGTCCTGCCGGCACGCAAGAGATAAAATCTACACGCTAGAAGGGAACATTAATGATTTTTCTGTGCGATTCACTGAAGGGGCCATTAATCTTTCTGTGCGACAGGGGGAAAAGTGTAACATGTCTGCAACATGTAAAAGTGCAACAAAGATTAAGATAAAGATACACATTTTCTGAAATAGAGGCAATGAACTGCCCCTCTTCATGTTGAAAGCAATTCTATTCTGATAATATGTGCCTAGGCAAGACTTGGAGAATATTATGACAGAAACAAAATCCAATTTTGTCTGTATCAAGGTCTTCAGAACCCAGTAAAATGTGGGCATATTCTATTTGGAGACGTGTTAATATTGTGGCCTTGTAATCAGGGGCTTTGGGTTCGAGTCCTGATAAAATGTATAAGATTGAAATACATACAACTGCCCACACATAAGATATTCACTGCTAGCTGATATACAGTTGAGGTTTGTGTGTTGTACAACAGGATAATAGAGCAAATATCTTCTAGAACTGCTCTGTGACCCTCTCATTTCTTACATCATAAACATATGATTTTTCTCCTATGAGAATAACACTACATATGGTGTCATCAGGTAATGCCTCATGGAATTCACAGATAATTTTAATATTTGTTCTGTCATTCACCACAACCTGTTTTCTTTTTGAAGTGTTAATTACAAACATGGGTCTCTGTGTCTTGAATTCATCTGGTGTGTAATACATGTCAGTGTTGCCAGTAGTGACCCTTTTGAAAGCCGTAAAAGCCTCATATAATTTGAGGAAATCATTCTTGGACATGTCTAAATTGTAATTTTCTCTAGGAAAGACCTCATTTCTGCCATTTTTAAGATATATGTTCTTGATGTTGCAGTTATCAAATTTACTTGAATTTTTTTCCTGATTATTGTTTCTTCCAGTCTGAAACAGTACTACTACAAAATCAGGCATGTCGTATTGAATACTGGAGAATGAATTTGTAGCATCAAACTCATAATATGTACCAGATGCGGGCTTCTGTACGCATTGATATGTATAAAATTGCAGAGGAACCTGTGGATTTTTTATTATATCTGCTTTGTATTTAAGAGCATAACTGGCCTCATACTCAACAACAGGGATTCTTAACTCCATAGTCTGAATAATGCATTTGCCTGCATCTGGTAGGGTATTAGGCAGAGCTTCCCCTGTAGGGTTTATTGCACTGTACCTCATCAAAGCATTGTTATCATTTGCAGCTCTTCTAAATGTAATTCTTAACCCACCCTTCCACATAATTTCTTTGTAATCCGAGAAGAATCCTGGCAATAGGCGCATCGGGAACAGCACTGTGTGGTTCTTAGATAATATCTTATCACCAGCCTCAAATCCACCGATTTTGTAGTATGAAGCCTCGGTTTTGGATAATTTTAATGTGGCCAAAGCCGTGGAGGTAATGCCGGGATAATCTATTCTGTTTATAACAACGCCATGTTTTCTGATCTCAATTTCAGAGAATAGATGCGGCACAAAATTGGGTACAAGTCTTATATTTGTATTTGCCGGATAATCTGTTCCATCGAGCTTTACAACATCAAATTTGATGTATAGATCTGCTCTGTGGGGGTGTATAAAGCCATCCCCTACATCAAGATCAACCTCAACCTCTGTGTTGGGTTGATTTAAATTTGCAAATGTTCTCCTGTTTGGGGGGGAATGATTGTAGCTCATAACTCTCAATATTTTCCATTTTCTTCTTGTATGTATTTTTATTTAAATATTAATCTCTATGATTGCAGTTGTTGTGGCTCCAGCAAAATCAACTAATTCTTCTTTTTCATTAGTGACCATCAATTCAATATTATCTATTCTATTATGACACACAGGAAAATATAATGTTGGGGATGGATTGTAGATGATGGGCTCCATGAATTCAGAATTAGGTTTGAATGTTGCAATGATGCCGGTTTGTTTGTGAGTGCCTATGCCATTTGATTTGGTGATCATACCCTCAGCCACATTACAGTGAATATTTAGAGTCTCTATGGCTAAGAATTTAGGTATATTCATAGCAGTGTGTTTGATGCCTGGTTCAAGTTTTGTGTTGTTTTCAAATCCTAACAGCTCTCCTATAGTACCCAGATTCACTGTTTCTGTAGCAGATACAATTTCTACTCTGTGAGTGACAGAATTTTGACTTAACACTACACCTCTGGGTAATTGAGCATTTAGAGTGGATAGATTATATTGCCCTGGAGTGATGACAGTTTTTTCATCCCCAACTGCAATTGTATTGTTGTGGTGTGTAATATTGGGGATTAGGTACATGCCATAAAATGCTCTGAGAGCTATTGTTTTGGGATACACTATGTCATCATGCAATTTGAGTTTCAATATTGAATTTTGGCTGGTGAGATGAAATACCCCCATGATGTTTCAGATACCACAAGGCTTTCTGAAAATCTTCAATTGATGGTTTATTTATTTGAGACATGTATCTAAGAACAGATAAGCACAAATGTCCGCAATTAACATCTTTGAAGTTTTGAACACGGGCATTATTGTAATAAAGATTAGCTGAATTTAGATATTTTATTAAATTTTCAGGTGGAACACCTCCAAATGAATCAAACACAAATGCCTCATTTTTTAAATATTTAAGATAACAAATCCAGTGAGTGCCTTGATTTTTGTACTCATCCAAATTAACAATGCCACACTCTTTGTTGAGTGGTTGTTCTGGCAAAGAATCAGACATGTACACACCTCTAAAATGTTTGATGCCCAATGGCTTGATTAAAGCTTCAATATCTTGGTTTGTAAGCGGCTCTTGTTTTTTTTAAACTTATTCATGGCTCTTTTAACACCTTTGCCTTGTTTCTCCATTGCCAGGTTATGGCGCTTCAATTCATCTAATTCTGCCCTATTTTTCTTGGCATCTATTACTGTTTTTGCTATGGCGGCTGATCCCCCGGCCAAGCTCCCCACAGCCCCGAGAGCAGCTAAGATGGCAGGGATGGTAAATATAAATCCCCCCACATGTGATTTTTTTCTTGATTGCTGTAATTTTTTTAATTGGGGGGTACTAAGCAACAATTTCATACCATGCCCCTTTGCAATACAAGAATTTTTTTTCTTGCGCTGCTTTTTGGTTAAAAGACTGTCAATAGTTTTAAGAGATTTGAGACCTGCATAAGGTATTTGATACATAACACCCTTGGCCTTCATTGTAGGTTTATTATATACATAATCACAACCCCCACCCCAATTTTTGTTTGGTGCTCATGGCTATGGTGGTTCCCAATGCTGCTATTTTTTCACTTAAAGAAGCATCTTTGCTTACAAATCTGCCAAATGCAGCCTCTTCTAATTTCTTATCTGCAACATGTCTCTTGTCAAGATCAGAATATGTGTTGTATGCAATATCATGGTCTCTACAAGCAGCATCTAAGGGATTAACACCAGGATCACCTCTGTTTAATCTATGATCCAGTTTTGTGCCTGGAACACAATATTGATAGCCTGGAATATGTAGTTCAAATGGCAGTTTGTTTATAATGTCATTAACAAGGCCCCGACCCTCAGAAATATTCCAAAATTTAGGTGGTAGAGTATTAATAATTTTTATAAGATATCCAATCCCCTTAGTGTCATTCACTATAAAATTAGACAATTTGGTGCTTATCATGTCCATAATTCCAACCTTTTCATTGTAAAAATTGTGGTTCCCAGGATTTTCCTCCCCAGCTATCACCAATAGCCTATCTACAAGTTTCCTGACATCATCAATCCACACAAATTCTTTAGGCAGGGTGTTGTATTGTTTGATTCCACTGCCAGTCTTGATTTGTGACCATATGGGCTTGATTAAGATGTTATATTTTGCTCCACTGCTAGACTTGACTCTTTTTTGTGTGGGATCATTATCTGGTATAGAGCATCTGATTTTATTAATATTTCTTTGTAATGCTCATAATCTTGATCTGTATAGCTGCCAGGCCTTTTCCTAGTCATCAGTTCCCACAATCCAGGTGTTCCGGGATACTTAACAAAAGCACCTTTTTCTCCAAGATGAGATTCTAAATATACAATCAGATCATCTCCCATAAATGTTACTCTGAAATTGCCAATTCTATGCATGAAGCTACCATCACGCTCTGTGTCAGCATATAAGCCAAAGACCTCATCTTTGTTGTCTTTAGGTGTGCTTAAATATTTTTGAGCAAGAAGACCCAATTCAATAGGATCCTGAGTAGCTTCAATTCTTCGAGGAGCAACAGGACTAGGTATATGAATACTAGAAAGTGGGGTGATTGGATAATCTAATATGTTCCTTGCAGCTACAGGTACAAGCTCTGTGATCAAATTTTGATTTTGCTCTGTAACAGTTTTGATATTCTTACCTAATTCACCAATAGCATCAATTATGGGCTGTTCTGTTTGTTTGTGTTTTTCATAAATTCCACGGTTCTCTGATTTCCATCCCTTAAATCTTTTTACAAGATAATCTCTTAACTTAAGATCATCAATGATTGGCCTTTTCATGTTTATTTATATACGTCTCTACGTCTAGAAAATTGTTAATTTTATTTCTGTATTTGCCACTATTGGGTGTTCTTGTCATATCAATTGTGACAAACCCATAACTGTCCTGGTTCCAGCACTTGCTGCAAAACTTGGAAAAATCATTGTAGCTCAAGTCCCCACCTACATATTCATCATGTATGTGTTTGAGGTTGGTATGGTCTTGATGAAACACACATATAAAATTGCTGTTGTCCCGGATCAGTTGCTTGGGTATTTTTGAAAAAGTGTGTGCCAGGTAGAAGCAATCAATGTTTTTGTGCCGGCCCTGTGTAAAGAAATTTCTAACCTTGTTTTGATTATCCAATATAATGTCATCAAACACAACAACAGAATTATCGAGACATTCATGGAGTGGCTTAACATCTGGTTCAAAAGTGGCTATATCCAATCCATCATATAGCTTCATCAGCTGCTGATATTTTAATTGTTCCAAGCTCTTAGAGAAGATATACAAGTGCCTGTTTTTCCAGTCTAACCAGTTGGGTGCCAATAAAAAATTATCAACCATTAGTGTAGTTTTATCACAAGCAGATGGCCCAACAATAAGACACCTAATATTATCAGGTAACAATTTGCCATTTCTCTTATTTTGTTGTTCAGGTTCTGGCAGCCTTTTTATAACATCCCAGGTGTTCATATTATTATTTTGTTTGCATCGATCCAGCTGTGTTCTGGGAGTCCTAGCCATTTGACAAGTAACTTGTTGCCTTTTCTGCGGATAATTTTTTCTATGAGATATGTGTCAGGCTGTTTAGTTTTGCTGAGCTCTTGTTCATAGAACCTGCCTTTGAGAATTTCTCCTCGGTGATCCTTTATTATATATGTGTTAAGGGTCCCCGGTTTAATTTGAACCACTGTAAATAATTCAGTGCTCCAGTTTCTTGTAAAGCCTTTTTTGAATAAGTGCTTATATTTACTGATTCTTACTTGATCACCCACCTTGTATTTGGCTCTTCTTGTTGTTGGCTGGTATCTAGGATAATAAACAGTCCTGATCAATTTTTGCTCATCAGATGAAGTTACTTCAGAGGGTTTCATGTTGATTGTGGAATGGACCGAGTTGTTATATTTATGTAGAAGTTCTGGAAGAATATTAATCCATTTATAATTACCCTGCAGTGTAAATTGTTTATACATAAGATTTTTTAAGGTTCTGTTGAATCTCTCTACAATTGAGGCCTTGAGGTCACTGTAACTCGAATAATGTTGTATTGCCTGGCTTTTAATAAATTGTTGAAACACTGAATTATAAAATTCTTTGCCATTATCTGTTTGCAAATAGCGCGGGGATCTTCCACTCTGATTGATGATTGTCCTGAGGGCTTCTGTAACACATTTTCCAGTCTTGGATTTGAGTGGCACAGCCCAGGCAAATTTTGAAAACGTGTCTATTACAGTGAGTAGATACTTGTAGCCCTTGTTGATTTTGTCTAAGTTTTTCAACTGCCCACTTGCCATTTCAATCAAGTCGCTCTGCCATAAATCATCTATGCCCTTTGTGACTACTGCGAGTCTCTTAAAATTATGTCGGGCTTGTCTGTGTAATTCATCAACAATAATTTGTCTAGACATAATATGTAAACAAGAATATTGCAACTATGGGGTGTTCAGCAGCTGATACTACATAATTTTCTAAATATAATTTGTCCCCTATTTGTATTTTAAATTCCAGAGAGCCATCATCTTCAACATATGCTGTTTCTAATGTATTGGGATCTGTAAAATCCTCTAATTCTACACTGGTGATTTTCACTTTGTTATCAGCATTTGTTATTGATAAGGTGGGGTAGTGGTGTGCCTGTGGCTGAAGCCAATATTTGATCTTGATTGGTCTCAATGTGCCCCCAACAAAAAATTGGTAATAAAATTGTGCAGGGGACAGCATATATATTTTGCCACCTGGTGTAAATGGAGAATCATATTCTTTGTTGGGGATGCTGTACAATTCAAGAATTACTGAATGTTTTGGATTCTCGATTATGCCTGTTATTTCTTTTTCTGCTGTGAGCAATCTGCTTGTTACAGATTCAAGGTGCTCATTGATGGTTCTAACAACATCATCATGGCCCGGCTTGATTTTTATGTCCACAACAAGTTTCTTGTATTGTTGCACAATTTCTTGTAGCTGGGTGGCAAAAACAGACAGAGCATTTGATTGATTGGATTCCATGGTCCCTAGCTGTTGCTTGATATTAGCTACAATTTGTTGCAAATTTTCAACAATTGCCAATTTTGAATTTTGAGCTGTAAGATCATGGACCTGTCTTCTGATATCCTCAAACAGGGCATGCAATTCATTAATATGTTGATTAGTTGGTAGAGTGGCCACTGTCTGTGTGAGATGTTTGATCTCTGCCTGGATATTCTTGATATCTTCTGATTTCAATATCCGATTCACTGCTCTCTTAATATTTTTAAGTTCCTGTGATGTAGGCAAATTTGATACTGTATTTTGCAAAAATTCAAGTGCCAATTTCACATTGTGTAATTCAGAAGCATCAGCCACATTTTGCATAGCATTTTGGAGCAGGGCTATATCTGCCTGAGTGGGTGTGGATTGTTGTAAAATTTCAAGTTTTGTTTGGATATCATCTATCAAATGATGAAAATGAGATAGTTCAGATTCAGTGTTGAGGTTTTCAAGCTTTGTGATTTGTTGCTGGACACTGACAAGGGTATCTACAATACCGGGCAATCTGGATTCTAGTACATTTGCCAAATCACTTTGCACTGCTGCTATTGTACCGTCAAGATGGGTTATGGAACTTTGAATTTTTCCAAAATCTTCATATGTTTCAAGTTGCAGCTTAATATTTGCTACACTCCGAGTTATTGCATTCAAAGCATCAGAAGATGGCAAATTGTTCATAAAATTTTCAAGTGTCTCAATTTTTTCTTTAACATCGGCTATGGCATTGTTCAGAGGGTCCAGATTAGGTATTTGGAGTGACTGAATCTGTTCTTTTAGAGTGGAAATCACTAGATCAAAATCTTCTTGTGATTTTATGCTTTTGACAATTGTTTGGAGTTGTGCCTGGACATTATTTATCTGCTCTTCCAATTGCTGTTTCAATTGCTCAGAGTTGTTAGCCTGGGTCTTAAATTTGGCTTGAAGAGCTGCTACAGCTTCTTCCAAACTTTGAAAATTATCCAATATAGCCAAATCAGTATATTTCTGAAGCAGCAATTTGAGTTCAGAATCAATTTTAAGAAGAGGGTCCATGCATTGTGATTGCAAATTTGTAATTTCTAATTGAAGACTGACATTGAGTGTGGTTTGTAAAGCTTGTAAATCGCTTCTTAATTTCTTGACTCTGACATCAAGCATCAAAATCTCATCACTGTGATCTTCATGTCTTGTATGGCCAAAAATATCATTAGGCATTTTGTTTAGTGGTTATTTATTATAGAGTACCTGATTCTTAATTCTATAAAAAAGGGTATAAGCTTATCATAAGATCCAGGGACCTCAATATATAAGCAGTCACCAGCAGAAACAGTATAAACAGTGCCAGAAACCATGTTTGAGTGCTTAATTCTGTAAATATTTCTCCCTACTGAAATTTTAACATCACCCTCAGGGGTTGTAATAAATTGCAATTGCCCACCTACAGGTAATTGGTAATGATTTAAATTATTGTTAAATATGTACAATTTTTTGCCTGTTTCATCATCAATATCTGTAAGTATGCTGTTCAGATGAATAATTAACAAGGCACTTAGTTTAGACAGTATATCAGGAGAGGGTTGTGGTGTTGGCAGGTCCATAATACCTTGTTTTTTGAACCCAAATAAGTTCATAGGCATGTTTATTTATTTCAAATCATGCTCTGTGTTTGGGCATTGATTGCCATTTTTCAAATCACAATGACCCCATGGTAAAGTATGAATGCCACATGATAAAATGCATCTCTTATCATCATGTGGGTCCAGAGCCACTTTTCTTACAACATTTGAAGTCAATAAGTGATCCACACTCTGAATTCTGAATTCTGATGTTCTGATTAAATTCTGGGATTTGAGGCAATTTTTATAATCTTCAAATTCAAGCTCTTTTTCCACAGCTACTTTGCCAATACCCTTGGCCTTTTTAGCAGCAACACCACTACATGTTTTAAAACTGTACATCTTGGCACTTAACCCAGCAAATTCCACAATAACATCACCAAGTGTCTCATCTTTTAACTTGCCAGGCACCTTTTTGTTGTGGGGTTGAATATTCAAATGGCCTGGCAATTCACTGGTGTCAAAATATTTAAACAATTCAGGCTGTGCCATATCTTGATAAACATCTTCTGTTTTAATATCAAGAACAAAACTATCCGTGTCCATGTACATCAATTTTACGCGATCCTTATAAAAAGGTTTCAACACATCATAATACAATGTTAACATATGTAATTTGGCCAAATCCAATATTGCAGCCCCTACATAAATAGGTTTATCAAACTTAATTTTCGTTTTTTTCATGTTGAAAAGTGCCATATTTTCATCATAAATTCTTCTATAATTGAAATTAGGCTTTGCAACCAATTTTTTGCTCAGGCTGGGGTCAGTAATTATTTTAACATTGGTATGTTTTCTGACATTTTCAATTGTTTTGCCATATACAGAATTAACCATCAATTTAAACAAGGCCTTATCAAATTGGCTCTTTGCAGATGTTCGAAGCTCCGTGTTTGTATCAATATATGATTTCAACCATTCTGAGTGTCTGAATCTTAAAACTTTTCCAAGTTTGGTCACTTGGACACCATGTTTCATCAGGAACTGGAGGTTCTTGTAATATATGACATAACCCTGTTTTGGCTCCAGTGTCATCATCAATTTCCTCTGTTTAGAGCCAGGTGAGCACTGAACCTCAGGAATTGGGGGCAAATCAGAAAATTTATTGTGCAAATCATCTGGAATTGTCAGATCAACCTCTAAGAATAGGCCATAATTACTGTCATCAAAGTCCTGAAGATCCTCAATATTGAAATTTTCAACCCACTCAAGCCCTGCATATGGCAGTTTTTGCATCATGGCATGACCATAGAGGCTGTTTGCATCCACATACAATATATAATTTGATGGCCGTGCTGGATCATAATTGGGAATATATTTGTTATTTGCTCTGGCATATCTCTGAGAACATTGCACCATCCCCCCTCTTATACATTGCTCCATAAACAAGTACATATCTTGATCTTGGATCAGATCCAATTGCTTTTTGGTGTTTAAAAACATTGCAGACCATGCTAGGCCCGGGGCACTGAAAAAATACACTGGGTCCAGTCCATAATTTTGCATAGAAGATTTTCTGAATGCCTGCATTATATCTGCTGAGAGGGTCACATCAAGTTTCAAATATGCCATGTGATAATCACCAAATGTCCGGCATTTTAAATTGTTAAACATCAATTGGGCATGGTGATAATCCTCATCAGTGATTCCAGATCCTCTGATTTTGCTGTAAAACTCATGTTGTGGTGGCAGGGAGCACTCATCAAATTTAGAAAAATCTGTAACATAATCATATGGATATACACCCTTCCGCCTAATTAATTTCAGGTCCTGATTTGGAAACAATGCACGTGTGATTTTGAATTGATCATCAGATAATTGAGTGGCCAGTGTATCCAGGCTAGCAGATAAAAATCTGTAAGAATCAAGAAATCTTATGTGAATAGGAACACCATTAACTTTAATTGTTTTGCTAATAGATATATATTTTTCATCATTTTCAGCTAAAATATTTAAATTCTGCTTCTCAAACCCCTCGTACCTGATTAGATGATGGAAATCATAATTGGATGCTCCATGGCAAAATATGGGGATAAATTTTGGTCTCTTGATCTTAATATTACAGCTATTACACAGTGCCATTAAGAATTTACCATCTGTATGGGAATGGTGTTTCACCTTGATATTTGTATCTGAAAATTCAGAATCACATACCGGGCATTTTTCTGCATTGTTGAAATCTTCAATCTGTTTCTCTGTTAAAGGCAACATGGGTTTTGATTTTAATAAAATATTAGATGCTATGTCACGGCACTCATTTTCTATTCTATGTGCAAATATTTTGATGGCATCTGGCCCCATGTATGAATATTCTTTACTAACAACACCATCCTGTACAACCACATAACAAAAGCTGGAAGGTTCATGTAGCTGGTATGGTGTAATTGAAGATTCTTCAGGATCTGGATTGCAGGATGCAAGAGATTTGAGGATTGATTCAAAATCACAGACAATATATGCTGGGTGTTCCAACAAGGCTTCAAACTTTTTGAATTTTGCTTTTTCACTTGGATTGGGCATCACCATATGAACAGGTTTATGGTTCCCACAGTATTTCAGATGCTCAATTAACTTATTTTTTGCAATTTCTGTATTCTCTTCAGGAACCCTCTTCACCATTTTTTGACCATCAAATACAGTTAAACATCTTCTGCACAACTTAAATATTCTATTAGATTTGTCTAGTTGTGTTCTCACTAAAGCTTCAAGATTATGTATCAGAGTGTAATGATTTGTGCCATCCCCTTCAATTAAGAGCAAATCAATCGGAACAGCAGATTCATCATCAATTGTACTGATTCTGAGAGGTTCTATCGGGCAATTGCCAGTGGAACAAATAAATACATTAATAGATAATTGTTTGCCATTCATATCCCGGGCCTTTTTTTCAAATTTATCAATATTCTGAACAGACATTGGATATTCTAAACCCTCCATTGCTTCATCAAAATCATGTTCATGTTGTTTGTAATAATTTATTCGCTCAGAATGCCTTGAAACTGGAAACAAAGCAGCTAATATACACCACAAAAAGCATTTCTGGTCGGTATTTTCTATATTAACCACGGCTCTTTTGTTTTTAATATTGGCAGGTAATGGCAGATATGTAGATCCTTGCAATGGGCTGAATTCAGAAATATTAACATATAACTTGTGTGGAGATCCGCATAGGCTCCATCCTGACTCTTTTATTGCAAATTCAGAGTGTTTAATATTCAATTGATCTATCAAACTGCTTATTATTTTGTCTGAATTTGTATTTGAGTATACAGGTACAGTTTCTGTTTTGTGGGGCTGTGTAAATTTTGTGCCATTTGGTTTCTTATATTGTGTATACAATTTGAGGGACAGCTTATAAGAGCCATTTTGTGCATTTAGAATTGCCTGTATATCAGGTTTTTTACTGTTCAAAAAATTCTTAATGCCACATCTTGGCTCTGATACAAACCGATAATCTCTTAGTTGGGCATTAAAACTGCTATGGATGGGTGCATAGCGTGGCTGCTTTGCAGGTCCAGCATTAACAGGTGCTTCATGCTTCCTTTTCAGACCAGATGTGGATGGTTGTGGGGGCAATGTTGATGACTGTGCATAAGAATTACACTTATGCCATTTGTAATATGCCTTGCTTAATATTTTATGGCATCTTGGACACATTTTTGTGGCCTTTCTCCATTTCTTACAGTCACAAATAAACCGGTGCCTAGCCCAATTAGAACTAGATATATTTTTATTACACTGATTGCAATATTTTTGTTTTGGCATTTTTTCTTGTTGTTTATTATATAAGATTTTCTGGGCTTCAATTCAAAACTTTATACTTAATAAAAATATCAGTTGGGTTCAGCAGTTAGTGGCTGAGCTGGTGCTTTTATACCCAAACAACAGCAGTAACTAGGTTTTGGTGATAGTTTTGCTGATGTACAACACACTTCACCAGGTTTAAAACCTCATCTCTATATCAACTAAATACAATTCAAAATTTGATTTTGAACTGTGCAATAAATATTCTGTAAGTCTCACTTGTGTTTATATTAACAGAACAAGACAAAACCAGAATTGTATTCAGGATTGCATGTTTTCATACAAAAAAGCCATATTTTTGACAAGTTTATAAACAACATTCACACAGACATAGCTTTTACACACATGGCCGAATCTGTCTGAGGGGGGGGGATTCAAGATTCTTGGGATTTTGACAGAAAAAACACACCATAAACAATAAGATGATATGGGAACTTGGCATAATTTTAAGTATAGGCAAATCTATCTGAGAGGCTTCATCTTTTTCTACACTTGAATTCAGAATTTCTTAAAAATCAGAGCATATCACACCTGAAAAATTGGAATATAAACCCCTCTTGCCATTGTTTTAAGTATAAACAAATCTATCTGAGAGGCTTCTTCTTTTTCTACACTAAAATTCAGAATTTCTTAAAAATCAGAGCATATCACACCTGAAGAATTAGGGTATAAGCCCCTCTTGCCATTGTTTTAAGTGTAAGCAAATCGGATTATTCAATTATTTGAGCTCTTCTTTTCTACACTTGTAAGTGGTCCTCATCCTATCGTAAATACAACTACTATTCATCCCCATGACTTTTGAAACTAACTGTAAATCTTCAGTTGAAAAGAGTAAATAGCTATCGCCAAACCCCCTTTACCATTAGACCTCTAACATTTTTCGATCACTCTCGAAGATCACGTTTGCAATCAAGGTGAACCTTGAGTAAACTCCGATATTGCATTTAATGGGAGTATTTTTTTGCATATCTTCACAAAGATAAAGGTGATAAGTATACGCTGCAGAAAAATGCCAACCCACGAGAGAATGTAGTTTATCCGAACACTGGAAAATATTGACATAATTATATAATTGTGACTCCTGTTCTAAAGAAATGCAACTAAAAGAAACAACTTAAATATCAAAACAGAACTTTAAGTTAAATTAATATGCACTATTGTTTCACTGCACTTTTGCTGTTATCACTGATGTATTACGTGGGTGGATCAGAAAAAGGGTTACAACAACAAATAAAAAAAACAGTATGACCTGGTATGAATTGATGATATATTCTAAGAAGGCTACACACACATCACTTTTCCACGTACTTGCTAAGGCGATTGAGACATTTATGACACCGCTGGACCAACTTGTTGATGCCGTCTTAGTAGAAATCATGTCCCTGCTCATTGAACCACATCGTGGCAACTACCTGGACGCCATCGTCGGACGAGAACCGTTTTCCAGACAGGTGCGCTGTCAGCTGGGGAAATAGGAATACGGGCTGTATGGGGGATGGTTCCACACTTCCCACCTGAAGCATTTCGTCCACTCGCACCGTATTAATATCTGTTGTTGCCGAAATTGGACGTCCACTGTGTGCACTAGGATAGTTTACCGCTGCCGGAACATTCCTTGCCCACAAGAAGCGCATGACACTTCGCACTTCCACGGCAGACCAATTCTTCAAGCGTCTCGCCATCTGCTACTACGTCACTGACGGTAAACGTAAAGTTGTCGAAACTCGCCAAGCGTATATGGTATATATTGCACCTTTGGGTAAACCAATTACTTACCTAGTAATTCGTGTATTCGCAGAATGCTTGTTGTAACCATTTTTTCTGATCCATCCACGTAGATAATTGTTCTTAAAACTTTTAATAACCCCCTTTCACTAATTTTAAGTCTCCCCTTTCAGCTTCTTTTGGTGTCTCTGCCCAGACATACCGAAGTCAGTTCCTGATTTGTGTCTCTCCCGGTCTCTATCTTCTCTCCTCGTAACGATTTTCACTATATTCTCCACCTTAAATTAATTCATTTATCTAATAAGCTTTCGTCTTGCCTGCCCTGTTAATTTGCACTAGAGATGAGAAGGGAATTTCGTCTCTTACTCCCCGTATAGGTGACATTCTGCGTTCCGTGCTATCATTTTCGTTTAACTTGTGTCCATCCACCTATTCTGAACCAGTCCGACCCTTATTTTTCATTACGTAAGTACACATAGTTTCGCCTTCCCAATTTCCGGTACTAATTCGCTTTTATTGCTAATGTTAACGATATTTTCTAGCCACATTCCGCCAAAATACTCCATTTGTTCGAGTCTGTAACGTACGAGTCGTCCGCGTATAGGAGAAGCGTCAGTTTCATGTCTGTTGTTGCGTGCCATTTTTGTAATTTATTCTGCAACATTGTTAATGAAGAGAGAAAACAGTAACTGAGAACGACGTACCTTGTTTTACGCCTATTAAAGATTCGTTTGAGCCTGTCACGAAGACATCCCTACATTTTACAACAAACCTTATTCTTTTCGTCAGCTGATTGGACAACTTTTATAGCATTCTGGCAGACACACTCATGTTCCACAATTTTGTTCAGAGCAACTATCTGTCTTTCAACTGTGCCAAACACCTTTTCGAAGACCACGTAACTGCAACACAACACCCCCCCCCCTTTCAAATATTCATGAATCATCCATTGTTTGTAATAGAAGTATGTTTGTCTATCGTCTGATATTTTCCCGAAATACGGCTGACAAAGAAGATAGTACATCAGAAATTTCGCACCATTGTGCCGTGAATGTTCTCCAAGATAGCATCCGACATCTGACATCTGACACCTTTAAGGCTTTCGCACCAGGTATGCATTTATTTCAATGTCGTCGAAATGTGTACAACTGAGAGAAATAGCGGAGGTACAACAGGGTATGAATTTCTCCCCGCGTAGCAAGTCCAAGCTGTTTTAAAGTTGATAAACACATTGAATTAGTATTTACAGAATAATACGCTCTTCTTATGGGGAAATAAAACACAACAATTGCAACTTCAAATTACGATTAATCATATGGAAGTATCGACCTTTCCAATGGCAAATCAAATCTTTAACCTGTCCTCTTTCCGGTCGTGTTTTCTACGCCATCGGAAGTTTGATCTTCCCCAGAGAACAAGTATAATAATACTACCATAAGAAGAGTAATGTTCAAATTTCTCCCTCTTGTGACCGATTGTTAAGATGTCCGAAAAGAATTAAGAAAATAATTATAAACACCCCTCCCGAAAATGAACTAGGTCTCGCAGGAAACAGAAGTGTCAGTTACTTTTTGGCGCTAAGAACAGTAGTGAGCGAGTGTGGGAAGTCTTTGGAAGGCCGCGCAGTTTTCTTCGCGTGAAGTTGGAAAAAGCAGTGATGATGGTGTCTTGTCGACTGAATGACAGTTCGCGCTCGCGTTGAGAAAAGAAACTCGGATTCAAGTTCGGTGACTGTCCTGTTTAGTTTTCGGAATTCTCTAAAACAGTTGGGTCCAAGTTGCTCGGTCCGAAAGTAGCAGAGGACGATGGAAATGTGCCCAGAATCATGAGTCTGATCTAACGGTGACGTGATTCGTCGGCTGTTCCACAGAGTTTCTTCGAGTTGGATCTCAGCTTGCAGAAAAGGAAAGTGAAGTAGAAGAAAAGTGATGCAGTGAAGTGATTATTTCGATGATAATGAGAGCTCTCGTTGTTTAGTGATAGAAGTGAAGTTAAATCGCCAAAGGGTGAAAGAATAGTGCTACGTATTAAGAACAAACAGGCTACCCATGGTTCATGTAAGTAAACGTGATAATATTCAGTTGTTATTTTGAACTTCATTTATTATACGAGTGTGTAGCTACAGCACTTTCCATCAATACAATCCAAAGTACCGCTTTGAAACCTCGTATTAAGTTTACTTGTATAAACCGAGGACAAGCGGGGACGTAGGTACCTTACACTTTAAACCTCATAATTGTTTGCTAAAGGTTATTTATTCTG
Organism: Lepisma saccharinum; assembly: GCF_977018435.1. Classification (NCBI taxonomy): domain Eukaryota; kingdom Metazoa; phylum Arthropoda; class Insecta; order Zygentoma; family Lepismatidae; genus Lepisma; species Lepisma saccharinum. Next base: position 62,943,631 of record NC_139249.1, read on the forward strand.
TAATAAATGTAGATAATATATTTTTGATTTGATTATTGAAGAAGAGTAGAAAAACCTGACAAGATTTGTTTCCCGCTGAATGAAAGCAAAGAAGCGACGCAAAACCAGCCTTTCTGTTACACTCTTTTCTGCAGTCATCCTGGGCAAGGATCTCACCGTTTACCATCTGATAGTGTGAGATGGGCGACTAGTGGTCAACTGACGAATTGACGAGAAACACATGCTCAGTTCAGAAGTAAATGAAAGGAAAGAGATTCCTGGAATATCTGGTTTGATTTCATTTCATTTTTGCTTTTCTTTTACGTCGATCGTCGTAGCACGCTCTGCTTAACCACTACACCACAGAGGTTGGCTCCTTGACTATTCAGTGTAAACAAGTTGCTAGTTTTCATGAAATAAATGAACCACAAAATATACAAATCTAATGCAAGGTCCAACAAAATAATATTCACAAAATGATTTTGAATTAAATGTTCAAAAGTTGTTTTTCTTAAAAAGAAATACCTAAATTTCTGGTGCTCATTCCATCATTTTGCACTCACCTTAAAAAAAAAAAAAATCTTAAAATTTCCCAGAGCACAGATCAAGTGAGGTGAGTAGTACCACATTAAGATGTAATGTACATAATAGGAGCTTTTTAAAATTTAGCTACTAAAAACTAGCTTCTCTGAGTGGAATTATCTTATGTCTGTCAAATTATTACAAAAGGTACAATTCAGTTCAAAGAATTTGGGGGTTACAATGTATTTGTGTAACCCCTTTCCTGCGCCACTGTATACTTTGTTTTATATGAGTGTAAGGTACTGCACTACTGTATTGTGATTTGCAACTTGAATCAATTAGCAAGCAGCCACAAAGTATATCTTATTGCATTATTTGTGGCAGGAGAAGACGTGGGTCTTAAATTGCAGAAATGCTTCTGGTCTGTCTATATATGCACAACATAATGTCATTACACAATTAACTGAAAACATGTATAATTTTACATGTAATGCTTAGGTAGTCATTAGTATTATTTTTTGCTTGGGAGAGATTGCTTCCCATATTATATATTTAACAGAATATTATATGTTTGTGGTTGTATTCAGTTGTTCAGCATTGTGCAGCATGTACAGAGGCGCAACCACGATTTTTTTGTCTGCGGGGGGTGGGGGGCAAGTACCAGGATAAACGTATAATACCAATAATAATAATACGTAATAATAATAAAAATAACATTAATAATGGCATTATTATTATTATTATTATTATTATTATTACTAGTGGTAGTAGTAGTAGTAGTATCTAAGACGTTATTATCCTCATAAATTATGCAAAAATGGGGTATTTTTTGAACACCGTCAATTTCACATTAGCTAATAACATAGTGGTTCGAATTCGACTTAAAACTCTAGGTCCAGTCCCAATTAACCTTACTGTGCATAAAGTGCACTAAAAACACCAACTCAATCAATCAATCAACATTAGCTAATAATGGAAAACAAGCACACAAACTGTATTTTTGAATGGCAGAAAATGAGTGATAAATGCATTCCGAAGATAATTCTTTTTGTACATATAACATGTATAACTTTCATGTACAACATATGTTTTACACATATGCAACATGGAGCGACATAAAATAAGATGATACCATAAGCAACATGCTAACACTGAATTGTGTACATATTCAAAGTATATTCAATACATATATACAACACATATTATTTAAATACATTACATTACAGAAAACAATTATATTGTAAACGAAGCGAGCAAGAATATTTTGAGATCCAATTTTTGCAATTGAAAACAATATTGATTTAATAGGGTGAAAATTATTTCACTGAACGCCGGCATTCTCTCTTTTAGAACTTTATTTTTTTCATTTAGATCTTTCGGCATCCACGGCCGACTCCCGCCGTCCCCAGTTACTGCTCTGAACTTGACGAGACTAAGAAGCGAGCGAAGCGAGCAAGAAAATTTTACGAAATGTATTTTTATTTCCATAAAATTTGAAATTGAGGGGGGTAATTGCTTCTCTGTGCCCCCCCCACAGTGCCCTTGGCCGTCAATAATTCCTCCCCCCTATTTGCCCCTAATAGGGTGCAATTAATATCACGGGGCGCCAAGGCATTCTCTCTTTCACAACTTTCTTTTCATTTAGATCATTCGGCGCCCATGGCAGACTCCCGCCGCCCCCTAGCTACGGCTCTGAACTTGACGAAAATGAGAAAAGAAGAAAATTTTACGAAATGTATTTTTATTTGGATAACATTTGAAATCAATGGGGTAATTGCTTCTCAGCAAAAAAAATGCAGCACATTTGCCATTACTATTAATTTCATAAATATATAAAATTTGCTTCTTCGAACATACGACAGCAATCTATTCCAACCCTGGATCCCTATTTTTGCAAAACAATATTGTTCCTGTTTATGGTACTTCTTCTCCAATTGTAGGTTGGAATTGATTTTCTGTGGGGTGAGATACCCAACTGAAATTCGCCCCTACCAACTGTAACTTCTCTGGATCCGCTACTGTTTTCCAGTTCCGGGATTCGAACCAGGGACCTTTTGCATCATAAAGCTGTGTGCTAACCACTCTGCAACGGAGGCTGGCACTTTGGTATTTCATAAACGTAAGTATTACTTAATAATCAAATTTCTCATTAAGCGTTTCTGTGGCGCCTATGTATGACTCGAAAAGGAACTGCAGTCTGAGACGCGTTGAAGCCTCATTGGACAAACTGCTGGTGGTTGAGCTCCCAGGTGCTCAATGAGCATTGATAGAATACTTATCGCGCTTCAAGCGATATGCTTTACATGTAAAAGAACAACTGGTTGATCGTTATGGTTGGAATCATATTTCCAAAAATGGAGGACATTTACCGATTCTTAAATATCCGCCCGGACGCCGGACAGACACCTAAAAAGGAGGACATGTTCGGATAAAAGAGGACGTCTGGTCATCCTATACAAGGTGCAAGTTGTTTCATAGAGTTTTCGGTGACTTCCGCTAGAGTTAGAACTTCCTTACTCATAGAGCACGTCTCTTATTCGACAAAGATATCCCGGTTGTAGTTTGGCGCCAATGGTGGCAAGTGAGTGGACGTTGCGAGTGTTTTTTTTTTTTTTTTTTTTTTTTTTTTTTCACTTTTTTGGTTTGAAAGTAATTATTAAGGGTTGCGTTCTAGTTGTGATTTTTACATGAAGAAGTGAAGGTAAGTTTCCGTTTTTTTTTATGTTTGAATCACTAATTATTAACATTGATTTCACGGAGTTAATGGTCACTTTCTTTTCTTCGTCCAAGGACAGGACTACATTGAAAGTAATGGCGTCACGCTGGGCTAGTTGTTACATCGTGTACGGGGCATGTTGTTACATTGTAACAACTGAGCCCATACCTTTGAATATTATTTTTTCTGTTTTTCTCTTTACAGAAGGGTGCGAACATACAAGAAAATACTAACGGAGGTTCAATAGATGATACAGTGTATGAAGAAGCAGCAAAGGATGTTAAAGAAAGGAAACTCTCTCTCAGAAAATCTGCAGATATCCATAAAGAAAATTTCATGACACTTCAGCGTTATATGAAAAGAACACAGAAATGTGAGGATGACCGTACTTAAAAAAATAGTTAGACATAGATAGGTATTTTCAGGCGATCTGGAAGAAAAATTAGAACATTATATTATTCACAGTAGCAGGAGCTACTACGGATTGACTTCCAAGTCAAACTCTTGCATATGAATATGCCGTTGCTTATGAAGTTGATTATCCTATAGGCTGGGATGATGAAGATTGGCTACTGAGTTTTCTCAAAAGACATCAAACCGCAGGGACGGCGCCAGGGGTGGACACGGGTGGGCAAGCGCCCACCCAAAAATTCCTGTGCCAACAGATTGCCCACCCAACCAAATTCAATAAGTACATATACTTGGAGATATATGAATAATTCGATATATAAGTGTATTCTGGTGTTCATAACATGTATATTTTATTTGTGAATATTATCTATGCTAGAAATATTCACATATTATCAACCCATAAAAAGCCAATTTTGTCATTAGAAAGGGGAAGTAAATACTAGAGCTATTGAAACAAAAATTGTGATAAAATGAATACTTCCATGATTAAAAGAAGCTAGTAGGCTTAGGAGGCTCAAAATTATGCAGGGTATGATCAAAATTAGATCAGAATTTAGGGTGAACTTGAGGACTGCAGCTCCGGGCCTCCACATACGTATATAAATCCTGGACTGGATATGGTTAATAAATCTACAAATAAACAAATAAAATCATCATCTTAGCCTTACTTCCTCCGGCAACACAATACATTATTTTGACTTTTTAAATATTATTATTAGAATAATTTAATCAAGAAGACTTAGATGGGCAGGCCATGTGACACAAATGGCAGAGGAAAAAATAGTTTACAGGATTCTTGTTGGGAAACCTGATGGTAAGAGACCAGCAGGAAGGCCAAGACGAGGATGGAGGGATAACGTTGAGATGGACCTAAAAGAAATCGGCAAGGATCGAAAAGATTGGATTGATCTTGCCCCGAATAGGGACAGATGGAAGGCTTCTGTTGCTGAAGCCATAAACCTTCGGGTTTAAGTATGCTAGAGAGTATAATATAGTTTGTATTTAGCTCGGCATTAAAATTCCAGAAGTGTCCCTTTTTTATTTCATTACAATTTTTATATACTTGTTATCTTCAAAATTCAAATATCAATATGGTATGCGAAATATCAACTTTATATTCATTCTACTAATAAGAAGGAATCACAATAATCACTACAATACTGCAGTGAATAAATTTTAATAAACCAGTTATGTATGGAAAAAGCTACATAATTATTCAATTTCTAATGAGTGGCTTATCCTATTTAGAAATCCTCTTTCCACACATAAATTTTGCCACATGAATCAGCCGAAAATGTCAACAGAATCTGTAGATGTAGCTGAAGTAGAGAAAAAAAGTTATGTCACGAAGTATCCGGAAGACGATTTTATTAGTTTGTTTTTAAATCCACTTTTATACTCAGATAGGCTAATCGGGACTAAATCTACAGTTTAACGTGGAACCAGTGTGCATTGTGCTTCCACCAGAGGAGGAGGGAGTCGAACACAGGACCTCTTCATTATAATGCGACAGCGTTATGCCTTTGTGGAAAAATATACAGAAAGAACTCGCACCAAACGTGGCATTTTATCACTACAGAAGATGCGTCCATTTTAGGAGGGCGATTGTCTGAGACAAATATTTGAGACTTTCGGAAAACAACATCATTGTTCACGGAATTAGCTGCCTTGATCTACTAATGAAACGCTGTGCAATTGAAACTACCATCTCAACTTTCTGAGAGGTATGAACTAATGCAACTCCATTTTTGGAAGAGTAAGTTGTGGTTGATTTGTTATATTTAACCTTTAAACCTTTCGAAAGTAACCCCTCTCTCGCCGCGGCCTTTGCGCGCGATTTTTAAATTTTTACACTTATTTCAGAAAAACGTTATATCTCTGACACTATTTGAGCAATCTACTTCGGATAACTTTTGTTTGAAAACAAAAACATCGGAGCACGCGACCGTCTACAATTCAAAAAGCCCAAGTGAGAAAAACGGGGTTGGGAGGGGCCAAGTCCCCAAATTTCAATGAAAAAATCTGACGTTCGCCCCCTCTTCTTCCGTTATTTTGGAAAAGGGCGCAAACTTTTGCATTGTTTTCAAAGAATAGATTTTTTGCAACAAAGGGAACTTAACTTCTTTCAAGTCTCTAGTCCTCATACAGGCTGAAATATGACACAATATGTCATATTAGAGAATAAATTAGTATATCTAGGAGACTATTTGAGCAATCTACTTCGGATAACTTTTGTTTGAAAGCAAAAACACCGGAGCACGCGACCGTGTACAAATCAGAAAGCCCAAGTGAGAAAAACGGGGTTAGCCTTTCGTTAGCCTAGGAATACTTCATGGACAATGAACAAAGAATTTGATTTCCGTGTGTGTTTTAAATCATTCCTAAGAAGACGTTCATTTTAATCCAAACATTCAGTGGCGGCGACTAGGAGGACCGGGAAGTGGGGGATGCAGTTCCATCGCCAAATTTTGCCACTTTTTGCCCCCGCACTATGGCCTCTTTATGCTAAGCCTTTTTTACCAAGAAAAAGTATATTGTCTTTGCCCCTCAAATGTTGGCACCCAATCGCCGCTACTGCAAACATTGAGATAGATTTCTCAGTTGTACAAACCTTGTAAGCTAAGAAAAGTGACCCCTAAGGAGTAAAAAAACTCTTTCAGTTAAAAACCCATACGATGAAAATACTATGCTCAGGAACATGCATTTAAATTACGAGAAACTTCACGATTATCTACCGTCGCACTTTCTATCATTGTCAAGTATGTGCCTTGTATTTGCAACACAAACTTAAACCTAATTCACATTTATTTCACTGTATTAACATGCATGAAAGAATGTGATTAGAATGTATGGCTGCGCATGGGTAAACACTTCCTTGAAATGATTGTGTCCATCAGAGACAAAGCGAAAGGAAATGGAACAAGATGCGAGAATAGATTAGAAAAGAATAAAAAGAAAACAAGAAAAGGGAAGGGAAAAGAAGTAAGAAGAAAATCGGGAGTGTAATAGAGAGGGGGATACATACGTCTTACATACACCATATAAACTATATATGGTCTTACATTTATACTGCCCACCCTAATCTATCAATAAGGAGCTTCTGCCCACCCGGTCGAAAATTTCTGGCGCCGCCCCTGTCAAACCGTATCCTTGCAAACACCGGAGACGAGTCTAGCCCGAGCTATGAGCTTCAATGGACACAGCGTTGGCAAGTTTTACGATAATTTGGATGATGTTTTGAAAAGACACGAATTGGAAGCACATAAAACCTGGAACATCGATGAAACAGGGGGTCACAACAGTGCAGAAACCGAGGAAAATTTTTGCGGAGAAAGGCAAGAAACAAGTTGGAAGGATGACCTCGGCGGAGAAAGGGACAAGTGTAACTATTGAGGTTGCTGTAAACGCTATTGGAAACTCAGTTTCTCCACTGTTTACTTTTTCACGCGTTCATTATAAACCTCATTTCATTACACAAGAACCATCTGGAAGCATTAGCGCATCTCATCCTAGCGGATGGATAACTGCAGCAATTTTCTTGAAATTCATGAGACATTTCCATAAACATGTCCCGTCCTCTGTTGACTCTCCAGCGCTTGTTATTTTGGACAACTACGTTTCACACTTATCAATTGCAATGTTACACTTTTGCAAAGAGAGGGGCATCATTCTTCTCTCTTTTCCGCCTCATACCTCTCACCGTCTCCAACCACTTGATCTGAGCGTTTACGGCTCTTCTGACTGGATGTCCCATATCTATTTATAACATTCCCACAATTGTTAGGGAGGTTCTTCCAAGTGCCTTGACTCCTAAAAATATAACAGCTGGTTTTCAAAACGCCGGCATCTGGCCTTTCAATCGCGATGCGTGCTGCGAACAAGATTTCCTTTCATCCGACGTGACTGACGGAAGTCAACACAAGTCTGAACCCCACGTGACCTCAGGAAGTTCCTGTCCAATGAATCAGCCATCAGCATAATTTGTTCCAACGCCTGAAAGAAACCTTGTGGACAGGAAGGGAGAGAATTCAGTCACCCCCGAAAATGTGGGGCTTTACCCTAAAGCTGGTGCAAGGAAAACTGATGACCGTAGAAGAAAATGAAAATCCCTCATCCTTACCAATACACCAGTAAAGGAACAACTGAGTAAAGAAGAAGAAGAAGCAAGCCTTCATTAAAAAGGAAAGAAGATTGCGAACGATCGAAAGAAATTTCTAGCAGATTCTGCGAAAGGCAGTAACCTAAACAAGAGGTTAAGAAAAGTACAGCATGAAATGAATTCAGACAGTGAAGATGAAGACTGCTTGTGTATGTATTATTTGCTTTCATCCGTTTTCCGAAAGTAAAAAGGGGAAAGATTGGGTACAGTCTGTAAGAAATGGGCTCACCTACGCTGTGGCGGAGATGAGCCATTTTATGTTTGCATTCACTGCACATCTGATGTGTCTTTTTCTGATAATGAAGAACAGGCTTAATAACTTTTCCAGATTGCGTTCTTCGGACAAAGTGATTTTATGAACGCACGATATTATTAACATCTAAGAAATTGAAATCTCATTGGTTTTATTTTATTTTTGATCCTTGAAAGTTGCAAGGGAAAAGGTAACAAGTGGATAAAATGTTTGCCTCTCTCTTAATCTTTATTGTTATATGTATGTTTTTACTGTATAAAACTTTGTTGTAACAACGTGTCCCGATACTGTAACAACTTGCCCCACTGTAATGGGCAAAAATGTAACGTTTACAAGTTCATAATGTAAAGCTATTCCACTGGGGAAAATATATGCTTTGCCCAAAGGTATGATGGTTTAATACTGAAAATTTAATTATTGCATGTGCAGTAGGAAGCTCATAAAAAATTCCGAAGTTGAAATTGTAACAACTAGCCCCGGTCTCCCTACGTGCAAATGTTAAAAAGTTGGTTAAAAACGGTCATAATATTTGCTTGAATAAAGTAGGGCGGGGGAGGGCAAATTATATTTTTACCTTGACAGTGAAATCTCCATATGTGGGTCATTTTACAATCGTTACACTTGCCATGAAGTTACTTTTATTTTACACTCATCTACTTTCGTATAAAGGTTTCAGATTAATAATGATAATGTCAAAGAAAATTGTTAAACTTTTTGAAAGTAATTTAATTTTAACTGTAGCTGCTGTTACTGATTGAATTAAAGAGATTGATTATATCAGCTAGAAAAGATAAGTTAATTTACAACGTCTTAGTTTCGAATATTTCATTTTTTCTGTGTGAACGTTGGTAGATTTGTTAAGTGTGCTTCTACATAAAAACGTAGTATCATAACTAAGAGTAATATGACTAGTTTTGTGGTCAGCGGCTGCACCAGAATTAATCATCTAGGGTGCTGTGGGGGTGCGGAAATTTAGGGGGCGCGATGCTGAAAATAAAGAAAACACGAAACACTCATGCAAACTTTGAAAACTGGGGGGTGGTGGGGGCAAGGACAGTTTACTTTCCCTAGGTAGATAAAATTTAGTATAATGCGGGGGCAAAAATAGCAAAAAGCAGTGGCAACTGCACCCCCAATCGCCGCCTCTGATTAACCTAAATTACTGACTGAAATGAAAGTAGGGTGTGAAGTATATAACTTTAGATTGACATCCATTTTCCAGGGAGGCTCTGCCCCCTTGCCCACACCCTGGACGTCCATGATGATATGTATTGAGTCTTACAATCCAAGAAAGTGGTCATACAATGTAAACATTCGGATACACGTTGAAGTCTTATTGAACTATGTAGTCAAATACAAAATGAAATTATCCTTGCTTTTAAAAACAATTTTTAAACCTTTTCAATGTAACTAATGGAGGTACAAAATATATAGTACATTAATATGTACCTTCCGTCTGCCACTTCAGGACAAAACGGGAAGTGCACAGCAACTTTGTCTTCGTTAAAATCTCTTCTGCCGCACTATACCAAGGAACTGTAAAATTTCTTCGTAAAGATTGGGCCTCTTCCTACCAGTTTTTGAAAAAGCCTGAAATTGTTCGTTTACTAGGAATGTTACGTGGAACAAATACACGTTACAACTCTCATTAAATACAATTTTCTGAGCACGACCTGGTGATACCCAATGTATATAGAAGATTCCTTTGAAAGCAGCTGCAATTCTTGCTTCAGTGCGAGGAAGAACAAGCAGGCGGAAAATAAACCGTGAATGAAAAGAAGAAAAAAAAAAAACATAACTCACATTAAGCTATAAGCAATTATCGAAAAGCAAACAGACCACTCAATATGTTTCAGTTGAACGTAGGGGGTACTGAAGGGAGTGTGGAAGAAAATGAAGGGGTGCGCAAGCACCCCCTCGCGCCCCCCTGGCGACGGCCATATTTGTGGTAAAAATTTCTCTGTGATTGGTACATTCTATATGTCCTGTGTGTTCATGATTTTAGACAGACATCATATCATGCATGATGTCGGTAAAAAAAAACAAAAAAAAAAAACGATTAGTTAAATAAAAATGTGCATGAATTCACACTACATTTCATCCCTTTATTAAAAAGTTATCTGCTCCAATCGTTGCCACAAAATATAACTTCAGCCTGTGTTATCTAAATTCAATATCTAAGAAGTCGAAAAGTTACTTTAAATGAAATACAATTAATTATACTCAATTATACACAATTAATTGGTTAACGAGGCGGTAAATAAATAGATTTCAATACAACGGATGATACTTATTGCAGTTTCCTTTATTATTAACATTATTTGTGGTGGATGGTGCCAGTGGGACGAACAAGCTGAGTTTTCTTCCATTCTGTTCTGTATGTAAGCGCTTCCCCGATGGCGCAGTGGTATCGGCGTCGGCTTGTAATCAAGGGGTCCCGGGTTCGATTCCCGGTGGAGGCACATAGTTGTTCGGATCCCACTTTAAACTGTAGGTCCAGTCCCGATTAGCCTTACTGTGCATAAAGTGAACTTAAAACACCAAGTCAATCTATTTTGTATGTAAAACACACTCCACGTGCACTCACTTTTTGTGACGTCACAAGTTAAGGGACGGGGCTTGACTAAGAGGTTGTTTGAGTCTTGTGCGAGAAGTGAGACACACGCCAGAAACTGCGCAGGGGTCTTCGTTATCGCACAACACTACTGCAACCTTGTGTTCTGACGTCAGACAAGGAATGCCTAAGTTGTTAGGTTAGGTCTGTTATATTTGGTTGTATTAGCTTAACCCTTAACAGGAAGTATGATTTTTTATTACATAATTGGAAGTATGTGTCTGACAGACACGGAACGCCGAAACTTTTGTTTCCTTGCAAAGTATTACATAGATTTATTCTTATAATCCAATATTATAAAATTTATTTCAAAATACATACACAACGCAAGTGCTACGTAAGAAAAAATAACTATTATTGAGAAAAACTTTTCTTTTTTTATGAAAATGCAACTTTGTTTGTCTCCTTCCGTGTTTCTCTTGTTTCAGAGTCGTCAAATCAGAGGCAGAGTAACAAAATTTAGAAACGCTTCACTGACATAGCTGATCTAAATATGGGTCTACCCATAGAATCAGTAGAAAATAGGAAAACCATATCCTCATGTCCAGACTTACAAATTGATGTAAGCATAAAAAGAGCTAAAAGTGCCTTTATTTCACATTTATGAGTTGGTCTGTAATTGCTCTTTTGATGCTCTTTGACTTTAATTCTTGTTTTCTCTAATTTTATATTTGTCCACAACAGAATATGATCAATAATGTCGTCATCAAATATTAGAGACCAAATATCTTCCATTTGAGGATTTTCACCTAAATTTCTAACAATCTTTGTCAAGCTTGGAATTCCTCGTATTATATTTTGACGAGGAACACGTCTAGTCTTTGTTGGTTCTTTAGATTCCCAAGAATATCCTTCCTTACCTTGAAAGAAAGCTGGAACGTCATTCTCTTTATTTGTCCTGCAACTTACAGACGAAATACTAGCTTCGATATTACGACAATCTTCATCATCAGTGGAAGAACCATATGTCACAAGAATGAACATGGAGTCCACATCGGAATCATCATCAGAAAATAGATCTTCCATCTCCTCTTCTAGCCCGTCTTCTTCTTCCATTTCTTCCCACATTTTTGAAACCTTGACGCAAAAATTGGGTTCACCCACTTTCGCTACATCGCTTAGTTTCCTTTTCCTAGATGTAGAAGGTCCTTCCTCCATTATAACTAAGTTCTAATCATCAACATCAATAATACTTGTGTGCAAGAAAACTCCACTACTGGAAGTATGTGTCCAAGGGACACGCAAAAAAACTTACGTTATTGGAAGTATGTGCCTCTCAGACACGGTAGGTTACAAAAAACCTCTTATCAGCTAACACACAAGCGCGACCGACAACAATGAATCACACCACCAAACTAAGAAAAAAAAAAAATGAAGGTATTGAGGAGCTCGCTTCACAGAAACATACAGGAATGCCAGCACAACGAGAAAAAAAACCATGCGTGTCTGTCAGACACATACTTCCAGTAAAGGGTTACACTGCAAGTTTATTAATTATGCTAGGGCCAGTTTTTCAATGTCCTGTTAATCTTTCTGTTAACTAATTGCCAGTTGGAGATAACAGCCAGTCTTAACCAGCACCGGGTTTTTCAATGTGAAAGTAACTGCCAGTTAACTAAACCATGGTTTGTTCTCCGAAACAGTGTGTTGGCAATTCTGAAGCACGGAAATTACTGGAAATCGATCTGCGCGCCATCTGTTAGTATAGTTTCAAACCACGTCGACTGGCACACAGCCTTGCGTTTAAATATAGAACTACAAGCACGCCGCGCTCAAAAGCACGTTATTGCATTGTGAAACGATAGGAACAATGGCTGCTTATCCATTTTGTATGCTTACGAAATAAATTAACGAAATACAGCACTACAAGTTTGGTTTTCTTCTAATAAAAGCCAATTCCACATGGGGGAAATGATGTTATGAGGCGCAAGCGCAGATACTTTCTTGTAGAAGAAGCGTGAAGAACTCGAAAGTCGAGACATTAATAATAACGGTTTGTTGATATAAACACTATTATTATTATTAATATGTAAATATTGTACATTTGACTGCATGCTTTGTACCTCTCTATGCATGTTGTTGAGCGAAAAACCTGATGTTAATAGTAAGGATGCTTTCTAAACTTCTAAAAATAGAAGGTACGAGTAAAAATAATTTTAAAATTTACTCTAATATTAATCCGAGAAGATCATTCAACAATAAAGCGTGAATTAAATGCAACACACGTAATAAATAATTGACAAGAAAAAAAATACCCGTGACCAGGACTCGAACTCGTATTACAAAACAACACGCTCCGAAAGGTGGTACCGCTAACCACTACACCAAATTACCGATTGGAGATTGTCCCGCCTAGTAGACCAGATATCGCGACCACAAATTCTCTAACACAACCTTACCAAACGAATTCTAGCAACTATGCTGCTTAATTTCCATATTTGCATGGATGTTGGTAAGCTCTGCCAAACAAGACGAGTCTTTTTCTGTACCAATTTAAAAGTTTTATGAATCATATCTTGTTTAATCTGACAGTGAAGTTGCGAGTGTGGAACTTCGATAGCTGCACGAGGCATCCATGTTGCATCGTAACTTCCAGTTAGGCTGGTAACTGCAAGAAGAAGCACCAGTAAAGATAATCGCTACCAGAGTTCCAGTTACGAGCTAACTGTACATTGAAAAACCGAAATTTTCACTAACTTCCAGTTACGTGCTAACATGAACCTTAACTGAACATTGAAAAAACGGCCCTTAGAGAACTAACCTAGCTAGTCTAACCTAACAAGTTGGGCATTTAGCCTAGAAATAAAATGAGCCTCTAGTGACGTCAGAACGCAACGTTGCAGAAGTATTGTGGGAAAAGGCAAACCCCTGCGCCCAGGGATAGCGAAGGACATACAGTAGCGCCGCAGTACCTGATAGCGGAGAACGCATGAAGTTGTCCGACCGAGTCTGAGGGAAGTAGTTTTGGTTTGCTTTTGAGAAGAAGCGAATTTGATAAGGCGCGAGGTTGTAACAGATGTGTGAGATCGACGCGAAGGACTGTTTTGCAATAACTAGTTTTTGAAGCCAACAGCGTGAGGGTGCATTGCGTTGTCAGTGTGAACTGTGTTACTTTGGATGAGTGTGAGTGTCCTGTTCTAGTGCAGCTAAGTTTGTTGTGTTTACAGCGTTATGAATACCAGGTAAGCAAAAACTTTTTCATTATTCATCATCTTGTTTTGCAAGTGAAGTAACTAGAATATTTCCATTATTTCGTGACCTTCCTCTTTGAACTTAGAAGAACAAAGTGACGGTGCTAAGATAAATGAATGAGGAGGTAGAGGGGTGACGATTGGGATATTTTCCCAGAGGAAGCATTTAGTATGCACCAAAATACCACCATGCATAGAACATTTGGGCAAAAAGCTAATTTCTTAACCAGGCGCGGAACCACGGGGAGGGCAATAGGGGCGTTCGCCCCTCCCAACTGCTAGTTTGTTCAATATATTATGCCTATATGATGCCTAATATATTTAAAGACTCAAATGTTTGATCACCAATTTTAACAGGTTCGAGAATATTTTTTAAAGTTTCATTTCAATCCACTTTATGCTCATGACTGGCTAATCGGAACAAACCTACATTTTAAATTTTGATCCGAACCACCGTGCAGTATGCCTCAAAAGGAGAGAGGGAGGAATTATGATAACTAGGGAACGGAACTTTATGTGCTAAAAAACTCAGAAATATTTTTATGTGTCATAAATGTTAAAAATATGTGATAAAAACAGGAAAATATGTGACACTAATAAAAACATTTGGTAACAAAAACAAAATACATGCATTTTAAACACCTGAAAGCAGTTTCTAAATGCTTACCTCTTAGCGAGCTATTTTCTGGAAGAGTTGCAGTGGATCACCATAGATTTTTTTCTAAATTCTCCATTGTAAATCTGTGACGATTATCTCTAAAAAGCATCTTATATTGTGAGAAAGATCACTCCACGTCACAAGAAACAATTCTTGCATATTTGAAGCACGAAATGACACTAACGCTGAAGTTTTCCAAAGCTTCCTCTTCCTCCATTTCATCTTCCAAAACACGTGCAATTTGTCACAAAGTTTGAAAACCTTGGTTTTTCCACCAAAATTCTGTACATTTAGACATTAGCACTTGTGCGTTAGATCCGGTGAGTTCTTTCAGTTTCGTTCCTACTATACGGACTTCACCCACGGAAGCTGCCAAAGTGTTCGCGGACGATTCAAGCTTTCTTATGGAATTAAAGAGAAAAGACAGGTTTGTTGAGATGTATGCAATTCGACTTTTAAGGAGGGATCCTTCAACAGTTCTTGCAGAATTTCTATAGTCTGTCTTCTTTGTCGAGATAATTTACAAGAGATACAACTTTTTCAAAGTTCTGGGCATAATATACAGCTGCATCCAACCAAGTGCCCCATCGCGTAACTACAGGTGTAAGGGGAAGGGGAACCTCAGGACATTTTTGTTTAGAAATGTCTATTCTTCTAGGTGACTCGATAAAAAATTTCTTCCCATTTGAAACCAGTTTATCGACATTGGGATAAAGAGCTCATATCTTTTCACATATTCTATGCAACTCATGAGCCACACATGTAACGTGCACCATTTTGGGGTAACTAACGGCAAGGCCTACTGCAGCTATTTTCATGTAAGCTGCAGCATCTGTCACGAGGAGAAGAACATTGTCAAATTTTATGCCTTCCGGCCACAATAGCTGCATTGCTTCGTTAAAAAGCCTTGCTATCGTTACATGTGTAGCCCCAGCCAGCTCTCTACACACTAACAAATATTTTTTCGTTGAGACAGTTTCGTCATTATTTAGCACTCCCACAATCACATTTCCCACAATTCTACCGGTGGAGTCTGTAGTTTCGTCAATACATACCCAAATATTTTGATGCGCACATTGTGAGCGAATATGTTGTAAGGTTTGCTCGTAACACCTGTGCAAATACGTTTCTCGCAACGTTGATTCGTCAGGCGGTTCGAAGTTCGTATATATCGCGATAAAGTTTCGTAAGTGAAGGTTCTTTAATTTGAACAGTGGAATATCTGCGGACACAAAAGCTCTGCACAAGTCCATTGAAAAAGCGGACAATTTTGACGGTTCTCCAGAAGTAGATGGAGTTTGTTGCCCGATAAGTGCCTGTCTGCCGCTCAAACGCGAGGAAGCAACAACATGCTTGTTGCTATCTAAATGCTGCGTAATTTGCGAACGTTGGTCAGCTGTGATAGATTTACCATACGGTTGGCAAAATAACATTTTCCCCAACAGGATCATAGGCGAGGCGCCAGAAGTCTGCCAGCGAGCGTGCTCAAAGACAAAACAAACCTAGCACTCTCGATATGAAAGAGGTGCGGAAAATATAAATTTTCCCTTCGAGGATTTCGAGGTAGCTGAAGTCAATGAGCGATTTTATGTATTTAAAATGAAAATTCGCAAAATATGTATTTACATACATAAAACTAGAAAATATGTGTTTTTATGTAAAATAAAATTTGCTGTGTTGACATATAAGGCTATGATCAGAATTTTGGCAAAAACGAGGGTCTCTATCTTATGGCAGAAAAAAACATTTTTTTACCTAAAGTTCCGTTCCATAACGACATACAATAATAACCGTCTATTCTAGGACTGCACTAAAAATATTACCCTAATCTCTAAAACATGGAAGCTAGCTTGGTTCACGTTTACAGTAGCTACTATATATAGTTTATAAAACAGTGAAAGTGTAGCTTAGCTTTTCAGGGTTCGAATCCCGGCCAGGGCATGGGTGTTCTATGTGAGCGTCCCATCATTAATTTCATCATATCATCCTTACCTTCGCGATTAGCCAAACGTTGCAGAAATTCGATGTAAAATAAACCAAATGAATGAATCAAGTGTAGCTTAGCATTACTCCTCTGTAAGGTTAGGTACCCGAGTTAAATTCGCCCCTCCCAATTGTAACTTCTGTATCCGTCACTGTTATTAACTTAGTTTGTTCTTGTTCGCTAGAAAGAGGAAAGATTTGATTTTTGATTTGATTTGATTTAGTTTATTTTACTTCGCGTTTTGTGCCTCTTAGCTAATTTGCGAAGATGGGGATGAGTGATGAAATGATGAAACTGATGAATGGACATTCACAAACAACCAAGCCCGACCAGGATTCGAACCCGGGACCCTTGGCGTCGCAGCGCGATGTGCTAACCACTTTTTTTTCTTTTTAAATTTTCTTTATTGAAATTAGCTACTACTTACACAAATTTTACATTTGGACGTCAATTTCAAAGTATCACATGTAGGAAATTTGCATACAAGGCTTTACAGGTTATCTGATCATTGTGATAATATTGTTCATTGGCATAGAATTTGAATGACAGTTTTTGTACATGAGGTTGGTTGCCAAGCACATAATAGACGTAATGTCCTATGAGAAATTGCACTGCACGTGTTCTTGTGAGAGGAAAATACTGAAACTCTGGAGTTAATAAAATGGTTCACAGTGAAGTCGTTCGGGGAGCGGCGGCATATGATTCCAAGTAACGTCTTAAGGTGTTTCCAATGTTCCACGACTGTCACACATGTCGTCAGTCGATGCACTAAGGTGTCGTCCTGTGCACATTTGGTACAATGGGAGTTGTCTGCCATAAGGTATCTCTGCAATCGTACTCTAGTGACGATAGCATCGTGTACAGTTAAGTACCATATGGAGCGCACTCGATTGGGGAGGTGGGTCGCGGCTATGTTTCTCCACACGATATTCCAGCGCACACTGGGGAATAATGGGACAATACGCTGAATATGTTTCATCCGGGTTTGCAGCATTTTTGATAGAGATTTGACTGTTATATCAGAAGGATCCACACTTGGAAGGAGCATCAACATGTAACAAATTTCCACTATGGTTGTTCGTAAATAGAGAAATTTAGTGGGTATAACACCTGGGTAAATTGGGGCACATAGTTCCACTTCATCCAGCATGGAGCGTAGCACACGAGCCGTAATGCTATCTTGATGCTGGACCATCATGGTGATATGGCGGTGCAAAAATAAGGCTTGCGCTTGTCGGTCGATACTCAGCAGGTTTAGTCCTCCAAGGCGAGTTGGTAGGCATAGTGTGTTATGAGCTACATGGAACAGGTGACCGTGCCAGAGAAAGCGTGTGATCATTCTCCGGATTCTCGCAGCCGTTTGGGTAGGCACGGGTAGTATTTGCGCCACATACCATAGTTTCGAGAGTGCATAAGTGTTGACATATTTGATTCTAGCGCTTAGTGACAGTTGGCGGAGTCGGTTGAAATGTAATACTGCTTGTATTTTGGGCACTATGGTTTGAAATGTGTGGTTGGAAGTCTCGACCAGATTTCTCGAGAAGTAGATCCCGAGTACTTTCAATACGTCCGTCACGCTCATTGGGACAGATTCTGTCCAGTTCCATGAAATTGTCCCCAAGGGTAGTATTTTTGATTTTCTCAGGTTGAGACACAAGCCTGTATTTACTCGTAATTGTTCCAAGATTTCCATTAGGTTAACATAATCCTGATGATCACGCACCGCCACTGTGACATCGTCGGCGTATGCAAAAACTCGGTAGGTCATGCCATACGCTTGTATTCCTTGTAGTCGTTGATTTATTTGGTGTAGGAAGGGACTAAGAGCTGTACAGAAGGCGAGGAGTGAAAAGGGGGCAACCTTGCCTAACAGAGCGCTGAAGAACAAACGGCGAGGATAATGTTCCATTTACACACAAATGTACCCGAGCCTGGGTGTATAGGCTCTTTATCGCTTCTACGAAGGATTCTCCGCATCCAACCTGAGTTAAATGCCGAAATAGATAATGATGATACAATGAGTCAAATGCTCCTTTGAAGTCCAGGGCTACTAGAGCTGCTTCCGAGTCAGGGGCTTCATTCATTACAGTAACGATGTCTCGTATGCTAGTGAGAACGGTAGTTATATTGCCATTAGTTCCGTGCACAAATTGATGAGGGCCTAGTAGGGTAGCTGCATAGTGTTGTAGTCGGCGCGTTAATATTCGTGCCAATATTTTATAATCGGCACATAACAAAGTGATGGGGCGAAAATGTTCAGGTGTTAAGGGATGTGTCACTTTCGGGATTAAGACCATGACCCCTGTCGAGCTTGTACGACCTAACTTCTTCTGCGCAAAACAGGCATTGAGCCACCGCATAAGCAGGTCTGCCACGGTAGGCCAAAATGTTTGAAATAATTCAATCGGTAGTCCGTCTATGCCCGGGGTTTTTCCTTTTTGAGCTTGTTGGATGGCCGCTTCCACTTCTTCCTTAGTGAACGGTTGGTTTAAGATGGCTTCATCTTCCCCTGATAGCGTGGGGATATCGGGGTATGTCACGTGTTCTTCTTCCGCCTGGGGTGCCTTAAATTGTGCTGCAAAGTGTTCATATAGGCATGCACGAATGTCCGAGGGTTGTGTGAGGCATTCGTTCCCTTGTTGCAATCTCGTTATGAGTTTCCTTTTCCCACTTCGCTGTTCTGCGCTTACATGGGCAATACTGGCTTGTTCTTGGGGGTCAATTGTTGGGAGACGACTTCTCACCACGAAACCTGCCATTCGCTCGTGGTGCATCCTTAGTAGGACCGATTGTATGCGTTTCAGTTCATGCAGGACTGGGTCGCCCCGTATGAGTTGTTCCGTCAACTCGTGGAGTACGCGATAATAGAAGTTGTATTTCTTATGGAAATCCGTGTGCATCATACGTGTGTATGCTATACAAAAATGCTTGATTGACGGCTTCAGGAACGTGTCCCACCATGTGATGATATCAGTTTGGCGCCTGCTCATATTTTCCCATCCCTTCCACTTTTGTTTGAAGGCTGTTCGAAATTGTTCATCTTGAAGAACCCGACTATTAAGTTTCCAGTATCCCCGTCCCCGAACTGCAGTTTTGGCGTCCATTGCCATGTCTAGTTGCACACTGAAGTGGTCGGTGAAGCAAGTGGGAAAAATCTTTACAGATGACACTTTGGGTAATAAGTTCGCACTTACATAGAAACGGTCTAATCGACTGGCCGAGTCTGGACGTATGAAGGTGAATCCTTCCAGTTGTGGGTGCTTGGTTTCCCAGACATCTTTTAGGTGAAAGGCCTCGACCAGGGTAGAGAGACTAAGGGATGAGTTAAACCCTGGATATTGATCTTG
This sequence comes from Lepisma saccharinum, assembly GCF_977018435.1. NCBI lineage: Eukaryota > Metazoa > Arthropoda > Insecta > Zygentoma > Lepismatidae > Lepisma > Lepisma saccharinum. The sequence continues at coordinate 62,963,465 of NC_139249.1, forward strand.
TCGTCGTAACACACAGTTAAAATCCCCAGCAAGGACAATATGTTGGTGGTTGCCCCCTAAAGCTGTCGCCACTTCTGTTGCATAGAAAGTGTTTCGTGCCTCGCGGGCCACTGATCCTGAAGGCGCATAGATATTACAAAACCAGATTTTACCTATTTCGACGCACGTAATTCGCCCAGAGGGATGCAGGAAAGTTTTGTTAACAGGTATACCTTGTCGTACCAAAATGGCAGTACCTGTGGCGTTGTATGTGAAATTATTATATATAGTGTAGTCGTGGCCACATGTAAAATCGTCTGTACCGACCTCTTGAAGGAAAAGAAGATCGAGAGCACTTTGCTTTATATAATCAGTCAAGGCATGGTGTTTGACTGTAGAGGATAGTTTGTTCAGATTTAGTGTCGCAAAATGATACACGGGAGCCGTCATATAACACACTAATGATATAAACAACCAAAACATTGCATGTACTTACAGGTTTCCTGAAGACTCGGTATTTAGAGTGGTCGTCATCGTGGGGTTGGGGGGTGTTTCCAAAGGGTTGGGCACAATTGGGGTCAGGGTATACTTCACTGGCGATGGTGAACGCTGTTCGTTCGTTTTCTTCGCCGGGTGGGTGTGATTCTGGTCCGTGCTACGTTGCTTCTTCCTCTTCTTCTTTCCCAGTATGGGTGAAGATGGGGTCGGCAATGATGGGGGTTCTAGAGTCAGGTCCATGTTTGTCGTCTGCGAAGAATCTGCATCTACTGGTGGTGAGTTCTCGATGGTTTCCACAGGAGTCATATGCGTGGTATGGATACTTAGCGGCATGATTGTAGTCTCGTCATTGGCAGATACTGGAACCTCCATGGGATCGACACTAGGCAAGGTGCTGTTTTCTTCGGTCGGTGTTAAAGGGACATCCTGTATTGTATCGGAACTGGCATCTACGGTTGATTCAGTTTGCGTCTTGGTTATTGGAGCTGGAAGTACTGTCCGATCATTGTGTATCACTTCTTCAGCGCTGTTGAGGTTGAATGGGGCGGGTCGCACTCTCCCTGCGTACGAGTTATCACTTGTGCGTGCTGTTGGCCTCTGGCGACTAGGGCATTGGTTAAAGAAGTGATCGACCGCGTCACAGTAGGAACACGTACGCTCTTGACCATTGTACGTGACCCAATATCGGCCGCCACTGATCGTAACATATGAAGGTATCGCACGGGACAAGTTCATCTTTACTAATTTTCTTCCGGTTCTCACTGGGTATATGTGGTCTTTCGAATACGTTTCGTCATCAAGGAATATCACCTGTCCGTAGTTAGTTAGTACAGAATATATTGCTTCATCTGACATTTCACTCGGCACGACATGCAGCCGCACTATCACATGATTTTCATCTGCCCACGTCATTATCACTTCATGTTCGCCGTCATCGTCATTATACATATACACTCCTTTCGACTCGCGTATTAACTGTTCACCCGTTACTTTAGACAATAATTTCACAAAAACACATTTTCGATAATAGTCTACTTCTATACTTACAACCTGTTCTGGTTTCAGTTTCAATTTCGTACTTATCCAGCGATGTAGTTCATTTGACGCTGGCTTATATCTCACGTCTCTAAAGTTCAATTTCAACGTGTTCACTCGCTTGATGGCCATTTTCAAGACTTCAGTTTTGTTCGACTGGACGATTACGTAATACACGCGCGCTGTCTCAACTACAAGCTACGGGAGAGAGCACCGATCCAACTTCCTCCTTCCGCGGTTCGCGCGAGACTTCTGACCACTCGGCCACAGGGTCGGGCTAGAAAGGGGGGAAAGAGACGAACTGGTCGAACGCGGTTATCCGCACACCCCCCCCTCTCCATCCCCCGCTCCCTCTGGTTCTGCTACTGGATGCACGCATTTTAACTTATTTCTTGTGGTACTTTTTCCGACTGCAGCGACCAGTGGGCAGTGGAGGCTCGTGGTCTGGTTCTATGGGTGTGCACTTTAGTCTCGCGTCCAGAAGTGTTATTTCATCCCTGTAAATTCTCGCACCCTTTTTGCGTACATAATGATGCTTAATATATTGGCAACCCAAGTTTTGATCACCTTTTACTGAAAATGAGGCTATGACAAAGTTATATTTCATGACTTTTTAACACGGATTTTTTACAAATTTCAAATGTTCAGGAAAATATCCAGCCAATCACGAGAAGAGCGATGTCATTGTGCAATATGTAATTCAGCATCGATAATCTGACAAAATCTCTCAAAACATAGAAATACCGATCTACTATATCAATACTATTGTCGATTTGCAAAATATTTCATAAAACTTCCTCCTCCGCTCCGCTGATATTATTGAACAAGGAGAATAATAACATTGGCGTACACCAAAGAAGCCGATCCAACTACCACATGGAGGAAATCAATTGTAATCTATCTAGGTGTTGTTTATTTCTAATGACAGACTGATCGAACCAAGCAAGTCAAGCTAAATCAAGAGAATAATGAATCTTAAAGAAAATTACAGTACTGACTCAGTTCACACTGCCCTGCTTCGTACTTCAGAATTTTTCCTTCCCTTCCACCGTATTCATATATTGCTGCAGTTGCTACAGGCTCAGTAACAGACACACACAATGCAAAACAGCTGGCTGATTGATGTACGCTCCCTTCGCGTTGATAATTCGGCTACTGCGCCACAGAGACAGTTTATTTTGGCCAAGATGCACTAAGCAAAGGCAATATGAGGCATGTTTAAAACACCCGTCTCGCTTTCAGTTGCCCTCCTCACCTTCCCCTTTTCTTCCCCTGACATGTTCGGGACAGAATCGGAGGGACAATATACCATCTCTACTCTGCCACACGATCTCTAATGGAATGGGTTAGCAACACTACATTTGCTAGCACACCGATCGCTGCGTTCAAGGCTTTCCTAAATGATGCGACCTCCCCTCACACGGCGCTGAAGCCAAAAGACCCAATCAGCGTCCTCTACGCGACTGCTACAACGGCGTCATAGGGAGCGAAACTAACATTGTGTTCAAGCCCCAAGCGCGGATCGGTCTACGCAGGTTGATATCACTGATGGCAGGCTTCTCCACCATCTCCCTTGCTGGAGCGGCGTGGGAACACTTGATGTTTCGAAGGAAATAGAGTTCAATAAATAAGTATAATAATAATGATTTGCATTACAGATTTATTTGAGTGTGCACTTGCGAATATGCAGAAGCCGCTACTGGCAGCGGGACACATTGCACGCTGTGCAGTAGAAAACATTTCCTGAGCCATAACGCACTTAGCGGTTGAATACACGAGGAAAAAGCGTAAAAATCACCCTATCACTTCACAGTCACCAGACTAATAAACGGGCCACACAATACAAAACAAGTACCTTTATCACTTCACAGTCTCTTGAGTTGAGTTGGTGTGTTAAGTCCACTTTATACACAGTAACACTAATCGGGACTGGACCTACAGTTTAAAGTGGGATCCGAACCACTTGTACCTCCACCGGATATCGAACCCGGGACACCATGATTACAAGACGGCGACGCTAGCACTGCGCCATCGGATATGCCCTTCACAATATCCTGTCTACTTTCAGAACGTCCGTAAAAACCAGTTTCTAGCCCCCTTCGTAGCGGGTGTCTCAATAAAGATGTATCAGTAATGTGTGCGCATCGAAGGCGACTAGTTTGAACACCTCCTTAAAAAGAATTTCGCTTTTAAAATAATTACGGAAACTGTTGTGCACTTGCTTCACCGACACTACGATGCCGACAAACGACTGCGAGTGTATCGCTTGCCGATTTCGCGAACATTGACGCGGCGATCTATACTTCAATGGATTTCTCTTTGATTGATTGATTGATTGAGTTAGTTTATTTTACTTCGCGTTTTGTGCCTCTTGGCTAATTTCCGAAGACGGGGATGAGTGATGAAATGATGAATGGACATTCACAAACAACCAAGCCCGACCGGGATTCGAACCCGGGACCCTTGGCGTCGCAGGGATTTCTCTTTGTTTGAGCACTGTAAATATTCATGCGATACATACTTCAAGTAATGCTCCATCAGTTCCGTTTGTTTGATATTTCTCTGACGCAATATTCATCAGAAGCCAGTGCCATAGTCAAGATTCTAGAGGCTTGTGTACGAATATTTTTTCAGAGTGAGAAATTCCAGATACATACACAGGTGTAAATCGACTTGTAAATTTCTGGGTGGGCAATTGCTGACAGGGTGGGAGATGCCCGCCCTGGGTTTATCTAGGTGCCAGAAGATCAATGATATTCGGTTGATGGAAGCGATTTAAGACTAAAACTTGTTTCTTTTCAGTTTTGCGTCATGATTCGTGTTAACACACATTACGAGAACTTTGTGGGAAAATTGGCAACACTGAAATCGCCTGACTGCCATCTTTCCAGACTGTTCCTCGAATCCTATCGACCCAATATGTTAAATTCTCCAAAATCGCACTTTGGCCCCCAGATGAGAAATCGCCATATCCTTCATTCGACCAATGGTCCACCGTTGCTGATTGAAAAGATCATGTGCTTTTTGGACCTTCATACTTGTATGTGAGGTTGTAAACGCTGACAGATGTTCAGATAAAACTTTGAAATGTCATGTAGAATACCCCCCCCCCCCACTTCAAAGTTACGTATGGAAGCTGGCGCGAATTTTAAATTTGTACACTTATTTGACAAACAATGTTATAACTAGTAGACTACTTGACCAATCTACTTCGGGTAACTTTTGTTTTGCAGCTAGAACATCAGGGCATGCAACCGTGCATGAATCAAAACGCCAAAGCCAATAAGAGGGGTTGGATGGGCCGCGGCCCGCAACTTTCAATAAAAAATCATAAAAATCGGAAGTTTCCCCCCCTCTTCCCCCGCTATTTTTGGAAGGGGAGGCAAACTTTAGCCTTATTTTCAAAGAATGGTTTGACGTTTTAATTTCTACACGGTTGCATGTCCTGATGTTCTAGCTGCAAAACAAAAGTTATTCGAAGTAGATTGGTCAAATAGTCTACGAGTTATAACATTTTTTCGGTTTTGCCGATGCCTTTTGGCGCGAATTTTAAATTCGTACACTTATTTGACAAAAAATGTTATAACTCGTAGACTATTTGACCAATCTACTTCGGGTAACTTTTGTTATTCAGCTAAAACATCAGGCCAATAAACCGTACAGGAATCAAAACGCCAAAGCCAATAAGAGGGGTTGGGAAGTTTGCCCCTCTTCCCCCGATATTTTTGGAAGAGGAGGAAAACTTTAGTTTTATTTTCAAAGAATGCTCCTTTCTCAACCGAATGAAAGTCATTTCATGTTATTGGGTGCATTACATTATAGAATATGTGAAGAAACTCCCCATTTTTATGATTTTTTTTCATTGAAAGTTGGGGGCCGCGGGCCACCCAACCCCTCGTGTTGGCTTTGACGTTTTCATTTCTGCACGGTTGCATATCCTGATGTTCTAGCTGAAAAACAAAAGTTACCTGAAGTAGATTGGTCAAATAGTCTACGAGTTATAACATTTTTATCAAATAAGTGTACAAATTTAAAATTCGCGCCAAAAGGCATCGGCAAAACCGAAAAAATGTTATAACTCTAGCTGAAAAACAGAAGTTACCCGAAGTAGATTGCTTAAATAGTGTCCGAGACATAACGTTTTTTTCTGAAATAAGTGTAAAATTTAAAAATCGCGCGCAAAGCCGGCGGCCAGAGAGAGGCTACATGCGAAAACCCGCTCGGCGACTAAGAAGCCAGTGTGCCATAGTCAAGATTCTAGAGGCGTGTGTACGAATATTTTTTCAGGGTGAGAAATTCCAGATACATACACAGGTGTAAATCGACTTGTAAATTTCTGGGTGAGCAATTGCTGACAGGGTGAGAGATGCTTGCCCTGCCCTGCTCTTCCCCTAGCTGCTAGAAGCTCAATTATATTCGCACACCCTTGGCGCCGCCAAAATAAGATCCTTAGGAAAATCTTTGGAAATAAAAGGGATGAGGAGACAGGTGAGTGGAGAAGGTTACATAATTTAGAACTACATAATTTGTATTCATGTCCAGATATTGTTAGAATAATTAAATCAAGAAGACTTAGGTGGGCAGGACATGTGGCACGAATGGGAGAGGAAAGATTAGTTTACAGGATTCTTGTTGGGAAACCTGATGGTAAGAGACCTGTAGGAAGGCCAATACGAAGATGGAGGGACAACGTTGAGATGGACCTAAAGGAAATCGGTAGGGATGGAAAAGAGTATATAGATCTTGCTCAGGATAGGGAAACATGGAAGGCCTGTGTTGCTGCAGCCATGAACCTTCGGGTTTAAGAAGGCTAGAGAGTTAGTTAGTTAGTTGGCGCCGCCCCTGCCACTTGGCTAAGCAAGAGCTCAACATATTTTAGTCAGGTTCAAGCTTCTGTTTCACTCAATGGCCGAGAGATGAATCACATTGAAATATGCTTGCATTTCTACTTCGGTAAGCCTTACTTGGAACTTGTATTGTTCTCTGTAATCTTATGTAAGCAAACGCCGTGCAAGGAGGAGTCAACCGCGTCACTTACTCACCCGCTGTCGTCGCAGAAGTAGCGCCGGAAACGAATTGGAAGGGAGAATATTTTGGGAGGGGTCGCATTATAATGACTCCTAACAGGGGTGCCCATGCCCCCCAAGGCTCATGACGAACTCCCTCCCAAAACGTAGAACATCCCCCCCCCGCCGTTTATGGCGAATTAATTACTCAAATTATTTTTGTCAGACAAAATTTGCGGAAAAATATAATACCAGAGGTGCAACCACGAATTATTGTCTGGGGGTGGGGGGGGCAAGTACCAGGATAAACGTATCAATAATAATAATAATAATAACAACAACAACATTAATAATGGCTTCATTATTATTATTATTATTATTATTATTATTATTACTACTACTACCAGTAAAGCGACATAAAATAGAAAATACATATGCAACAGGCTAACACTAAATTGTGTACGTATTCAAAGCTTATTCAATACAAATATACAACACATATTATTTACATATATTACATTAGAGAAAACAAGCAGAGTGCGAGCGAAGCGAGCAAGAAAAGTTTTAGATCCAATTTTTGCAATTGGAAAGAATATTGATTAAATAGGGCGCAAATAATTTCGCTGGACGCCATGACATTCTCTCTTTTACAACTTTGTTTTAGATCATTCGGCGCCCATGGCCGAGTCCCGCCGCCTCTAGCAACAGCTCTGAACTTGACGAAAACGAGAAAAGCAGATAATGCGAGCGAAGCAAGCAAGAAAATTTTACAAAACGTATTTTTATTTGCATAAAATTTAAAATCGAAGGGGGCAATTGCTCCTCTGTACCCCCGTGCAGTTGCCCTTGGCCGTCAACGTTTGTCCCTCCTTGCTACCCTAGAATTGACTTCCGTCCAAGGTTGGGAGGGGGGAGGGCAATAAACCCTGCCTTCGCTGCGGTTGCGTCACTGTATAATACAGACATATTTAAGTAATATATGCCCCTGTGGGCACCTTTGACCCCTAATGCATATAAGCCAGGAGGGTTTGGGGCCGGAGAGAAGGCGAAAATGCAATTGATTTTCTATTTCTCTTTTTGTTACATTGCGCCGATTGTGTCAATGACGACGATGATACTATAAACATAATTATACAGGGTGACTGGTAATTAGATGTATTCCCTGAAAGGGGTTAAAGTAGAGACAATTTGCAATAAATTTGACCATATGATACCCCGTCCGAAAATTAGTAGTTTTCGAGATAATCGAGTTTCTATTGCTTTTTCTAAAAATGACAATTTTCCACATAAAAAGATGAATTGAGAAAAAACTGATAATTGTAGGGAACTTATTTAAGCGTTTTCTGATAGCTAACAAACAAGTGGTTCGTTTAGAAAAACGTTTTTTCCAAATAACAATCACATGTAAGTACCGGGTGGGTCTAAACTTACAAGTGATGATAAAAAAATGCACTCTTAGTTTACTTGGCAACGTATTAATAACAAAAATGGTATGACACGAACCGTACAAATTACTTAAATTACTTCCTTGAGTCATCAGCTATCCAACAAGGTACGAATGTTGCTAACATTCACAATTGTGTACAAGAAATAATACTTCATTCATCTTCATGTGAATGGAATCAATGAACAATACAATTAAGAACATTACACGTCTTGCTCAAAGTGGGCACCTCCGTTACGAATGCAGGCACGCAGGTTTTTACGGGTCATTTGGTCTCTTAACTCGTGATGTGATGGTGGCCTTGACGTGTTGACCAGCTGTTAATATCCTCTCCCTGAGCTCTTCTTGCGAGTTTACCGGTGCCTTGTCATGTGGCTCCAAATGTAAAAGTTGCAAGGCGTCAAATCGATCGGGGGATCGAGCTGGGCAGTCATCATGCTGATAAATCATGTCACGTCTTGTAGCTAGAGGCACATCCTCCAACAACATTGCCATCCCGTTCCGCAAAAAATGTTCATAAGTGATGCCATTTAAGATTTGGGGCAGGAAAAATGGCTCGATGAAATGATTGTTGATTACGCCCATCCATACTTCTGCCTGGGCGTGCGACAGTGGCTGGATGAAAAGTACCCAAAGAAATGGATTGGCCGAGGCGGACCGATTCCCTGGCCGGCTCGATCCCCCGATTTGCCGCCTTGCGACTTTTACATTTGGAGCCACATGACAAGGCACCGGTAAACTCGCAAGAAGAGCTCAGGGAGAGGATATTAACAGCTGGTCAACACGTCAAGGCCACCATCACATCACGAGTTAAGAGACCAAATGACCCGTAAAAACCTGCGTGCCTGCATTCGTAACGGAGGTGCCCACTTTGAGCAAGACGTGTAATGTTCTTAATTGTATTGTTCATTGATTCCATTCACATGAAGATGAATGAAGTATTATTTCTTGTACACAATTGTGAATGTTAGCAACATTCGTACCTTGTTGGATAGCTGATGACTCAAGGAAGTAATTTAAGTAATTTGTACGGTTCGTGTCATACCATTTTTGTTATTAATACGTTGCCAAGTAAACTAAGAGTGCATTTTTTTATCATCACTTGTAAGTTTAGACCCACCCGGTACTTACATGTGATTGTTATTTGGAAAAAACGTTTTTCTAAACGAACCACTTGTTTGTTAGCTATCAGAAAACGCTTAAATAAGTTCCCTACAATTATCAGTTTTTTCTCAATTCATCTTTTTATGTGGAAAATTGTCATTTTTAGAAAAAGCAATAGAAACTCGATTATCTCGAAAACTACTAATTTTCGGACGGGGTATCATATGGTCAAATTTATTGCAAATTGTCTCTACTTTAACCCCTTTCAGGGAATACATCTAATTACCAGTCACCCTGTATAGCCAGCCATACCTGATAAGACTTCTAACCTGAGACATCTAGCTTCGTACGTTACTCTTGTCATTCCAACAAGTCGGTCTTTCAGTTTCCAAGATATTGATAGTTGATATGGACGGACGGACGGACAGAGAGGTTGACGGACACTACGGGCATATAGGAGTGCCTTTTTTCCGCCACTAAACCCGCCATGAAAACCTTCATGTACAGTGGTATCCATGAGTATTACCGTGCAAATTGTCCATGACTATTTTCATTAATTTTTATCTTACATCATATGTATTTTTAAGCGATGGATTTTTATGTATACTTGTGCAAAAGTTGTCAACAGCTTGTTTTGAGTTTTCTTTTAATTTTTCAAGCTGTTATTGGGTCAAACAAAGTCCACGAACATGGCGATGGACAATTTGCAAGGTAATACTCATGGATTCCACTGTACGTAATGCATGTTCATCAAGATGCTTTTCTTTTATCTAGGAAAGCTTTACACTTGTATCAACTTTGTTAACCGCAACGAAATTGATGAAGGGACATTCACAAAGAACACCCATGCCTAAGCTGAGATTCGAACCCAGGATCCCATGCATCGTACCGCGCTGTGATAACCACTCCGATACGGTAGTCGACAGAAAACTTCATTTTACTATATTTATGAAATTAGAGGATATAAGGAACATGTATAACAGAAGAGATGTTTTACATCAAACATACTAATTTGTAACGATCATTATGGTCCGTATGTTTTACAGCATGTGAATTTGATCTCAACCCAAAATACAGTGTCTTCACAATTCGGTTTCATTTCTAGTGATGGTAATTCTTCGCCCTCTGACTGATAGCTCAAAACTGCCCCATGCCCCCCATTGTCCTAGATATTCATTGCGATGGATTTTACTAAGCAATGCCGAGTCAGTTACCTTCAACTTCTTCCTGGGTTACGCCTGTTTAAGTGTTTACGCCTTTGGTGACCCAGTAAAGCTTAGGTAATATCTGACACTACATTCCTTATTGTCGAGTTCCTGTATGGAACATGATAGCTAGTGTCTCGGATTTGAAAGTTATTTTGTATTAATGTATTTCCATTATTTGTGTATTATTACGATCTGACAAATATGAAACATTCAAAGTATTCTGTGCACATTAAGAAATTGTTTCCTAGAAAATTCAGAAACTTATTCTGGATATCTTTAAATACTATGTGAATTTTATTTTGTTGTTGGAGTAGCTAGTCTGTTACACTCCATGAACAAACACCATTTAAACTACTAACACGAAACTCACATCTGCCCTTCCTCAATTTGGCACCTTTTCGGACTTTGGTCACTGATAGATCTCACAACTTTTCTGTCTGGCCGTGAGAGACAACAATCGATGAAGACTGACGTGTAAGTATCTCAGAAAGTAGCAAATGATGCAAAATTCTCAATTTTTGTACAGTGCCTTTCACGACCGAGGTGGCAGTGCAGTGCGGCCAGCGCGCCGGGAGGTAAGAGCGCGTCTACCGACAAACTGGATGCAACATCCGCGTAATGAAATAAGCTTGTACAATTACACTGACAGTTACAATTGAAATGAGCACGTACCTTGTTACAAAAGGTGTTGGAAATTATGTCTTCCTGCATCCACCAATTTACGGTATATTTTATAGGAAATTTTCACTAACACGCATCCTCTTCCGAAATTGCTTCAATTTCTAACCTGATATTTTCTTTCAATTCTTCTAATGTATAATGTATGGTTTCAGGTTTAAAAGCTTGGTAGCTCGCCAAGCAGACGTAATGAAAATGTCTGTTTCTTGTGCAAGGCACCTAAGGAATTTTTGAGGAGTATGTTCCAATCGTGCTCCAACGTCGTCTACAGTGCCGAATCTACAAGCCCCAAAACCCCGCAGTGCGGGGGGATGGGGGGGAGAGAAAAGTAAGCCTTTAGGGGGCCCTCAGCCATTATAATAATAATAATATAATAATAATAATAATAATATCGTCTTTATTGAGAGGGCGTGTTTCGGCCTCGCGGGCCGTTCTTACAACAAACCCTTTAAAAAAACATATTACAATTGACACTTTCCACTTCTTGAAAATCTTTGTTGCAGTAGAAAGAATAAAAATAATAAAAATACAAAAAAATACAAAAAAAAGAAATTAAAAAAAAACATTCCTACTTATAATGTAAACAATTAATGTACTGAAGGTACAGAGTTAAATACCACAATTAAAATACAATTATTACAGCTAAAACTACAACCAATACCTCATTCCCATTCATTACAGAAAAGACAAAGCCAGGCACTATTGTTTGGACAGCAGATGTTTCTTTAGATTTATTTTGTATGTTGCAGGGTTAAGCTCCCCTGAGGTCAGTGGTGGGGGGAGGTCATTCCATTCTTTTATTGCGGTGACTATGAAAGAATTCCCATAGAATGTTGTTCTGTGTACAGGAATCGTGAAGTGTGTTTTTTGACGAAGGTTAATTTGTTTTCCTTTCTTCCTGTACGGAGCAATTTGATCATATAAATATCTTGGTTCCTTATTGTTCAGGATCCTGTACAATAAAGACAATGCCAAAAATGTTCTCCTATTCTTAACGTTTAACCAATTAAGTTCCTGTAAGTACGGGGATATGTGTTCTCTTCTTTTGACATTCAGTATAAATCTTATGCAACTGTTTTGAAGTTTTTGTATCTTGTAATTTAGAGCACTGTGGATGTTTATAAAAACTGGGGAAGCATAATCAATTTTTGGCATTACAAGTGTGTTGACTAGGTGAGTTTTCGTTTCTTTGCTTAGCATATGTTTTAATGGAAAAAGTGATTTCAGGTTGGCTATTGAGTTTTTAATTATATGTGTGACATGAGAACCCCATTGTAGATTCTCGTCCAATATTATGCCAAGGTTGCGTGCTGTTTCTACTTTCTTTATTTTGGAATTATTCAGTGTAGGGAGGGGGAGTTGTAATTGTTCTAACTTTTTGAGGTTACTCGTTGTGCCTAAAGTTAAAATGTAAGACTTGGATGAATTCAATTTGAGTGCATTACATTCAGACCATTTAGATATTGAATTTAGGTCCTGTTGCAATGCTTCTAGGGCCATTGCACTGTTTCTTAATGGTGTTTGTATATATATTTGTGTGTCATCCGCATACTGGTGGTATTTGCAGTGTTTTAGTGAATCATTAAAATCTTTGATGTATAGCGAAAATAGGATAGGTCCTAGAATACTTCCTTGTGGTACTCCTTGTTTGATATCAAGCCATTTAGACATGCACGATTTATTCTCATGTACTAATTTTACACATTGTTGCCTGTTCGTTAGATAAGACCGAAACCATAACAATTCCTTATTTCTTATGCCGATAGATTTCAATTTCTCTGCCAAAAGGTTGTGGTTTATGGAGTCAAATGCCTTGGTGTAATCAAGGAGTACCAGAAACGAAATTTTACCATTATCCATCCCCTTGGCTATGTCATCAACAACGCTAACTAAAGTAGTTACCGTGCTGTGCTGTTTCCTGAAGCCTGATTGATGTGGAGAATAGTGGTCATGCAACATCAGATGGTCTACTAATTGTTCTTTTACTATGCGTTCTATAACTTTAGACATAATTGGCAGTACGCTTATTGGTCTTAGATCTTTAACATCAAGGGAAACAGTGGTTTTCGGTACGGGCGTCACTACAGCCTTTTTCCAATCTTCGGGAAATACCCCTTGAGAAAGAGAGCAGTTTATGATGTGAGTTAGGCTCTTTAGGCAATGCGGGATGCAGAGTCTCAACATTTTTAGACTGATGCCATCATGACCCTTGGCATTGGAGTGTAGTTTTTTGACCTCCTTCAACACGGTAGCCTCATTAACCTTCTTCAGTTTGAAGGTTCCGCTTGTCTGCCGTGTTTTATATGACTCGATTAATTTCTCAACCTTCGTCGTGTTCGTTTGCTGACAAGCAGAATTTACAAAAAAGTCATTTATTGCATCCGCATTGAGTACACTTGAGGGTAATTTTTGGTTAAACTTATTAGTAACAACTCCCTCTCGTTTTAATGTCTGCCAAAATGCTCTAGCGTTTTTTACTTTTTCATTGAGAACCCGGTCATAATGGTGGAATTTTGCGTTTCTCACGGCTTTTTTCGCACGATTTTTAAAATATTTATAAGAGAGAAGCGCGTCTTGATCTCCGGTGTTAACATACTTCAGGTGAAAGTAATCGCGTATTTTCCAAAATTCTTTTACTTTTGCAGATATCCAAGGGGCGGGTGGTCTAGTTACTCGAAACGTTTTTACTGGAAAATGTTTGTCAGCCAACGCAATAATGTTGCTGTTCAAGAGAAAAACGGATTCGTTTACGTCGTGTTTGCTGCATATTAAGTCCCAATTAATATTTACCGCGTCTTTGTTAAACTCGCTTTCGTTAAAGTTCTTAAAGCTTCTGACTTGAACCAATTTGTTATATTTTTTGGTGCAGTTGATTCCGAACACGGCCATTGGCATAGTAGAAGGTTTGTATAGGCTATGCGTAAATAAAACAATAAACGTAGTTACTAAGGGATACGGAAACGAATACAATATATACAGGTAAAGGTAAAGATCCCCGTGCATATAGCACCGTGCCATGAAGGGAAGGCACATTTATGGTATGTTTGGGGTGAGGCAGATGTTTGCCATCTTGGAGGTGATGTAATCAGCATTACTCTCCGGCCACCTTTAGCCCCTCCAGTTCCCGTCAATTTGAGGCAGGGTGGGCCTTGGAGACGCTTTATGCGGGGACAACGCAGGAAAAAGTCCGACCTTAGGTCACCCACCCCGGGTTTTCCGCGTGCCAGTCAACCTAGAATCAAATCAGGCTAGAATTTCACGAGAAATGCAGTGGTGAAGGTTTTTTAAACCTATCCTTAATCAGAAAAAAGTTTTGACTGCATGATTGTAACAAATGTATCATTTTCCAGGTGTGAGAAAACAGTGTTACGTACATGTCACATCAATCCCTTCTCATTAAAAAAAAAAAAAAAAAAAAAAAAAAATAGTTGAATTCAATATGACGGACGTCCACTTGGAACACACCAATATGGTTCCCCCTGGGCCTAATCTGTTTCTATCCTCACCAATTTTACCCAGGCTTCCTTGCTCCCTTACTTTTTGTAAGGGATGTTGAGGTACTTTTGAACAGTGGCGCAGGAACGGGCGGGTACAGGAGTACATTGTACCTTCCCAAATTTTTGAAGGGGGTACTGTACCTCCTAAATCCGTAAATCGAGTTGTACCCCCTGTACCCCCCTTTGGTAATTTGTCAGCAGACGGAAGGTGCTACTGTTAAAATTATCTATTATCAATTCGTCTAATAAAAATGTATTATTGTTTATAAATTATAAGCATTATAGTCCTTACCACAGAAATTCAAACCATTTAATTTTAAACTTATTCTACTACATTGTGCTTGCTAGTATGTAGTAAGGAGATGAAAATTGTTTAAAATCTGTGTGGAACGATGTAATCAGATTGACACTCAGACAATTACGCTGCAGACGAATGCTGCTTTGCGGAAGGGGGGAGGGGGTACACTTTTCTAAAGAAGTGGTCGCGTCGATTCGAAGATAAGATACAAATCTTCATCACAAGAGTATATGACTGACCTAATTTTCTTTTGAATACTTAAAAGGGAATTTTCCAAAACGAAATACTTACACTAAAGAGACGAGACACTACAGACCAGACCAACTTGGGGGGTTCAATGTACTCCTCTACCTCACCCATATATTTCATAACTTTGTAAGAGGGTGTTCGGAAAACTATACTTAAACCTATACATATATTAAGAGACTTTGAAAATAGAATCCCGATTAGCTTATCTGAGCATGAAGTGAATCTAGAATAAGTTTTAATAACTTCAGAGTGGAAACCGAACAAAAAATAAGGACAAACAAGAACGAGAAGGACCTCACCACACAGGAGACGAGATAAGGCTGTGCCAATTCTCGACTCATCGCATCGCGATATCATTCCTAGGTGAAATGAAATTTTTCCTAGACATTTAATCAGGGTGCAATTTGCGATTTTATCAGAGGGGGGACTTATTTTTACCTATGTATTAGGTATACTTATAATTGGACATTAATTGCTTAAAATCTAATTGTGATATCGAATGCAACACAAACACAACGCCATTTTATGTTAAACTCTAAAATCAAATTGTAAGAAAATTATATTAGTCAGATGAATGCACGAGATAAATGAGACTCACTGCATGTTCTATTGGTAGATTTTGGATTGGATTCACAAGGTCTTTGGGAGTAAGATGTGAATATTTCATTGATTTATGTGGTTTATTTTACTTCGCATTTCTGCCACTTTTGGATAATCGGGAAGATGATGATGAGTGATGATGATATGATGAAATTGATGGACACTCAAAAATAACACCCATGGGCAGGCCAGGATTCGAACCTGGGACCTCAGGCGTCATAGCGCGCTATGCTAACCTCTCGTTTTTATTATTTCCATTTTAAATCAAACAATTACAGTAAATCTTTACAATTCTTACAGATATGTTATTCAATTATTACATTTAAAAAGTTGGCATAATGTAATTTTCTATAATCTAAAGACATTTGTTCATATTCTTGTATTAGAGTTAGTCCAAAATCCAAGCAATTATAATTTTTCCCTCAGGAAATAAAAACATTAAGTATTGTGCTATTAACCACTGAACTGATTTTTGCTTTGTACTTGGGAACAAATGAAACTGTGGTAAGGTAATGTATTTTGCTAATACTTCCTTTGGTGAAGTACGACAAATTCTACTGAGCATTGTTCTTAATTTTGACCAAGCTGTGGCTGCTTTCTGACATTCTGTTATCTTATGGGTAATCGAATCTGCTGCTTGGCAATTATAACAATTTGGAGAATTACTAAAACCGTATTTATGACATCTATCTGCCGTTAAAATTACTTGTTGAATCACTTTGTACCATATAGATAATGCCTTGTTCGTTAGATGTTTCGCCGATACATTGTTCCATATTTGTTTCCAATTACATTTTTTTTTGGATTTTCTCTTTCAATTCGAACGGTTATTATATTTGCATTAAGTTGCTCTCTGTAAATCTGTTTGACAGTAGGACTGTCATAGGTGTGTTGCACAGTGCTATAAAATGTATGAATAGCGATCTCGGTGTAAAACATTAATTCTCTGGGAATAATTTTTATATCCATTGGTGCTGTTAATGGTACATCTTTTAACAGTGTGGTTATTATTTGTTGCGTGGTGGAGTCAATTGGAGAATATATCGCTGAAAGACCGCTTTGAATGAATAAAGTTCTTGATTGTATCGCCACACTCTTTTCCCCTCTTTTCCGGGAGATATAGCTCGCTCATAGCCACGCGGAACACCGAGTCATGCCAGAGAAATTTGCCAACCTGTTGCTTTACCCTAGCTATTTGCTTCGCTGAGAAGGTCAATATCACTTTTTCGGTCACTAACCGACTATTATGTTCAATGGTGTCTCTGATATTTGTATAAAAATGTATACCTAGTATTTTTACTGACTGTGCTACACGTACACTAGTGTTATTACTAAACAAATTGTTGACTCCCAAGGGTAACAAAAACGTTTTGTTTAAATTTAGCTTTGCACCCGAGACATCTCCGCCACGGAGTCCGGCAAGGTGGTAATGTGTTTTGGATTTTCTTTGTAGATGCGAAAATCTTTATCTGTGACGCGCACATGCCTTTGCTTACATTAAAGTTTACCTTTTCACATAAACGAGAAATTGACATGTCACCCTAAAACACACGCACGTATCTGCATTTAATACCACTACATACGAAAATAGACCTTGGCCGGCTCTTCACATTGTCCACCAAAAATTGAAAAGAAGGAATAAACGTTTGAGCGTATGGCTTTCCTTGCTACTTCGGAGAGCTGAAGGATTTCGGTTTTGTAAATGAATCGAATGATATTACTTTCAGTACTTGAAGAGCGTCATTAGGTACAGCTAATTATATTACAAATAAATGATTTGTCAAATTTTTCACAAATATTTCAAAGTTAGACTTCTTACGAGTTGATTGGGAACCATCTGAACTCATTTTTATTTATTTATTTATTATTATTTTTTTAATACAACGCCCTATAGATGTCTGAGAAAATACCAAATACATGGCTTCTAAAAGGCATTGGATGTGCCACACATCTGCCATAAATTGTTTAAAGATATTTTTATGCGTAGCTATGGGACCCTTAAAATTAGAATGAACTGAACTGAAGTGGAACTTTATATAATGTAGTTTCTATATCCAGTGGGTGGGAGATGATTATACCTGGTTGGGGTGGTTCAAGATCCCCCTCACTCCTGATTTTCCGTTCCAAATAAGCCCAGAATGAGGTCCAGCCCGGAAGTTTGGCAAAATGACTCTTTTTATCTACTGCATATATTGATAAACTTTTTCCGGATATACTTTTTTTACGTTGTTTCGAATCTTTTAGAAGTCTTTTGATTTTGCCTATTTGGGACCCCACTGCCTATTTTTAATTATAATGCCTTTTTTTGCCTTTTCAATGACATTTGTCCATTTCTTTTTAAAAAATGTGTAGAATAAATTATTTTTCTTCCAAAAAACGTTGTTGGCATTTATTTTTCTTCCGTTTATTATGTGAATAATTTTCGCCTTATTAAAGTAATATTGAACTCCGGTATGTTTCAACATTGCTGAAGGAGAAAAGTGTGAAAAACAAGTATTTCATGCTGAGTTAGGATATTGCCTTTCCGTTAACATTACCTTGTGCATGATTGACTGATGAATACCTATTGCAGAACAGCTGCACAATTACGTCATCACGTCAGCTTCCGTGTCAAGAGGTCATTGACAAGAAACAGCACTAATGCCCAAGGGCCTTTCCTTTGCATGGATTCCAAAGTCAAGTTCTCTATCTTTAGTTTAGTTCCTCACTTTGGAGGGAAAGGATCGTGTAGTTGTCATCATGCCGAAATTTAGTGTGCCATTAAGTGGTAATTTACATTGTTACGTGCGTGAATTTGGTGAAACCACATTTTCGACAGACGGTACTATTCTTCTCTGCAAGATATGTGAAAAAACAATCAACCATGAGAAAAAATACTTTATATCTCAGCATGTGTCAACAGCAAAACATAAATCTGCAGCTGCTAAAATGATCGGACAGAAGAAGATATCCCTAATTTCAACAGTGGGCACTTCATCCAACAGGCAATCTCAGTTTTCTCTTGAACTGTGCAAAGCTTTCATGGAAGCAGGAATACCTTTCTGGAAAGTGGAAAACAAGTCACTGAGGAAATTCCTGGAGAAATGCACTAAAGAAACGGTGCCGTTGGAATCTTCGCTGCGGATAACATATTTAAGCGTCTGCTACGAAGAAGCTCTGCAAAGAATTCGTGCTAAAGTTGGTGGAAAAAATATCTGGATTTCAATAGATGAAACTACTGACGCTAAGGGACGCTACATAGTCAACGTCATCATAGGGACTATGGAACCAACATGCCGAGAATCCTCGTCATATCATCTCACGTCAGAACAACTAGAGAGAGCCAATGGTTCGTCAATAGCTCAGTTATTCTCCAATTCCCTACTTCTGCTCTGGCCAGATGGTGTACATCATGATGACGTGTTACTTTTTATCAGTGATGCAGCCCTATATGAAGAAGGCTGCTATAGCATTGAAAATTCTCTTCCCGAACATGCTTCATATCACATGTGTAGCCCACGCAATGCACAGAATCGCCGAAGAAGTTAAAGTGTTGCACCCAGAAGTGGACAGGTTGATTTCGAATACAAAGAAGATATTTCGGAAAACTCCCTCTCGAACCCGAAAATTTCAGGAAGTTGCGCCTGAGCTTAGTTTATCTCCGCAACTAGTCTTGACGAGATGGGGAACCTGGATATCAGCAGCTATATATTATGCTAACAACCTTGAACAAATCAATGAGGTGATTGATGATGCTCTTCCAGAAAATGAAGCGGCTTCAATTCGTGAAGTGGAAAAACTCCTGAGCTATTCAGAACTGAAGAATGAACTGTCGTTTATTTTTGCACATAATGGTGCATTGCCAGAGACAATTACAAAGCTAGAAAAAAGAGGTGAGACTTATAGCATCCATGAAAATCTTCGAGGAATCTATGCAGCACATGATGGAAGTGCCAGGAGAAAAGGAGTCAGCTGTTGTGGAAAAGTGCAAACGGGTAGTGAGTGCAAATGAGGACCTGAAACAATTGAAAACAATTTGTGATATTCTAAAAGGTGAAAATGCTGTTACCGAAATGAGTCCAGCTACATTAGCTTGTTTTATGTATGCTCCAATAACTTCTGTCGAAGTAGAAAGATAATTTTCTATTATGAAAAACATTCTCTCTGACAGACGACTGTCAATGAATGTTGAGAACTTAAAAAAACACCTTGTAGTTATGTCAATCAAGACGGAGAAAATTGAAATGCTCTTCCCAACTTAGATTTTAACATGTTGCCAGAAATTATAGATAAAAGTAAGCGACTTCCAAATGTGCCTTTTTTTTTTTGTTTATTTTGCCTTTTTTCATTTTTTGTGCCTATTTTCCACATTATAAGTGCCTTTTTGCCTGCCTATTTTAACGAAAACAAATGCCTGAACTTTCGGGCTCTAGTTTCAGAATTGTTATCTGATTTTAAAATTTGTTGAAAAATATTTATGCAAATTTTGCATTAAATAACAGGACATTCGTGTGTGCTGTTCTAAAATAGAATATTTCTCATGGTTTCACATTATACTTAGGTATCAAGGACGTTTTTGTGGGGTTCCAGGGGGTCCGGACCCCTTCCCCCCGAAAGACTTACCAAGTAGTAAAAGTAAATTATCAAAATATAATTGTTTAGCATTTGTTATACACAATTTCCATCAATGCCAATGCCATGCTTGAACAGCGTAACAATTAAAAGTAAGGGTGCGGCAGAAATATCTCCCGGATTTCATTTGTGAATAACAAAGCAACGATAGATGTTATGCAAAACTTTATTGCACAGTTGGAGAGAACAAGGTTTACCATTTTGTTGCACATTTGCAAAGAACAAAATGTTCCAATTATTTTTTGTCAAAATTGCCACATGTCACCATTTTGTGTGACATAGTTGACTTTGTTTTAAAATGATATTGTCCAAATGCCGATCTGCACAGTGTACGTATTTCTGAAGTCTCGCCCTGAAGTTCTGCATTACCCTCCTAGTCATGTCTGGTCGGTATTGCCGCTCTTTCCTGTCTGATACCATCTTTCAGATCATTGGCTGTCCTCGGCCTTTCTTGGTAAACTTTAGCCTTCAGGTACTCCCAAAGAAAGAAGTCGCAGGATGCGAGCTCGGGGGCTCGAGTTGGCCATGGAAGGTCACTTCGAAGTGAGATCAGACGCCCTGGAAACATTTCACGTAGCACGTTCATCGATACGCGTGCTGTGGCACCATCCTGTTGGAACCACACAGCCAATTTGCCACGTTCGTTCGATTGCGACTGCAGGAAGTTGCGTAACATCAATACATAACGGTCAGATGTTACATTAACTGCGTACCCTCTTCCTCAAAAAAGTTGTCTCGGTACATATGGGAAACAAAATGGTAATCTTTGTTCTTTCCAACTGTGAAATAAAATTTTTGCATAACATCTATCGTTGCTTTGTTATTCACGAATGAAATCCGGGAGTTATTTCTGCTGCACCTGTATACTCGATGGTTTTCTCCGCTGAACTTATTGGAAGGATAGGAATTTGGCTCATACGGCTTTGAAGGGTTTCAAAGATTTATGATAATGTCCATAAAATATTGATCAGCAACTTCACTTTTCGTTAATTGAATCTAACTCCTTTTTTTGTTATTCAATAAATATTCAATTATTTTTCTATTTGACATTAAATCCCTTGCCAGGGCAGTTGTGTTTGAATCTTGGTGATCTTAACTACACGTACGCTAGATAATGAATACTTGCTGTTATATTTCTATTCTTTTACTATCTTTTACCTATTCATGTAATACTAACAATACAATATTAATTAATATACATATTTAATTAATTAATATATTAATTTAATTAAATATAATTATCCTAATTATTATTATTGCAACACTTGATTGGACTTCCCCGAAATGTATTTCTAGGTACGCACCTGTGAAGTAGTATATGTGTATGGAAGGCTGAATTTTGTACCCCCCAAATGAAAAACGTTCTTGCGCCACTGCTTTTGAATCACCCTGTAAGACATTATATGTGACTTTGTCAACATGAGTTCAAGAATTTCACACTATATACAGGGGGGTTCAAAAAAATGTACTCACTGTTTGATAGTCCATATCTTCTGACAAAATTGACTTGACAATTTTTGGCACTGAGAGAGAGTTATATTAGATGTTCAAAATGACCACCAGCAACTTGTAAACAACTCCGATGGCGCCGAACTGCAGACCGTACTACTGTCGTCAGTGTATCTCGCGTAATGGCAGAACATGATACTATTATTTTTTTCACGTAGCTCGTTGAGTGTAGTTGGTTTTTGGCGATACACGTCATTCTTGACGGTCCTCTACAGGTAGAAGTCCAGTGGTCTCAAATCAGGGGACCGAGGTGGGTACTCAATAGCACCGCGTCGACCTATCCACCGTCCGGGGAGAGTGTCATCCAGGTACGACCTGACATCGCGATGGTAGTGAGGCGGGGCTCCATCTTGCTGCAGGTAAAACAGTTCATCTCCAAACAGGGTTCGGATGGCTGGCAAAATCCTTGACTGAGGTTTATCAAGATACACCTCACCGGTTACGGTACCCTTGAAGAAGAAGGGACCAATCAAACCACGCAATGACAGACCACACCACACGTTAAGCCCCGATAGATTGACTGCCTTCTCCACATAAACGTGAGGATTGACGGGCGACCAGTAGACACAATTGTGGCGGTTCACAGTACCGTTAAGTTTGAATTACACCTCGTCAGACCACACAACTGTCCCTGCATTTCGCGAACCATGTGCTCAAACCATTCGCAGTATTCGACCCTACGATCCGGATCGTCCTCGTTGATCGCGTCTAGCAGTCTTGGAATGTACACTTTCCACTGTGCACCCTTCAGAAAGCCTTACGTTTGACCGGCTCACCCCACTTTCGCGTGCTCCCTGGTTCACTGATTTTTGCGATGATCGGGTGAAATATTGCAACACCGCAGCACTGGACTGGACTGTTCATTGTCGGATGGATCTTGCCTTGTGCAGATCATGAACAGTTCCGTTGGATTCGAACTTATCACGAATACGGGCTATTGTTCGACGTGTTGGAGGCCATGTTCCAAACTCATTCTGCCACTGCCGTTGAATCTCTTGAATGTTCTCGTACTTCCAGAACCATTTCAATAAAGCCTTGCGTTCCACAAGAGATAATCGTACGCAGCCATTGTTGCTACTCGACTGTCTTCCGCTGTACTGGCGTCACCGCTCCAACACTCGCGCATGCGCGGCGAAAATTGCCAGCGCTACCTACCGGTGACAAATTAAACAGTTACACTACACGTCCGCATGAGATTCAAATTCAAATTCTTTCAAATTCAAATTCTTTATTTACGTGGGCGAGGTTCAGCCTGAGGCTGTTCTGCCACCTAACCCGTGCCATCGATTACATTTAAATTTACATTTCTTATGTTGTTACAGTATTAATACAGTGTACAATAAACTGTATGATTTAGTTACAAAATCTATTGATAAAATAATAGTAATAATTGTATGAATAAAATGATACAAAAATTGTGAAAGACAACTACATAAAAATAAAATAAAATGAATGAAAAATAAGTAAAAATAATAACATGTAGACAAAATACATAACATAAACATACAAGTTACATCATAGTATTTGAACACAATCTCTGCTCTGCCAAAAGAAAATTCTTTACTTCATTTCGGAAAGATTCTATTTTAGATATGCTCGACATGGTCTTAGGTAGGGCACTCCATATTTTTGCAGCAAAATATGAAAACGACGACTGATATGCCTGTGTGTTGCAGAGTGGAAGGTTAAATTTGAAATTATTTCTTGTATGGTGGCTGTGAATACTGGTGCGAGGGATCAACATGTCTGCCAGATACGACGGCTTGCCAGATGTAATAATTTTATGTATAGTGCGTATAAGTCTGTTTGTTTCGAAATTGTTGCATTACAAACAGTGAGTACATTTTTTTGGAAACCCTCTGTATATATCCATTAGAGGTAGGGTGAGGGGCAAGATTTGTAATTCCGGCACTGGTCGTCTAGTTTCTCCTAAGTAAGAAAAGGCAGTTTTACCCTTCGCTTCTAATCAAGAACAGACTCTGTGTGAAACAAGAACATCTGGGGATTCTGCTGCAAAACGCATTCTTTCCTACAAGAATTCTAATGACGTAAGAGTCGTACATAAAAAGTCGTTGTTTTTAATTGCTCGTATAGCGTGCCATTATTATGCTGCAGAAAAGCAATTGCTAAGTTTTTAGAGCAACATGAATAATTTTCATTGTCCCATCGTCTAGCTATGAGGGCTAGAGAATTGATAGACAACAATAGAATTACTTTTAATGCTGCACCACCTTTGGAAACATTTCGCGCTCTAATAACGAAATTATCTGTTTAAGGGCATGCGATACAGTCTCCACGGGAGTTTCTCAAGCTCTTCCGTCCGTGACAGTGTGCCAACTTAGCTCTCTTGGAGCCAGATCTGGCTCTTTCTTGCACTCGTTCGACTGGGAACTAGGATGCCCGTCCCCGTGCCCCACTATGATGCCATCACTGTTTCCTGCACACATAGACCAACTTTTGTCATAATTATACATTTTGCACGTGACGTGATATTGATATATTGGCTGCGTCGCCTCATTCCCTCTTATCACCCCAGCTACTTCTTTATAGTGCCGTGTTTGATGTGAAATTGACATAACATTTTTATCAGGAAATTCTTTATTTCCGATTTCATACCACCATCGGTGGATTATTGAGATGGGCGACGCCGCCGGATCTAGATGTTGAAAACTAAGAATAAAATGTCATCAATTTGACAACTAACATTACCCTAGGAAGCACTTTATCCAGCCTTATCAACCTAAAATATCGAAAATGATTTATCATATGGGTCATTTCGGGATGCGAGGAACAGGAAACGTCATGTACCGAGTTGAAAGACGACATCTATTTTCACGTGGTGACCCCCCTCCCACTCCAGAGGAAGTATCTAAGGGTAACTTCATCACTTGAAAAGTCTTGAATGGGAACAAGGGTCAAGTACATACCGTATGCTTTCCTTCTTCCCTTGCAAAGCATGCCTCTGCCAAGTGTAAATTTCTCCGTAGCGTATTTTGACTATGTTGTCCTTTTTTTAAAAAAAATCATAGTGTCCTATACTTCACCATCCCCCCCCAACCTAGCCTACACCTCGGCCTGAATTACTGAGACAGAAATAAAATTATATGTGTGTGTGTAATTGTATGTGTGAAATATATAATTTTAGATTGACATACATTTTCCAGTAAGGAGCGTACCACCCTAGCTTATCTCTTTCAATATATTTTTATGAAAGTTCATTTTCTGCCTCTTTAGGCTAATCGTAACGGTGAGGATGAACACCGGAAGTCGAAATTAATGAAGGTAAAAACTAAGAGAGGAACACCTATGCCCAGGACGAGACTTCAACCCAACCTTTCGCAGGCAGGGTTCTTAAAGGTCCAGGAATTTTAAATAAATTCAATTCCATTCCAGGAGAGAAAATCAGCAAGCGTAAATGGTTTCTGGACCGTAAAGAACCTTTTTACCTGTAAAGTATTTCAATTTTGTCCAGATACCATTTTTCTGGATGAACTTTTAAATACGGTCCAGGAACTTTTTCTGGATGAACTTAAATACGGTCCAGGAATATTTTTTCCGGATGAATTTAAATACTGTGCAGGAACCCTTTTTCAATGAAACAATATGCAACTTGTACCGAATTTTAATGGTCCTGTTGCGGAACCTAATAGAATCCAATACAATGTATGGGTTCCTGGACCTGCTTTCAGCAGCGAGTGAGATGAAGATATCACTTAACATGATGGCGACGCTGCGGTGTGAATAGCTTCCGGTCATTCATAACGTAACACGATATCACATAATCATTTGGAAAGAAACAGTTCTCAGCTCGAGATTCTAGAAACATGATAAGGTTAAATAATATGGTATGCGACAAATGCCGATGTTCGCAGGAAGCTTCAATAGGCATTAAACACCCTTGTGATGTTCTTCCAGAGCCAAAGTCCAGAAGAAGAATGCAAAGCGTTCGATGCGGGTGACCTTGAGTGTAGCACTTCCCCACAATAGCATTCACTTTCATTATAGCGGGCCCGCATCATGTGTTGCTAATGCACTTGTCGTGTAACTACAGCTGTCGTTCCTAGTAACACGTACTATATCACAACTTTGGAAAGAGTCTACAGCAGGGTGGATAAAAATCATGTTTTTTTATTTAAAAAATCATTTATGATGTTTTTAAAATTTAAATAGATTTTTTGAAGAAAAAAAACACGCTTAAAATTGCTTGTATGGTTTTTGGCACCATATATAGATATATTTTTATAGAAAGGCATTTTCTAGTAAATTGGCCTTTAAAATATTTGAACAGTTTGATTAAAGCAAATTAAAATTATATGTAAATATACCTAATATACATATTTTCTGTTTCTGATACTACACATATAAACCTACTAGGGAAATGTTTGTTGAACGTGTTAATGAAACTATAATAATTTCAGTAACTTTTCTTCCAGTGTAAATAAAACATTCTGGATGTAGCTACTATATAATTGTAACTTAAAATATTTCTTATAGTCTTTGTAGCTGAATTTTGTCATTTTCGTTAACGATAGATTGCAAAATATCAGCTGCCATGTTTATTTACAGTATAATGATAATTACACTAATTACTGTTTAACATTATTGGTATTTTGTATATTATTCTACACAAAATGCTTGTTAGTTTTGCCTATAAAAAATATTGAATTTTAAATGAAGGTAAATTTAAGTGTGTTTACAGTTTCCTTCTTTCGTATGAGCTTCACCCCATCAGTACATACGATATTTTGTTTCCTTTCTTAGAGCCTAATAAACACCATTAAATTATTATGAGATTAATGTACTTCCACCAAAAGTTATTCTGATATCTACAAAATCCTTATGTACATTATTCTCTAAGTTCTTTCCTTAAAATGATTTAAGGACGCCAGGGGTCCCGGGTTCGAATCCCGACCTGGGCATGGATGTGAGTGTCCATTCATCAATTTTATCATATCATCACTCATCCCCATCTTCGCAAATTGGCCAAAAGTGGCATAAAACCAAATTAAAATAAAGCAAATCAATCAATCAATCAATCTTTAATTGATTTAAATGATTTTTTTTTACAAAAACACCTGCTTTAAATCTTGATTTAAATGGCGATTAAAGCCAACCTGATTTAATGTAGGATATTTAGGAAGGGGGGGGGTTAAAGTATGCCAGGGACGTGGTGCTGATTACATCACCCCCACCTTCGGCCATGATCAAGGAAGTGTGGAGCTCTAACTTCACACCCCCTATACGCCTTCATGGCGTCGCGCAAAGCACAAGACAGCACTTTATTTTGTAATAAATATAAATATACGAAGACTTATATTATGTACCAGTAACGTAAGCAAAGGACATGTTAGTCTTCACAAAATATGTTATTATAATTAATGATCGATTTGTGTAATTTGGTTGCAAGAAAATTTTTTGCAGTTACTTTTGAAGTATGGGTAACTGTAACTGAGTTACTTTTTAAAACGAGTAACTGTAACTGTTACTTTTTTAAGCAAGTAGCTGTAACTATAACTAGTTACCTTTTTAAAAGTATCTTTCCGAATACTGCGTATTAGTGACGAAAAATTCCTTGATTGCCTATGTTTAAGAGGCGCGTTTTTGTTTATAATAGTATGTTGTTGTTCAAACCGCTTCAGTTTTGAAATATGAAGTGTAATCGTTGATTATCAGCACTTTAGTTACTAATTATCATATTTCACGGATGTGGATATATGGGTTGTATAAATTCCAGGGGCAAAAACACAAACGAAGACTGAACCATTTAATGCCACTTGAAAGAGTCTCCTGTACATCAACAACGGTATTAAGTGTTATCCATCAATCAAATTATTTTAATTTTCAAATTATTGCTTATAATCAGTACCTGAGAAAATATCAATACGGTCAATAAATGCTCTTAGTAACATCACGAAATCATAAACGACATCTGCAAGGGTGTCTTGTCCTTCGTCACAGCCAACGCATCTGCATAGTTGAGAACACGGAAGGTTTACAGGGAATCAGTAGGAAAATGATAGAATTGATCTCTTGTGAAGCTTGAAAGACTAGGAGGACAAGTTGCATCAAGGAATCGAACACTCAAACGCCCACTTTATGCTACTCGCTCTTAAACTCCATAAAGCTCAGCCTACGGAGCTCACAACTGAGCTCGAACGTCGAGAGGATCGGATCCTTGCTGGAAAATCACTTGCACATTTATCGACATAGCCGCACTTCAAAACTTCCACCCATGCCTTCCTGTCTGGTGGTAGTGTTAGCCATTTCGGTTTCCATTCGCCGTCTTTAACAAGCGTGGGTAGTTCTGGAGACTTTTCAAGGGCTCGATCCCATACCTGGATAGCCTGGTGGGCCACACTCTTGTACAGGAAGTGTGTTCAATTTATCTTCCTTTTTAACTCTTCAGGAATCGTTGACGTTCCCCGATCGTTCTGAGCTATGATGTAGCGCTCCTTCTTACATGGAAAGTATTCTCACCAGGTGGTGCCATTAGTAAGAACTGGAACGTATGTGCCAGTTCATCAAAGGTGCTCTAGACGAAATAAGCGACTATTTTCGGGACTAGACAGAATTTTCTCGAGACGAAACGAGATGAGAATTACGAAAGTCCCATCTTGTGGGCAACGCTAGCTGAAAGTGGTGCGGCACCCACTTATGGCACGCAGAGCTGAGATATTACCGCACTTTGACTGACCTCTATGTTTGTCCATTTTCGTGTCATCCAGATACGAAATTTTAGCTAGTTCGTTTGTCACTATCAAACGTTCACATCCAAGCTTCTAAGCAAAACGGATGGCAAGGCCGATCACTACTGTGTTCATTGCTCGGAGTGTACTTTTCTAGAATATGCAGGCAACACAATCTAATGCGTGCAGGAATATCAGAGTGTCTGCTGTTCCTGAGAGCACGGTCAAAGTCAATCAGTGTTTGGCTCCACAGTGGCGTTCCCTTAATATGCGCACGTAGATACAACGATTCGAGTAGACTGACGCTAAAGAGGAAGTTGAGAGAAAATTTATTTCATTTCCTCATCCACACGAAGGAACTGAAGCAAATTTTGGAGAACAAGCCTTTGCTCTCCTACACCCCTTCGAATTGTCTTTCCTCTTTTGCTGTTGTGAGGCTCGTGGTGCGATACATGTCAAAAACCACGTCTACTAGTCGAACTGACTTGAACTGCGATGTATGTCAGATGCAAACAAAGTTAATTACTGCCGCATCATCTATGGCAAGCATATCTACTCGTATTTCAGGGTGATAAATAATTTTTTTCTAACAATTCCTCTAGACATGGAAACAAATCGGACTTAGCTCCAAAGCTGCATCCATTTACCGGCAAAGGAGGCCATTCGTCACATAACCGAGATCAAATTCTATCATGTTTTACGGGGAAGAGCTGCTCCTTTTCGCGCGATTTTGTTCTCACAGGAGGACGACTGAAGAGAAGAAGATTGCTTTGTTAAGTAAGTTATCGAATAGCATAGTTCGATGTATTAGATACTCTTGGAAGAAATTACTGCATTTATTCCGTCCAAGTTTCTCGGTGTCTCTTGCAGACTGAGCAACAGCTATCTGCCACTATTCGTGTGTCGGTTTTCTAATTCCACTCGTAGGCGACACGTAGGATTTGACATGCTTCACAAAAGATGCTTGTTTGCTGCATTAATCTTCGTGGTGCCGATTCTTCTCGGTCTCTTCAGTTCAGGTACCTTGAGTGCAGCGAAGAATTCTTCGACGACCGACACTATTTCTGGACCTGTAACCATCCACCTATACTACGTCTAAGGAGTCTGGGGAGCAACGCCGCACATAACGGTAGAGAAGGGAAGAAAGCGAGCGGGTGGAGCTAAGCAGTACTTACTACTGCTGATAGCTGCAGCTCTGTTGTCCCCTCCCTGTAATCTCTTTCCCTGTCACGAGTTCGTTGGTCGAACCCTCTCGGGTCACTACTTGTGCAGAGGACTAGTTTTCGTTCGCTTGCTCCACAGACCCTTGAGACAGAGTAGAAGTAGATGCGCTGGGTTCTCCGTCAATCCTCCAGTCCCCTTAACTAACACACTGTTTTGTTCGTGAGGCTCTCTAGGTTTTTTGCACTGTAAATTTTCCTTCATAAAGCAACCACAAACAAAAGAACCTTCTGCCAGAAGCCTTCGCGCATCTTCCCCTCCATCCCTTCAGCTCGGCCAACGGGGAAACCTGATCCAGTCTGCCCTCCGAAAAAAAATCACGAGATTTCAAAAATTCAATTTGCAAGTATTTTCACTCTGTGTCACTTTTAATGTTCTGCTTCGCTTTTCTGTAAGGTGCTTTATCTCACGCCGCACTTGTTCGTTTATAGGACTACCAAGATTGTGGGTGGATTAGGCTCCTCCTTCGACAGAAAACCAGGAAAATGGAAAAAATGGACATTAGAAGTCTGTAAAGTGTATGTTGTACACAAGGTGTGGGTTCTGTCAAAGTTTATAGTCATTTTCTCCCTGATAGGTACAATGATAAAGCGATAAACAAATATAATGAGTAGTTATGTTCCCGGATATGGGTCGATAAATCAATTGATTGGAAAAGATCGATGAAAGATCAATTGATGATAAAGGGCAGTGGACAAGCAAGCATTGTTTGTGTTTTGGAGGAAGGCCAGAAATGGGCGGGGTTTGAGATATGGGGATGTGTTTTGATTGGGTTTTGGGGTATGGGGAGATGGTGGCGTGGGATGGTGAGTGAGAGTGTTGCCCGAGAAAGGTGAAAGGTTACAGATGAAAGTTTGAAATGACGAAATCAGGATGTGAGTGTGGGACTATTGGATGATATGGAAGTGGGGTAGAACAAAGGAGGTATTGTGGACGGTGTAAAGGTTGGAGATAAAGTTCGTTGTATGTTTCCGGGAAATGTTTGTGCGTGTTTATCAATAGTGGCGTCATTGCATGTGTGGTCGGTATAGGGTAACGACCGTATAGGGTAACGACCGATGGAGGGAGAAGTGAAAAAGGAAAAAGTTGTGGAGAAACAGGGAGTAAATAAAGTAAATAGAAAAAAAGTACAATTTGCGTTAGAGGATAGTGTATATAGTATTCCGGGGTGGGAAGAGGATAGGAGGGGTACGTGGGCGTTGGACGCTTTGCGCGAGAGGATGCGCAGAGAAAATAGGTGCGTGATAAACAGGGAGGATGAGGTATATAAGGACGATTGATCTGTTTATGTTTACATCACAGTGAGCACCCTGTGTGACCATCGTCTTCTTCCAGAGATCCAGAGACTACCTTTCAGAGTCGATTTCGAAGTGATTTACCAGGTATATAACGGTATCCGGAGGTAAGTATAAAATGGGTATAGTATCGTGGATGATGAAATTTATTGGAGGAATGATCGGGATGACTTCATCTCCTGATCGATCAGAGAAACCGGTAACTAGACAGAATTCTCGTCCGTTACCGACTCCTCCACAATCACCACGATCATCGATACGGTCAGGAATGTTATCGAAAAAAGAGACATATGTGAATGTCCCTAAATATTTTACGGAGAATGAATTTCGAAAGTTGTGGGAAGAAAAGAACGCTGCCCAACACGGGTACGAAAAAATTAAACGTTATAGAAAGAACAGTATCGATGATGCTGGTGAATTGTCGAGGAAGAGAAAACGTGATATGTAGAATGTAAAGTGTAATCCTATGTATGGGTATACAGAGTGTTCTCCCGAAAAGACTGTGTATCAGACATATCCTGTAACAGTTAATAGATCAAAGAAATTTAAAAGTTGTAAATCGGAAATATTTGGACATCAGAATACAAAATTGATTATTTTTGACGCCCCTGTAAGGTTCAGAGAATCCTTTTTAATTACCGTCTACAATCAAAATTTAGTGTCTGAAACGTTTTTGGAAGTTGAAAATAACGGTTTTCCGATCAGTATGCGTTTTATTAATAATCGCAGAGCCGGTTTATGTGAGACACACTATCTGTTCGAAAGAGCACCTGTATACGGGCATTTGTCGTACGATATATGGACGAGTCGTGTAGCTAGTGAAATAGCGACACACAGATACAATGCAGGACCTTTTATTTTAGTATCAGGGCTTTCCTCATTGGATTGCATCTGTATAGAAACAGAATCGGAATTAAATTCGGAGTATTTAGATACATCTGAGTTACATGCTCCTCCACGTTGCCGGGCAACAAAATATATCATCATGGCAAATGAAAGACTGAATTGCGACCGTACCGATGTCGAATTGACACGGTACGAAAATTTGGAAGATCTGCTGAATAACGAAATTCCTCAATTATATAGGGTCGGCTGCCACGGTAAGTATATGATGGTAGATTATTGCGATGTTGCAACGTTAATGCAGATATTTCGGAGAGAGTACCGAGAATCTGTATTAACACTGCGGGAGATATTCCGGTGGTTTCGATACAGTGTGTCCCCTGAGGACCTGATAGGTGAAATATTAGGAGTAAAAGGCCCTACATTGGATCTGGAAGAATTATCGGATTATTGTTACAATCCATTACGACGAGATGATGTAAGAAATAAATATTTTTTTATTTCTAGCCTTCACAAAGTAGAAGAAAAATTTACCAGAACTTTGACCCCACCTCCCCGTGAATTCCCTAACATCATCGAGGAGACCGATACATCAGAAGTGGAAGACGTGTAAAAATAAAAGGTAAGAAAAAATATTACCTATATTTATTGATAGATTATAAATCGCCGTCCTCTTCCTCCGTGATATCTATAATTGAAGGCGTAACAGGAGGAGACGGTGACGCCACAGCAGGAGAAGGTGGCGTAGCAACAGGGGACGGTGGCGTAGCAACACGAGGGACCGGCACAACGGCGGGAGGAACAGGCACAGCGGCAGGAGGGGGTGGCACAGCAGCAGGAGGAGGTGGTGCAACAGCACCATTCCGGACGAGTTCCAGGAGAGGCTCCGGCACCAACCCGAAGAACTGAACGCCTCGTTCTTCGTGAATACGACGGAGCCTGAAAAAAAGAAGGGAGTTAGAATAATAATATTTCATATTCACACATAAATCGGAAATTGTATAGATAGGGGTGATGATGTAATAGATATAATTGAAAAAATATATTACCTTTCCTGGATCTCGCCGATCTCTGCCTCCAACTCTCTCCTAAACTCTTCCCGCCTGGCTATGAATCCGTTGTTCGCGGTAACGGCACGTTGGAGTGTTTAAACCAAACGGTGTCCGATACCCTCTAATTCAGCGCCTAAACGGTCACCAGTTGTCTGCGCCTCCACATCGACTCCTGCCACTCTATCCGTGTACCGGCGAAATGCCCTCTGCATGTTTTGGATTTCTTCCTGCACATCGGCGTTAGCCATATACAGAAGGAAGGCCTCTAAAAGAGCCAACCCCCGATTGTTCTAAAACAAAAATGTATAACTGTAATCAAGGTGTACGTGCGATATATCTAACATATTTTCTTTATATTTTCAGATATGGCATCCCTACCATTTGAATTCAATGTATTGCATGGGAATCTTAAAGATGCAGAACATTCCGGGGAACGAAGGAATCTGTGGAGCAAGGTCCAAGCTCGCCAAGTGGAGAGACAGATCGCATGCTACATAGATTTCTGCGAGGAGAACGGGTTAGCAGAGAACCTGATGAAGAACCTGGAGGAGGTCTGCCGTGATATGGAAGTCCAAATCGACACGCTCACTAAAATGTTTAGTTACATATCAGAAAAAAAGAACACGTCCCCAGTATTTGGGGATTTTTTGGAAAATGTAAAACAGGCACAGTATGTGCCATCTCATTTATCCCTTCGTGTATGTTTCGAAATGATGGAGGTTTTCAAAAATATTAGAAAACAAAAAACTGAGGAGACAAAAAAGAACGATGAAAAGGAGATGGAGAGTAAAATGTCAGAACTTCTAAAGAAAAGAAAATTGGACAAATAAATACTAACACCACTAATACACTAACACTTTTGTCCGATTTTCGTTTGTCTACACCCGAAAAATTAAATGAGAAAGTGTATAGGTGATTTAGTAAATGAAATGTATATATTTTAAAATATAACTAGATGGATATGAAATGTTTGTAATAAAATATAATCAGAAAATATGTTATTTTTATATTAATATGAAATACCTGTATGTTAATTACGTTTTTCTCATAATACATTGGTGACATAGCTGTTTTATAATCAGAGTTCCGGATCTGCTATTCCATAAAAATGGTTCGAATCCGATTTTACTATGGTGACATGTCTCATAATTAAGGTCCCGGGTTCGACACCTGGTAAAAATACACAGTAATTCGAACTCTTGATTTTGATTGGTTGTTTAAAGTCCACTTTATGCACATTAAGGCTAATCGGAACTAGACCTACAGTTTAAAGTGGGATCCGAAATGTGCCTCCACCGGGAATCGAATCCGGGGTCCTTGATTACAAGACGATGACGTTACCACTGTGTCATCGGGGAGGTCTAACAATTCGAACCCCGGTGTAAACTGGAGGTCTAGTTGTGATTAGTCTCTTTACATAAAATAAGTTAGAAACAGACAAACATGCAAATTACTTACCAAGTTTCCGTTCTCCATTTCTGTTCTGTTGCAGACGGTAAAATGTGAAGAAAGACTGCTATAAATATTCCATATATTGGCGGTATAGTTTGATCCAAATTTTGTAACATCCTCCGTGTATCATTTAAAGGTTAGCGGTCAAATTATAATTGGGAATCGGAAAACATATTTTACAAGTCGTTTTGACATTCTAAAGGTTATAGAGGTTACGTAGCAATTAGTGGGAAACATATTTCACAAGCTGTTTTGACGTTCTCTGAAAGTATCTCTATGTATCATTCTAAAGGTTAGAGGTTACGTAGCAATTAACAGTCTCGAGAAGAATTCCACAGTGATTCTCTGTTACATTTGAGAGTATTGAGAAATAATGAAGGAGTCGATAAACTCTCGAGTCTTTTTCATTCTCCGGTGTTTATAAATTCTGTGTTTCAATATGTCGGTAGATGTAATGTTTAAAAGTTAAGGATGAAATTGTAATCAACAGTTTTGAGATGAGGTTAAAGGTTTACAAGAAGAATAAACCCTAAGGAGGTTATTTGTGGTCGCTCTTTTACGAAACTACACAGAACAGACATTTTAAAAATATGGAACCGGGTTTTGTGTCAAATGATGTTTATTGAAAACCAGGGCCGGCCCGGGCCCCCTAGGAAATGATGAATAACGATTCCTGAAGTTATCACTGCATGTTAAAACCAGGGCCGGTCCGGACCCTTAGGAAATGGTGAATAGCCATCGTAACGTTATTTCTGTATGTATATCGAAAACCAGGGCCGGCCCGGACCCCTAGGAAATGATGAATAACGATTGGTGAAGTTATCACTGCATGTTGAAAACCAGGGCCGGTCCGGACCCTTTGGGAAATGGTTAATAACCATCGTAATGTTATTTCTGTATGTATATCGAAAACCAGGGCCGGCCCGGGCCCCCTAGGAAATGATGAATAACGATTGGTGAAGTTTTCACTGCAAGTTGAAAACCAGGGCCAGTCCGGGCCCTAGGAAATGATGAATAACGTTTGGTGAAGTTATTACTGTATGTTAAAACCAGGGCCGGCCCGGGCCCCTTGAAAAATGGTGAATAACCATCGTAACGTTATTTCTGTATGTATATCGAAAACCAGGGCCAGCCCGGGCCCCTAGGAAATGATGAATAACGTTTGGTGAAGTTATTACTGTATGTTAAAACCAGGGCCGGCCCGGGCCCTTGAAAAATGGTGAATGACCTTTGACCCCAAACTTTGATTTTTTGAACTTTTTTTTTTAATTTTTTTTTTGATTTTTTTTTAAACTTTTTTTTGGAACTTTTTTTTTTTGAACCTTTTTTTTAATTTTTTTTTTTATTTTTTTTTTTTTGAATTTTTTTTTTTTGAATTTTTGGCAAATTTCCAAATCGTTATATCTCCGTGCCTAATTGAGATAGAAGGATGATCGATAGGTCGTTGAACTCGGAATGAAGTCCTCTTTCTATTGGAAAAGGTTTCATCATTCTAGGATCAACAGTTTCCTACTTCCTTTATTACCAATCGAAGACTCCCCTTCCGACCACTCTACTAAAAGGTCTCGATGTGCAGATTCCGAATCTGTAACGGTTTTCAGGCTAACTCAATCAGCAACACGACTATGTCCCTTTGAAATGTTTAGGTTTTCTGAAATTTTGCCAAGTTTTAGGTTATCAGGCAATTCGACCTCTACAATTATTGTTCTATTTATTAGAAATATCTTTTCATTATCGAAGACTTTAACCTTGTTTATAGATAAGAACCAGGAAACCATTACACATTTCTAGAAAGTTTACAATACAACCAGGAAACCGTTAGATAAATCATTAAAACAAAAGGGGTCGTAGATACCGGAAAGATTGTTACTTATTTCCTGGAAACCTATAAATCAGACAGTAAAACCGTTAGAATCAGTATTGTGATGCTGAGGTATATAACATAGACACCCTCTTTCGTGAGTAGTTTCTGGAATACTATTATCCTCCTATCATGGACTTACAGTTATCTGCTGACGAATTGTTAGTGTTATATCGTAACGGGTATTACAAAACAGCTGACCATTTACGAAAACTGCTGGCGTACATTGCACAAAGGATAATTGAAGGAGAGACTGTCTCTTTAGTTGAAGAGTATGATCAATTACTACGGGCAGTAACAACAACAACAACAACAACACCCGAACTTTTCGGAAAAGGAGTATCATCGCCACCGAATATTCACACATCCGATACTGCATCATCTCAAGGAACTTCAAGGAATGCCGTATCCAGACCAGACCCGGAACCTCTACCTGGACCGTCTTGGAGAGAGGACCCCTTACCGACAGTTGAACAGTCACCTCAGAATATTTCTGAATCACATAGAAGAGGTAAGAAAAGAAAACGTGATACAATACCTCGTGAACACATAGGAAATAGATTGTTACACAATATTCAGGAACGTGAATACCCTAAATTTCGTTCCAAGGGACAACGTGTGGAATTCAGTTTCTCACATCCTCCAGAAAATGTTGACCCTCACAGTTGGATTCGTCAAGGTGTTGAAAACCTTCTCACCTATGTGAAAAAGAATGCTAAGGACGGAGATAAAATAGGTTTAACACTATCTAACATATCCGACCCAAATGTAAAAGATATTTATATCGGATGGCATAGAAGTGATCAGTTACATAGTGATATGGTATGGACTGTTATGCATAAAATACTACAAAGTGCAAAAACATTTTCAAGTACAGACCGTCTAATTTTACGGGCTGACCGTGTTGATATACCTGTCGGAGGAGGAGGAGACGGTAAGCGTGCCTATTGTTTACCAAATTATATCCTAAGTACACTGAAGAGAAGTGTTGTCAGTGTACCAAATAGAAAAAACCTCTTTGTTTAGCTGAAGCTCTGGTTATAGGGAAAGCCCATGTAGATAAAGATCCATCGTATACACAATATAAAAGAAATAGAAATCTTCTTAGACCTGTTTTTGAACTAATGCGAAAGGCAGGTGTAAATCTAACAGACAATACGTGTGTCGGAAGTGGAATTCCTGAACTCAAAAAATTTCAACAAGTTCTTACAGAATATAAAATCACTGTGTACAATAACCTTCGTGATGTTAAAGATATTCTTTTTGAAGGAGAGGTTGAGAATGTCTCCAAATACATATATCTTCTATACGACAGTACTCGGCAGCATTACGATGTTATTGTGAACCGTGTTGGAGCTTTTGCAGCAAAACAGGAATGCCAGGGATGTAACGAACTTATATTTTGTAAACCACATATTCATCAGTGCAAACAAATGTGTTCCATGTGCCGCGCAATCCCTCCATGCGTACCTGAAACAGGAGTTTATAAAACATGTCAAACATGTCACAGAATTTTCAAAAATGAGAAATGTTTTACAAATCATGTTTCTACACTATTTCGAAACGGTACAGTATGTAGTGAAATCCAACAGTGTCCTCGATGTTTTAGAATTGTTCTCACAAATAATTCGTATGAGAAAGTACATAGGTGTAACATGAAATACTGTACTGTCTGTAACTGTGTGAAACCTATAAATCATATGTGTTACATGTCCATTCCAAAAGCTAAACAGAATTCGAAATTTCTATTTGTGTTTTATGATTTCGAATGTTATACTGATATTCCGTACTGCGATAAAAAAAAACTTTTCTTCATGTTCCGAATCTAATCGTGGTACAAACAGCCTGCCATGCATGTCATAACGAAGAGGATTTAACAGTTTCGTGTTCTGTCTGTGGTACAAGACAGTTTATATACTGGGATGATCCTGTAGAAACATTTCTCTCCTATCTCGAACTGCAACATAAGTTTTCCAATATAACTATTTGTGCACACAATGCACGAGGTTATGATTGCACATTTATATTGAGAAAAATGTTGGAAAAAGGGATGAAACCTCGTATAATCTTGGATGGAACCAAAATCATCAGTATGACGTACCAAAATCTCTACTTTATCGACAGTCTTAATTATGTTTCAAACGAATCTTGCAGGGTTTTCAAAACTGTTCGGTCTTCCAGTGCAGAAAGGATATTATCCGCATTTGTGGAACACATACAAAAATCGAAATTACATAGGACCTACACCTCCTCCTTCTGCATACGGATATGAATATATGAAAACAATTGAAGATCAGACAAATTTCATGTCTTGGTATGATACTGAATGCAAAAAAAATATGCCTTTCAACAACAAAGCAGAACTACTCCAATATTGTATTAAAGATGTTACTTTGTTAAGACAAGGATGTCTGAAACTGAGACAGAATTTTCTGGATATATGTAAAATAGATATTTTTAGGAATTGTATCACTATAGCATCAGCGTGTTCATTAATTTACAGACATAAATTTATGCCCGCTAACACTATAGGAATAATTCCTAAAGGAGGTTACCATCATGCAGATAAAATGTCAAAATTTGCGTTGAAATGGTTGACCTATGTTGAAGAACAAAATCACATAATACTTCTCCACGGCGGACGTACTCGTGAAAAATATGTTTTAGGAGGACGTTATAAAGTAGATGGATATCACGAGGAGACAAATACATTGTACGAAGCGCTTGGTTGCTTCTGGCACGGCTGCAGACGATGCATATCAACAAACAGGGATATGTATCCTAAAGATATCACGGAAGATGAAAACACCCAGGAAAATGACGGTCAAACCAATAGTGACATGCTAAACACTGCAGCTTTTAGATACGAAACAACATGTCGTAAACTTGCAGCTTTACGTTCTGAAGGTTACCATGTTGTCACAATGTGGGAATGCGATTTTGATAGAATATTAAAAACTGATCCTGAACTCGATAGACATCTATCTACACACCCTATTGTCTGCTGTATTCCTTTAAATCCGAGAGATGCCTTATATGGCGGAAGAGTTGAAACAGTCAGAACTTATTACAGAATCAAGGAAAATGAGAAATTACAATACAACGATTTTACAAGTTTGTACCCTTATGTGAACAAATATTGTACCTATCCTGTAAACCATCCTACCATATTTTTAGGAAATTCTATTCCTCCAGTCGATGAAGTTTTAAACATGGAATGACTTGTTAAATGTACAATTCTACCCCCTACAACCCTTCTCCACCCTGTTTTACCCTCCAAAATAAATGGAAAACTGATGTTTGTATTATGTAAAGAATGTGCTATCACACTAAAATGTGAAGGTATTTGTGAACATTCAGATAAACAGCGTGCACTTTCAGGAACTTGGGTTATCGCAGAAGTACGTAAAGCTTGCAGTTTAGGTTACAGAATATTGGAGATGTCGGAAGTGTGGAAATATGAAACATCTATGTACAATCCTGTTACACAAACTGGAGGACTGTTTGCTGAGTATGTCAACACATTTTTGAAAATAAAACAGGAAGCCAGTGGGTGGCCTACTTGGTGTCAAAACAGAATGGATAAAGAAAAATACCTACAGGACTATTTTGATAAAGAGGGGATTCTATTGGAGGAAGACAATATTGAGATCAATCCTGGAAAACGTACTTTGGCTAAACTTTGTCTTAATTCTTTATGGGGCAAATTTTGTCAACGAGATAACCTTTCCCAAACATCTATTATCAAGGAGTCGAAAGATTTCCTCGATAAAATGACCGATCCTAATATAATTATCGGAGGAGTTATATTTATCAATCAGGATACTGTTATAGTAAACTGGAAATATGTTGAAGAGGCAATCACCCTGAACAGAAAAGTAAACGTTCCTATTGCAGCTTTTACGACATGTCATGCTCGTTTGAAACTGTATGAACTTCTTGAAAAATTGGATGACAGGGTATGTTATTGTGACACAGATTCGGTGATTTACATAGATAGTCCTGAAATGGAATATCATCCCCGAACAGGTGATAAATTAGGGGATCTCACCGATGAATTAAGTGATTTCGGTCCCGATGCAATTTGTGAAGAGTTTGTCTCAACAGGACCAAAAAGTTACAGTATGAAAATTAAAAAACCTCTTTCTGAACCCCAATATATCTGTAAAGTTAAAGGGATCACTTTAAACACTTCCACATCAAAATTGGTCAACTTTGATACTATGTGTGATATGATGAACAATGAAAAATCTGACGTTACAGTAGAAAATATCTTTAGAATTAGAAGAACAAAACAGTTTCAAGTTATCAGTACAAATGAAAAGAAATTGTTTCAGCCAGTATTAATGAAACGTTTTTTTGACCACCGACATTTATCATTTCCTTTCGGATACCGTACAGATTAGGTTATAAATATGTCTGTAATCCTAATCTGTAATAGGTATTGTAATAGGTTTTAGGTCCAAAGTTCAAATTTTGTTTCAGTATTTTTTATATTGTATACTTGTATTATATAATCTTGTACAAAATAAATATAAAATGTAGTAATAGTCTGGTAAACCGTCATTTTCTTTCAAGTTCCTGGATACAAATCTGTAAAATTTTTGCTTAATATAAAATGTTTCCTAAACTT
Source organism: Lepisma saccharinum (assembly GCF_977018435.1). Lineage (NCBI taxonomy): Eukaryota > Metazoa > Arthropoda > Insecta > Zygentoma > Lepismatidae > Lepisma > Lepisma saccharinum. Next base: position 63,004,224 of record NC_139249.1, read on the forward strand.
ATCCATCCTTTTACAATGATGGTTTGTGGAGCATCAGGAAGTGGAAAAACTACTTTTGTAACAAAACTTGTCAATTCTATTTTTTCTTTTGTCGAAAAACCTGTTAAAAAATAGTGTGGTGTTACGATCAGGAAAATAGTATCCCAAAAAATATTGGTGATGTGGAATATCATAAAGGAATTGTTAATTGGCAATCATGGAACGGAAAAACTCCTACCCTTATAGTGCTAGATGATCTTATGATGGTTGCTGAAGGAGAAAAAGTTGCAGATCTTTTTACGAAAGGTAGTCACCACAAAAATATTTAAGTTGTTTTTATAACACAGAATCTTTTTCACCAAGGAAAAAATTGTAGAGATATTTCTTTGAACGTAAAACATTTTGTTATATTTAAAAATCCACGAGATATGAACCAATTTACTGTTTTTGCACGACAACTTCAACCTCATCGCATGAAGGAACTTGAAAAAGTATATATAGATGCAACAATAGAACCTCACAGTTATTTGTATATTGATCTTTCCCAGTCAACACCGGATCCTTTACGTTATCAAACAGATATTTTTAATACAGATCATTCAACCATATATCTTCCTCAGGAATGCCTGAAACCTCGAGATGAAGAAAACGAGGAAGAGACGTACCAACTTACGTTCTAAACAGAATATTTCTTTTAAAACACATTCACCTTTTTGCACATATTGAAAAATTCCCCAACAAAAGTTCGTAAAACATTATTGAAAAGTGCTCCCAAAAAAACAATCCGTTTTATCAGTGAATGTTGTCTGAATGTTTTAAAAGGCAATATAAAACTTCGTCCGTCTGTAAAGCATCGTCTAACACCTTACAAAACTGTTTTACGTAGACTTGTAAAACCTAAAGTAAATATCGAGAAACGAAGAAAAATTCTTGTTCAAAAAGGAGGGTTTCTACCCCTACTTTTAGGATCTCTATTATCAGGTCTTCTCGGAACTCTCATTCCACATTAAAAATGACACCTGTTTACAAAAAAATGATTGTTCTTTCACCAGAACAATTGACACGTATTCGCGGTTCCGAACAGTCTATAAATCAAAAATTATCTGTTCTGGATAAAAAAATGAACGAAATTTTTAAAATGAAAAATATACCAGATGACCAAAAATGGCGTCTTTATAGAAAAGAATTGGATGAGTATTTATGGTTGAGTCGAAAATCGAAAGAACCATCAGAGATTCCTATTATCCAGGATAATGGTGATTCTAGTATTTCACCAGGATCAACATATTTTCCTCCAAACCTGGTAGAAACATTACCACGTAATACAAGACAGCAGTTAGAAAATATTATTGATGAGTATCAATCTACAGCCCAACGTCTAATCGAAAAAGATCAGGAAAAAACGCTTCCGGAACCGAGATCTTTAAATTTTTCATCGTCATCATCACCAACGGAGATTCCTGGTCCGTCTCGTAAACGAAAACCTGCGAAAAAAAAGAAGAAAAATGTTGTCTTACGTGTTTCCAGAAAAACTTCACCATTTTTGAGAACACCTGATGCATACAAACTCGTTCCTTTAAGAAAAAGTCGTAGACAGAGAGACCAATCATGGGAGTCCCTAAAGTAAAACATGATAAAATTCTTGCTAGAATATATTACGATCCTCAACACAGAGCCTCATTTTCATCTGTGGATCGTATATGGAAAGCTGTAAGAGATAGGAATATATCTCGTGATACAGTAAAAAATTGGTTAATGCACCAGGAAACATACACTCTCCACAAAAGTGCACGAAAAAGGTTTCCTCGAAACCATTACAATGTATGGAACATAGATATGCTCTGGGAAGCCGATCTTAACGATATGACATCGATACAAAAACATAACGACGGATTTAAATATCTCCTAACAGTGATCGATGTATTTTCAAAATATGCTTATGCATTACCCCTAAAAAATAAAACAAGTAATTCTGTAACCGAAGCTTTCAGAACCATTTTTGAACAAAGCAAAAGAAAACCTGCCACATTACAGACAGATCAAGGAACAGAATTTACGAATTCTGTGTTCCAGAATTTTCTGAAAAATGAACAAGTAGACTTTTCGATCGCAATTAACCACCCTGTAAAAGCAAGTATAGTGGAACGTTTTAACCGAACGTTAAAAGAACGAATGTGGAAATATTTTACAGCAAAACAGACAAGACGTTACATAGATATTTTACCTCAACTTCTTGAAGGTTACAATACTGCGATCCATCGTTCCATAGGAATGGCACCTCAAGATGTAAACGAAACTAATGTTTACACAGTGTGGAAACATCTCAATAGACACAACAACCGTATCTCACACACAATTTCAGATTTGAAAGTTGGGGACATTGTGCGAATTTCTGTTGTTAAAGGACATTTCGAAAAAGGATACGAACAATCGTGGTCACGAGAACTTTTTAAGATTCATTCCGTTGTTCAACGGCAGCCTGTACCTGTTTACATATTGGACGACTTAAATGGTGAACCTGTAAAAGGAACATTTTACAAACAGGAGGTTCAGAAAGTATATTCGAATCCTGACGAAGAGTATAAAATTGATAAAATTTTAAAAACACGAGGTAAAGGTAAAAATTTAGAATACCTTGTTCGTTGGCTGGGTTATCCCTCCAGTTTTGATTCATAGATCAAGGCATCATCGCTAAAACCGATAGCAAACAACTAAACCTCAATATATATCGAAATATATCACCATTTCGAATCAGTGAGTTCTTCTTGTTCAGTCAGAATGGATGATAATTTCTATATCTACCTCCCATCGTCTTCATCAGAAAAATATTTTTCAAACAACACATTAACTCATTTTACTGTAAAATTGGCAAAACGTATCGATCTGCCTCCAGATTTGTGGGAAGTCGGTTTAGCAGAATTATGTCATTCAACTCTTTATGATAACGTTCTGGAAACAGATTCAGGACAACTAACATTTCCTGTTCGAACATACACAAATGTTGACGACTTGATTTCGTCGATCGTAACTTCCCTTCCCGATAATCGAGAAATACGAAAATCTGTGCTTTACAAATTCTGGCATCTTCTGGCTAACCCGCAATGGAGTTCATTCGAGTCATCTGTTTCTACAGATAACACACTATATATTAACGATCAACCGTTTTATTTTCTTGCAGCTACTTATACAATAGATGATCTTATTTTTTTCCTGAAAACCAACCCTGCAAATGTAGCTATTCCTACTCATCTTCGATTCTATTTTAAAGCTGCCGTATATAAACACTTGTCCGAAACAGGAATGCTCGACCCTGAACCCGATGCCTCTGTAGACAATACAATAACACCGATAGATTTAACAGACGACTATGCTAAATTTCGATATGATATATTAAAATCTATCTACTCTTCGCACGTAATATCTAATAACGTTGTCGATAAAAATCCTTACATATTTGTATATTCAGATATTGTAAAACAACAGTTGGTCGGTGAAGAAATGATACGTCTTTTACGTCTTACTCGAAAACAATGTTCAGAAGTAGATACCACATGTACGATACCTGTAGCTCATCACACATTCAATCCGATTCACTATGTTTCTCTGGATAAAAGTTATTTTGAAACAATAGAAATTACTTTGAACGATCAAAAAGGAAACTTTTTTCCTTTAAGAAACGGTTCCGTTCCTACTATCGCTGTTTTACATTTTCGTAAAAAAACAAAATCCTTTTAAAAAACCGACATAACACTATTTTCTCAGTCTATATTGGTAAACGAATGAGTCATCATGAATTCGCAAGCAGAATATTACACAACCCAAATACATGGAGGAATCGGACCCATTTTTCGTTCTAACAGAATTCAGAAAGGAAGAGGATTAGGTTCTCTTTTTGCTGGACTTTTCAGAATGGTGAAACCTCTTCTCTGGAGTGGTGCAAAAGCTATCGGAAAAGAAGCTTTAAAAACTGGTGCTAATATTGTTACAGATATTGCAACAAGTCAGCAAACCCCGAAAACTATTGTTCGTCAGCGAATACGTGAAGCTGGTCAGAATCTTAAAACTAGAGCACAACAAAAAATCGATTCTCTGACAGGTTCGGGTATAAGAAGAAGAATTGCAAGAAAAAATACCCATTCGGTGTTAAAACGTTCAGGTACCCGTGCTAGAACCTCGAGAATCAAGAAAAAACGTACATCCGTAAAACGTCGAAAAACATCATCGAAATCTAGGAAAACACGTAAAAGAAAAATCAGACAAAATATCAAAGTCAGAGATATTTTTACATCATGATACAAAACAGCACCTGGGTAATTTCACAGTTCGACCTTTTTCAGAAAAAACATACTATTCCGTACAAACCTATTGCTTCCTTCGATAACCAGAATGTAACTTCGTTTCTCGAACCTGTCTATCTTCGCTTACAGCTGAAGATGATTAAACAAGATGGAAGTCGTATGAGAACTCTACCGTCCGATAAAAAATCGATTCTCTGACAGGTTCGGGTATAAGAAGAAGAATTACAAGAAAAAATACTCATTCGATGTTAAAACATTCAGGTACCCGTGTTAGAACCTCGAGGATCAGAAAAATCAAAAAGAATATCAAAGTCAAAAATATTTTTACACAATGATGCAGGACAACACGTGTATGATTTCACAGTTCGATCTTTTTCGGAAAAAACCTATTCAACAAAATGTCGAAAAAACCTACACTGTTACCTACAAACCTATTGCATCCATCGATAACCAGAACGTGATACCATTTCTCATACCTGCAACAGCAACAGATTTTCTGGATCTTGCATCTGTTTATCTTCGTTTACAGGTGGAGATGGTCAAACAAGATGGGAGTCGTATGAGTGCTTTGCCGACCGATAATGCAGCCACAAAAAATTGTGGGGTAGTAAATTATCTCCTCAATACTATATTTTCACAATGTAACGTTGCTATCAACGGTATATCTGTAACAAATGCTGACAACAATTATGCATACAAATCGATTTTTGAGGTACTTCTCAATTACGGTACTGATGCTGCAAATACACATCTTACTAATGCTTTATGGTACCTGGACACACCTGGAAACCAAGATAAAATCACAACCAATAACGAAGGTTTTACCACCCGAAAATTTTTTTTCCAGTACGTTCCGTCATCAGGAAATCCTATGGAAGTAACAGCCGAAATTGAACTTATGGGAAAACTCCACATAGATTTTTTCAATCAGCCTAAATATCTACTCAATGGTGTGGAAGTACGTATCGAACTTATCAAGTCACGTGATGCTTTTTATATCTGGGGAGATCAAGATTCACCTAGCGTACAAATAAAAATTTTAAAAGCTGCTCTCGAAATAAATCACGTCATTCCTACTCCTAGCACCAGTTTGGCTATAGACAGAGCACTTTCTTACGCTCCTGCACATTATCCGTTCACAAGAAGTATTATCAAGGCATACTCTTACGTTGCAGGAACGCAACAGATTTCTATCGACAATGCTTTTCAAGGTCCTTTTCCGAATGTTATTCTTTTTACTATGGTATCCACCGCCAGCTTTCTCGGAGACAGTAAAAAAAATCCGTTCGACTTTAGAAGTTTTAACCTATCTTCTTTCCATCTTGTAAAAAATGGAGAGCTCACACCTTCTGAACCTTTACGAATCAGTACAGGAGGAAATGGTGGTTTAGTAACACGTGCCTACCAAACTCTCTTTTCCGGCACAGGTATCCATCACAATAATTATGGACATCAGATAACAAGGAAGATGTTTGAAAACGGATCATTTTTTCTAATTTACGACATTACACCAGATTTTTCAGGAAACGATACGCACATCAGTCTACAGGAACAAGGTACCTTAGGAGTAGAAATGCAGTTTTCTCCACAACTGTCGGAAAATGTTACCTGTCTTCTCTATGCTGAATTCGAAGTGGCCTTGGATGTGAAAAAAGACAGAGGTGTTATCCTTCACTAATAAACCTAACAATTTTACTCTATAAATTTGGTGTGTTCCTGTTTTCTGCCACAGAAACCTACCTGTATCTTAATAGAAAAAGACTACCGTGTTTGTGTACTTTATTATAAACGTATCCGACATGAACACATCACAGATCAGACATATTTTATCTCACAACTGTTCCACCAAAACAATTTTTTGTGGTGTTTACCCGAGAGATCTTCTGCCTCGAACGTTCTCCACCCCTGCTTTGATAATCGCAAACACGGATACTACCGATTCCGAAGGAACACACTGGGTTGCTTTCTATTTCGACAAAAACAATAAGGCAGAATATTTTGATTCATACGGTTTCCACCCCTATTACCTAGAATTCATAACATTCTTGAACCGTCATTCCTCTATCTGGACTCACAATAATACCCCCTTACAAGGAATATTTGCTACAACTTGCGGACATTACTGTTGTGTATATGCTTATTATAAAGCACATCACGTCACAACCAGGGATTTCATCCGGATATTCCCACCGGGTGTCAGTAAAGATGAATATATTTTACACCGTTTTCGTCAGATCTTCAAATGTTTACCGCATTCAAAGTGTCCTAAAGGAGCACAAGTGTGTCGTTCCATCAAACCAGTTCGGGAGTGTATAAGGTGATTTCTATATAAAATATGTATGATGATTCTGCTCACTCTCAGTATCATCTTGACACCTTTAGTGAAAACATCATGGACCCGGTCAAAAATTCTACAATGGAAAAACATGATCAGCTTCTAGACCGTATTACTCATAAGGATGGTGTTTCTAGATGCAGAAAACGTAGACGTCTGCCCCCTACCAAAATTGAGATTCCTGTTATAAAAACTGAACCGATCGAGAGTGAACCGGATGTGACAAAGGATTGTGATTTCATAAAAATACGTCAAGAAAACAGTTCTTCCCAAAATAAAACCGAATGTTCGGAACTGCACAACATAGATGTCTGTTTGGATCTTTATCTTGCAAATATATACTTTCTGAACACCGAAAAAACCAAATATGTAGCAGTAGGATTCGAAAAACAAACACCTTTCAATCTGGTATGGGAGTTTTCGCAACAAGGAAGATTACCGGTACGAATTAATTCTTCACAGATTAGAGAATTGTGTGTTTTGAAATCTGATGTACTTGATTACATCGAAACAGGTCGACGATTTAATTATCTCGTCACAGGGAATATTACTGTCAGTGCTGTAAATTTTTTCGGAAAACGTTGTATTTCCATGTATCAACATTCCTCACCGGATGCTTTTATTTTTACACCCCCGGAACTACATTTATTTTTTTGTGAACTTTTCACACCCTTAAGAAAATTAACGAACGAGCGTTATCATAAATTACAACCACATATACAGACTTTTGTGCATTGTATCGAAAAGAATATGTTTTCAGAAAGAAAAGAAGTACCGGAAAACCTGATAAGCCATTTTCACGTTCTCTGGTACAACGAATTGATGATTGAAATATATCTTCAACACAATCTTGGACATTCATTGTTATTATAAATAACTTTATTATCCATTATGTATTTTTACTGTAAATGTATATCTTTATATGTATATTATTAAATTGTAAATAAAACATTTGAAAAAAGGTTAAACAGTTTTTTATTTTTCTCTATTACAGTAGAAATGGTACATTTTCCAAACATTTTCAACTGCACAGGTTTTGTTCACATTTTTTGATTCACTATGTTCTCTACATTTCTTTTTCTCTACCGAAAGTTTCACACTCTCCAATTTTGGACACCCAAATTCTTCAATATTATCTACGGTTAACGTACTCATACGTTTTTCTCCGATACATTTTTCCAACCATTTAGTTTTTTCAGTACCTTTAACATACACATTTTCATTTACAAGTACAGAATATAAAAGATCTCCTAACTTCTCATACGGTACCCAACCATTTTCCCAGGAGAGTCCGTGTTTGTTTGCACGGAGCCAATAATTCACACGACGATATTTTTCACTTAACAAATGTAGACCGTATGGAGGTTTTACTAAATAATCAAATGTACATTCAAAAGGAGACTTCAATATTCCGACTTCTTTCCACACAAATTCACCGTCTTTTCCTCGTAAACCTTGAACGTCCAAAAAACATACATCCATTGTTCAACAGGTAAAAACTGTCAATGTATTTTTAATAAATCCACGACATATAGCACACTTATCGAGTTGTGAGGCACAGGATCGACAACTGACAAAATGTCTGCACGGGAGAAACACTATATCGCAAACATTCAAAAAACAGATTTTACAAATCATTACAGAATCTGCATTTTTTTCAATAACTTTTTTTGCAGACTTTTCTCTATTAGCACAATATTTACATTCGACCTTATAATGTAGTAATGCAACACTTTGTATAAAACTACAATGGGGCACTGCTGCCAGATGTCTTATAACAGGACAATCTTCCGGTGTCCAATCACAAAAGCCATAAAAACAATATGAACACAGTACTCTATCACCGTGGCCTGAATAGTAACATCCTGCAGTCACTAACTCTTCAGGTGTCTGTTGTAATCCTACAGGCCACTTTTCGTAAGTTTTGTATCGAGAATCGACTGATAGGTAGTTATTACAATGCCCCGAAAATCGGTAGCAGGGGTAACTGAACACTTTCATAAATCAGCCAAAGAAAAACAATCTGATACAATAGGTGATGGGGTTCCAGGTATTGGTGATAACGGTACCGGCACAGTATCTTCTACATCACTATCGAACAGGGCTCTGGAAAAACCAAGACGATTCGAAGATACCGCTGGAAAACAGGGATGTCCTTCTAATTTACGTAGTAGAGAACGGTTGCAGGTAGTACACCACAAAATAGTTTTGTTCACTAACACGGCAAGCCACTCTTTCACTCTTTGTTTTAAAGCTTCAGCAACCTCATCTTCATCCTTCCTCTGAATGAGTTCACACGAACATTTGTGACTGGGAAATCCTGTTCTCCCATCCGTAAACTTTTTTCTTTCCACTATCTCCTTCAACGTCTCGCAGGAATGATGGACCGCTTCTCCCGATCTATTGAACAGGTAACATCCGCACCATGGAGCTTCACGTAGTGCTACGTACATAAACGGGAACTGTTTCAACACTCGCTGTACAGCCTCACGATCGGTATCGATATCGCCGCAGGATTCTATGACTTCCCAAAACTCTTCGTAACTTATCTCGTAGAAATTCAGAGCTTTCTCCGGAAACGTTATGTAATACTCTGCCATTGTGACACACTCTCGTTCTTTTTATACCGTCTACATATATATATACCCTTCTTCCTATTACGTCATTTTCCTTAAACATGTCCAAATAAATACTTTTTGTATTCTTAAATTAATACAACGATCTTTGAATCAAATGAGTCAGCAACATTTTCCCGGCTTCTCAAAGACAGGTTGTCGACCTCTATACTGAATGCGTCATTAAATTCGAAAACCTAAATCAACCTCTGTACCGAAAAACAAACATAATAAAATAAAAAACAACAGTAAAACATTCCCATCCATTATCTATAACCTTTTAACCTCTATCTCAAACTCCACACATTTTTGGAACCCTGCCAAATAATAACAATGTCTGCTTGTTCACTCGAACATTAACCCGAGCCGGGAATTTCCGGTCACGTGACTTTCACGTGATTTTGGCGGGAAATTCTCAGAATCGACCCGAATCAACAATTTCCTATCACGTGATTTTCACGTGATTCACACAACATTTTCTAAACCTCAACCTCTTATCTATAACCTTTCACCTTTCTCAGACAACATTTTAATCATCATTCAACTGACTCAGTAATTTCCTGTTGAAATCAAGCTCGGGAATTTCACGTTCCGGGGTCAAAAAACTCTTCAACCAATCAAAACTCAAAACACCTATGACGTCATCATCTCCTCATCCAAACAACCAATCAAAATCCATCCCCATATCTCAAACCCCGCCCATTTCTGGCCTTCCTCCAAAACACAAACAATGCTTGCTTGTCCACTGCCCTTTATCATCAATTGATCTTTCATCGATCTTTTCCAATCAATTGATTTATCGACCCATATCCGGGAACATAACTACTTAATGACTTCGATTTCAACATGATTCAAATCAGATGTAATTAATGCTATTACTATAGAGCTCACCAGGCGTTGATGCAATCCATTATTCTCATTGTGATACTACAAAGACGTTATTAGTTATCGATGACATCAAGACAAGAATCTGCAGGTTTCATATCGCTGCTTGGTTATAAAAAAAAACGACGCACGGTTTTAGAAGCGATATCGGGCGGAGCCACGCAGAGGGTGTGCGTGGCGACCAACCAATGGCAGGAGTGCAACGTTGTACAGTTAGGAAACTGCGGAGCGCGAGTTAAACGCCGTGTTCTGCATTTTTCTTGCGCGCAAGAATTTTTCATAAAACTCCCCACTTTAAGGTTCATTATAAGATGGGGCACGACATTTTGAACCTGACTGTCCAAGTCCCATGAAATTCCGTCGCCTACAGCCGGAGTTATCGTTTCTCGAAGAAACACGGGAAACAACACGTCTCTGCACACACACGCAATAACCCTTTCGTTTTCCTTCCGTGTTCCGTCTGTTGTTTTTTCGTTACCACAGTGTTGACCCCTATGAGTTGTTGTGTCTTGGTAAAGCTATGGGTGTCAAATTCGGCTGAATATGCACAATGACCTTTCATTGTCTTGTGTGTTCACAAACATTGCGAGTCTGGGTCAGTTTTGAGTTCAGCGTTTTCATAACAAGGGCTGTGTAAGATAATTTTACTCGTACGGCGTGAAGAACAGCTGTGAGAGGATTCAATACAGCCCTTATTGATTGATTTATTTTACTTCGCTTTTTCTGCAACTTTTGGCTAATTTACGAAGATGGGGATGAGTGATGATATGATGAAATTGATGAATGGACACTCACAAATATCCATGCACGGGTCTGGATTCGAACCCTGGCGTCGTAGCGCGATGTGCAATACAGCCCTTATGCTCGATATTTGTGTAATAGTGTGTGTGTTGCGTGAGTGTTATTTGATAATGTCGCGCCTGCGCCATTGTGGAGTGGTTAGCATATCGCTCTACGACGCCAGGAGTCCCGGGTTCGAATCCTGGCCTGGACATGGATGTTTATGAACGTCCCTTCATCAATTTCAGTATATCATCACTCATTCCCATCTTCGCAATTAGCCAAAAGTGACAGAAAAGCAATGTAAAATAAAGCAAATCACATCAAATTAATAATGTCACTCTCGAAACCTAGAACGTACCAGTAGTACAGGCACCAAGGGTAAATACTCTTATTACGTTCACAAGACAGAAATCGTAGTTTTAAAGCTTATTCTTACTTCAAGGAATTGGCGTTGGTTAGACGTGCATGCTCAAACAGTGTTTTCTCAGAGTCGAGAACTTACGGCTAAAGCGTGTGGTGTATGTGTGCATACTGTGTTGAGCATTATAAAACAGGGTAAAGTATCTACCACAGAAATCGACGAACCCCTATTCAAATCTCCTGGGAAACATGCCAGAAAACAGGAACGAGAGCGATGATGATGACCTTGCAGTTCCTCTAAAATAAATCCGTACCTTCAAACTTCTTTCAGGTACGAGTTTCTTTTATATGCTGCAGTGATATGATACAATCCTGTGTAGAATTCTTCACTATATATTTCATTGTACTCAAATATCACGTGCACGCATAATGCCCATAAAAAGCAGAATATTGGACACAGCGAATTATCTGTGTTTCCCTTCCGCTAGCAGTTGGTTTGGCAACAGCGCGACACCACTGGCTGCGTATTGGCTGAACTCATGTTCCTTCTAAAAGCGTACGCCGTTTCTGACATCTCGGACACGATGCCCATTAAATATACACAATATTACACTTCGTCTAGAACCCAAAAAAGGTCACTTTAAAATGCATTTTTTTTTTGCCACTTTCCAGGTTTTAGGTCATTTTCCCCGATTTTCGGTATTTTCCGTCATTTTTCGCAATATTCGGTGTATTGTTTCGTCATATTTTATCAATTCTTTCATTTCGGTAATATTCTTGGGTCTTTTTACCAAGGTGAACATAGGCAAATATATATCTCGCAGGATTGCAATTTACGAGCAAAATAAATGCTGAACTGTTGACAGTCTTTGTTGTGTCGGGAGAAACCACCAGGTGTCCTTCTGGGGCAAACTCAGATTTAAGTTCAGGTAAGGAGAGGCTGGAAGTAATTAAATTGTTTTAAAATTATTCGGTTGTTTCCTTTGGAAATCCTGGTTGCATATTTTAATTGAATATGCATGTGGTATCATTTGGTGCTTTTTTTAAAAGCAAGATTGTATTTTGTTTAATTTCCTTTTCATTTCAATTTTTAACCTGAAAATAAATTTAATGGTCATTTTTTGCATTTTTTACGTCATTTTCTCCCATTTTTTAGGACATTCTATAGGTCATATAGATACCTATATTTTTTAGGTCATCAACTTTCGCTCCGTAGTTATAACGTTATTATTTTTCTATAGGGTCCTTCGCTGAAGAAACCTCAATGAAAATGGCCTAAAACAACCTTTTATTTATTGTTAAAATTTCAACTATGCAGATATAACTGTCGTACGACGCAGGCAAATCATAGGTTATCAAAATTCAATAATCGTCCCTGCAATTTAGGGAATCAGCATTTACCTGTTATCAGACGTCCTTGATATAAGTATTAATTACTTTTATGGAGTCTCCTGCATTATTTTCCGTGACGACAATATGAAGAAGTGACGATAGTATCATAATGTAGCCCATATGATGTATTGAGGATCCCTATGGCGGCCATTTTGAAAATGCTCCCTCACCCACCTCTTATGGGGTGCCACCAACCTTCAAAACGAACGTTTGATATGATGTTACTAATTTATATCACAAAAATGCACAATTCAGCAAATATCTGCACATATTACCCTAACTATAAATGGTTCTGTCTTTGTTTGTGTTTTGCCCCTGGAATTTATACAACCCATATATCCACATGCGTGAAATATGATAATTAGTAACTAAAGTGCTGATAATTAACGATTACACTTCAGACTTCAAAACTGAAGCGGTTTGAACAACAACATGTTGTTATAAACAATCTTGAAAAACGTGCCCCTTAAACATAGGCAATCAAGGTATTTTTCGTCACTAATACGCATTTATAATGCTTTCGTAGGCCTTGTTGGAAAGTTTTCCTTTCATTTGACCAATAACAAAGATAAATCTTCAAACAGGACCAATAAAAGTTAATTTAATTTGTGTCAAGAGATATACTAATAAAACGTCCGCCATTACTGACCAACAGGGTATTTTAAATGCCTCCAATCTTTAAAACGATATTAAGACGGATATTAAACTACAATATAAGTTTCATGCTTTTATCACTAAAATGCACGATTTTACACATATCCGCCGTACTAAATCCACAATGAAACCAATTATAACGTAATCATTGTATTTGAATGTCATGTATATAATATCTTCACTGCATATGCTTGTACCTATTTTGAAAATCATTGTTAATTATAATCTAATGTACTGACATGATTCATTCCATACCATCTGTGGAAGAACAACCACTGGACAATGGTCAACGAAATGAAATAAATCGTATCATGTCATAACATACGAACTGATGAAATTGGTGAAAAGACAAGCACAAAGAAACATGCCTTAACCCCAAATCTTAACTACAACCCACTGGCTTTGCAAAACACTATGTTAATTACTCCATCACAGACTTTGCATTATGTATTGTTGTGATAATAGTGATGTCACGTGCCAGTTTCGACGACACAATGAATGTTGCAAGGAGGATGGTTTCTCGGAATCGACAAGAGATGGCAGCACGCTATGTAAAGAGGAGTGAAGGAAATTATAAAAAACTTAGAGCGGAGAAGAGGGATTATATATATTATAGTAAATTGAGAAATATATAAAAGAAGAATTCAAATACTATAATAGAAGTAAATAGAATGATGTATATAGTAATTTAAAAGAATTAAGAATATAGCCGCATATGAAACGTTTAGGAAATTTATTAAGCGAGCAAATGAATTCAGAAATGTATCTCAATTTCTTTTTGATTCTCTGACGAGGAGAACATCGTCAGCTTTTGCATTTGTCCGTTCCCCGGTGGCGCTGTGGTCAATTAGACGCCCCGAAGCACTTTACGGTTGCGCTTCTTATTTAGTCGCACTGGGCCATTGGCAGCGCTTGTTATTAGCGATCCTGGTTATTCCCCTTTGGTCGTTACATAGGAGGTGGCGCTAGTGTCAGTTTAGTCGACCCTACTCCTTTATATAAGTATAGCTTGTATCGTTTGCCAAAGAAACGGGGAAGGGAAAGAAAACATATATAGGGCATAAAGAAAAGGAAGCGAGACGATGCAACTAGATTTCTTATATATAGAAGAAATAATAAAAGAAGTCTTTTCAATAATCAAAGAAGAAGAAGCTTATTTCTATAATCAAAAGAAGAAGAAGCCTATTCGATAATCAAAAGGAAAAGAAGAAGAAGCCTTTTCCATAATCAAAGAAGAAAAGAAGAAGAAGCCTTTTCCATAATCAAAGAAGAAAAGAAGAAGAAGCCTTTTCCATAATTAAAGAAGAAGAAGAAGCTTATTTCCATAATCAAAATAAGAAAAGAAGAAGAAGCCTTTTACATAATCAAAGAAGAAGAAGCCTATTCTATAATCAAGAGAGAAAAGAAGAAGAAGCCTTTCCATAATTACGAAGAGAAAGAAGAAGATTTCCTTTCAAGAAGAATGTAACCGATGTAAATTTTCGATATATTTCAATGTCGCTGTATATTTTTCTCTGTATTTTGTATAGTTCTCAGAATATAGATCCGCATTTAACTATATCCTCTTGGCTATAAAACGCTTTCTTATTTGGAATTCTCAAACAAAGAACCTATCCCCTGAGATTAAGATATCTGTAGCCGTGGTAAATAACATGTAAGTACGTACCCACAAGGGGCGTAGCATTAGTGGCGACCAACGTTGCGGCTAGCAGAATTGTGACTAAGAAAGCGAAAAAGAAAGAAAGCCAAAATGGAGGAAGAAAATAAAATTGAAGGCGAGAACAGAGAAACTATAATGGAGGAAATGGAAGACAGAAAGGAAATATTAAACTGTTGTGGAAAAGAGGGAAATAAGGAAGAAACTATCCTATGCAGCTCATGCAAAGAAATGAAACATTGGCTATGTGAGAAGATAAGAAGAGAATAGTACATAGGAATAAGTGAAAGAGGAGATTACGTATGCAAAAATTGCAAGGAAGAAAGGATAAATGAAAAGGAAGAGAAGAAAAGGGAAAAGGAATAAGATAAAATGAAGGAAAAACTAAAGAAGACAGAAGAGGTGAACATGATAGAAATGTTCCAGAAGTTATCGATGCAGATAGAAGAAAGTAATAAAAAGAATAGCAGAGAAGCAAAAGAAAATAGCAGAAGATTAGAAAGAGAATTAAAATCACAGATGGAAGAGAATAACAGAGAAGCAAAAGATAATAATAGAAGACTCGAAGAAAATATAGATGAAAGTAGTAGGAAGGCGGATGAAAACAATAGAAAGATGGAAGAAAAGCTGGAAGAAAATATTAGAAAATTAGAGGAGAAGTTTGATGAGAATAATACAAAGTTAGAAGAAAAATTAGAAGAAAGTAATAAAAAGATGGAAGAAAGGTTCGAGGAAAGCAGCAAGAAATTGGAAGCCGTGAGGACCGAAACCCATGAGATGTTCTTGAGATTGAATGAAACGTGTGAAGGAAATAGAAAGTCGCTGGAAAACAAGATAGAAGAAACAACGTTGTTAATCGAGAGTACAAGTTTAGATATAAATAGAAGAATAGAAGAGGAGGTTTCGAATCTCAGAGAGGAAAATAAACAAAGAAACGAATATTTGGAGAGAAAGTTGGTCGAAAGTAAATCTCAAATAGAATTAGCCGTTTCAAGAATAGAAGAAAACGAAAGCAAGATAGAGGAAGCTAAGCTCCTGATAGAAGATAGAAGTTTGGAAATTAATAATAGAATGGAAAGGGAAGTTCTAAAACTCAGAGAAGAAAACTCACATGGATTTCTAGAAGCTGAAGAAAAAATTCTGAGTATAGAAAAGGAGATTGTGGAAAATCGAGCCAAAATGAGTGCAGCAGATAAGAGAGGAAAGGAAATGGATAGAAAAATAAACGGAACAGTATCCAGGATGGATAAGACAGAGAAGAGAATCGAAGAAGTGGAAAAAAGATTATGGAATATATTAGTAAAAGAAAGGAACGATAGATCCAGCTTTCGATGCAGCGAGGAAGAGACTTATATCAAAAAAGAGATAAAAGAAGAAAGCTCTAGCGATGAGTCTACAACAGAAGAAGAAAGGAAAAAAGATTTTTTCGAAAAGAACTCACCAAAGGAGAAAGAGAAAGTGGAAAAGTAGTGAAGAAGGCAGCAACAATGAGAAATTTTTAGATACGCTAGAAGAAGAATACAAAGGCTGTGAAAGATATAAATCAAGGATACCTAGACCACAGGAATTACAGCATATGCCTAAATTTAATGGAAATATATCAGAGAAATGCCCAAGGAAATTCCTGAAGGAGCTTACCACGAACATACGTTTAATGAGAATCCCAGATCACATGACTCTTAGTCTCATTGACACGTGTTTCGAACAGTCAGCAGCCGGGTGGTACCAATTAAACCAACACAAATTCAAAGACTTTCGAGAATTCAGTAGAAAGTTTTTAGATTACTATTGTAGCAAAGACATCAAGGAAAGGCAATTGGAAGCCCTAAAACGAAAACACATCGACTGGTCGAAAATTGAAAGTTTGGAGGAACATACATGGGAAACTTTGAGAAGCTTTAAGAATTTGAAAGAAGGATGCAGTGAAGAGGAATTAGTAAAAAAGAAAAAAAAAGGTAAAGTGCTCCCCTGTGCATAGCACCACGCCATGAAGGCGTATAGGGGGTGTGGGGGTAACGCCACACACTTTCTTGATCCGGTCGTGAGTGGGGATGATGTGATCAGCATCACGCCCCTGACCGCCTTTACCCCCCAGGGTTTGCCCCAGGTACCCATGTTATTCGACGCTGGGTGGGCGCCGGGGCCGCTTCCATCGTTAGAAAAGTTCCCGGATTTGAACCGGCCGGGGATCGAACCCGGGACCTTTAGCATGGTAGTCAGACGCGTTACCGACTGAGCCACCGCGGCCAGAGGAATTAGTGAAACAAGTAATCCAAACGCTACCAGTAAGAATCCAAAGAGCCATAGCAGCGGTGAAAATAAAGAAAGTGGATGACTTAATAGAATACCTAAGGACAGAAGATATGTTGAAGAAAACTCTTGGGATAGAGAGAGGAATGACAGGGATGGTCGACCTTATTCAAAGAGACGTTATGATGACGAAGACAATAGGAACAGGCAAAAGTTCCGAAGACAAGAGCTCGAAGTTAGAAATCTGGATTTGAGAGGTCAGGACCAGGATAGAGGAAGAGGAACCAACTTGAGAAATATGAACGATTACGTCAGGAATCAAGAGTTTGTTGGAGATGGAAGGTACCAGGGATATGATAGGACCTATAGAGGCCGAAATAGGTTCCAAAGATATGGCAGAAGGGGAAGTCCTAGATGGAGAGAGGAAAGAGAAGAAAGACAGCAGAATGGACGAGCATCCAATGATGAAACTGAGAGAAGAAATATATCTCAGGACGAAGAGAGAAACGAGGCAATGGAGTTAACAAGAAGCTATTGTAATGATGTAAGGTTCCAAGAAAGATCGCACGGAGGAGAACATTTGGAGAACGCCCAAAGTAATCGAGCGTCAAACATGTAATGCTCTTGCAGCAATCCCCAAGTGTGAGAGCTAATGAAAGGGAACATGAAATGAGGGGAGAAACAATAGAGAAACCCAGCGACAGTCTAGAATTATGTTTAGTAGGAGAACCAGACTTTGGAAGACTAAAACCGGGGAGAACGTTTTATGTTAAAGCTAAAATAATAGAACTGGAAGTTAAATGTTTGGTAGATTGTGGAAGCGTAGTGGAAGTCATGAGTTACGAATGCTGGAAGAAAATAAGAGAGAAGTACCCGCAAGCTAGATTAGATACATGCGAGAAAGACAGGATTAGATTGGGGTCATGGCAGCCGGCAAGGATGAATACAAGATACAGGGATCGATAAAAATCATGATGAATATTCAAGGTGAAAATTTCTCAGTAAATTTCTTAGTGGTGAAAGGATTACGGTGTGAGATTATTTTAGGAGTGTCTTTCCTAGAAAAATATGATGGACACATTCATGTCAAAGAGAGAAGGCTAAATGTTGAATTGGAAGAGTCGTGTAGACTTGATATTCCTATGGAGACAATGTGTGACGAGTCAACAAAAGAAATGTGTGTTCGAAAACAAGGTCTTGTGGTTAATAAAAGGGACGTTATGTATAAAGAAAGTGAATACGACGAAGATAAACTTAGAGAAATAAAGAGAAAAGAAAATGAATATGTGGCGTCCGTTAAAGAAATACAAGATAAAGTGAGCGAATGCACAGAAATCTCTGAAAACGAGAGAAGAGAATTGAGAGAAGTACTCGTCAAGCATAGGAACCTATTTAGCCAGCGACCTGGACTTACGGATGTGTATTCATATAAAATAGAGGTCGACACAAATCAGCCCATAGTATCTAGGCAATATTCTATACCGTTCACAAAGAGGAAAGCTGTTGAAGAAGAACTACAGAAATGGCTGGAATGGGATATCATTGAAGATTCAAATAGTATTCACATAAGCCCCATGCACGTAGTGGATAAGCCAAACGGAGGCGTGAGACCTGTTTTGGACCTGAGAGAGCTAAATAAGCATGTATTACTACCACGAAATCAAGTAGAAAAAATTAATGAGCTGTTGCATTCATTTGCGGGAAGTAAGTACTTCACATCTTTTGATTTAACGCTAGGATACTTCCAGGTGGAGATTGAAGAAAGATCTAGAAAATACACAGCATTTAGGTATGGGTCCAGGTTATTCCAATTTAGGAGACTACCTTATGGACTAAATTCATCGGTGTCGGCGTTTACAACGGCACTAAACAGAATATTTGGTCTGGAAACAAAGTCATGGTTAGTAATATACGTAGATGATATGTGTATACATTCAAAGGACTGGATGGATCATATAAGCAAAATAGACTGGGTTTTATGTAAATTGAAAGAAGCAGGACTTACAGTCAAGTTAGAGAAATGTTATTTTGCAAAGAAAGAAATCAAGTTCCTAGGGCATATAGTGTCTGGAGGAAACGTAAGACTTTGTAGCGATAAAAATGAGGCTATAAAATGTTTTCCAAAGCCTACAACCAGGAAACAATTGCAAAGATTCCTAGGGATATGCAATTGGAGGAGCAAATTTATTAGGAATTTCGTTTCAAAAGCCAAGCCTTTATACGATCTTTTGAGAAA
This sequence comes from Lepisma saccharinum, assembly GCF_977018435.1. Classification (NCBI taxonomy): domain Eukaryota; kingdom Metazoa; phylum Arthropoda; class Insecta; order Zygentoma; family Lepismatidae; genus Lepisma; species Lepisma saccharinum. The sequence goes on from NC_139249.1 coordinate 63,023,668, forward strand.
GGATGTGAAATGGAAATGGGCACAAGAGGAGGAAAAGGCTTTTAATGTATTAAAAGAAGACCTGACATTTAGTCCAGCTATAGGCCAGCCAGATTTTAATAGACTTTTCATCATAGGAACAGACGCATCGAATATAGGTCTAGGGGCCTATCTCTTCCAGAACACAGAGGATGGAGAAGATGTTGTAATTCAATATGCGAGTCGTGCACTGAAGGCGTTCGAAAGGGCGTATACCATTAGCGAACTGGAATGTTTGGCCATCATATTCGGTATTGAAAAGTTTGCAGTTTACGTGAAAGGAAGAAAATTCAAAATTCTTTGCGACCATAAGAGTCTTATATGGTTAAACTCTGCAAGGCAATGGAATCCTCGCTTGACAAGATGGGCATTACTTCTCCAGGAATACAGTTTCGAAGTAGTGGATATTAAAGGAAAGGACAATAAAATTGCAGATGCCCTAAGTAGATCTCCTTTACATATGACACAGGAACCAGAGGAAGTGGTGAAGCTATCCATAAATGCCATCATGGATGAAGAACTCGGGAACATATCCAGACAAGAATGGATAGAAAGCATGAAGAAAGACGAAGAATTAAGCGTCATTCTAAATGTTTTGAATGGAGATAGAAATGAAAACGAAAAGAAAATGAGAAGAGCGAAGATAGAAGGAAAATATGTAATTAAGGAAGGAATGATTTTTAGAGTAAGCATAGAGAAATCCAATCAAGTGCAACTTTGCGTACCTGGAGCACTAATTAAAAAAGTACTCGCAGAAGTGCATGAGAAGTCTGGACATTTCGGGATTGATAAAACATTGAGACTTGCCCGGAGGTTTTTCTTCTGGAAATGTATGAAGAGAGACGTAGTGGATCATGTAAGAAATTGTATGTTATGTATAAAAACTAAACCTTCAAAATTAAAGATGGAAAGAGAAGAGTTACACGTAACTGCAAAAAATCCTCTAGATATGATATCTATTGATCTGATTGGACCTCTGCCAAGATCGCGAGGATTTATATATATTCTCACATGCGTCGACGTGTGCAGTAAGTTTGTAATATGTTATAACCTGAAGAAGGCTACAGCAAAGGAAATAGTAAAATATTTAGAAGAAGGATTTGTCAAACACTATTTAGTTCCATTAAAAATTCTAACGGATAATGGTACACAATTTGTATCGGAATACTTTAAGGATTCAATGAAGTTTAAAGGAATTAAGATGATAAACGTTACTAGGTATCATCCAAGTTCGAACCCGATAGAGAGATATAACGGGGAAATAGTAAGAATTCTAAGAATGTTATGTCATGACAATCATACGAAGTGGTCTACAGCAGTTAACAGAGCCATACGATGGATAAATAACTCTATATCTGAGGAAACAAAGAAGAGTGCCGCTGAATTGTTTCTGGGATATATGGAAGAACCCGGAATCTTCAAGGAATTTGATTGGCCGAGGGAAGTAACATCCAAAGAAGAAACTAAGGAAGTATTACAAGACATATACATTAAGAGAATGAAGATAATGAACAAGAAAGCAGAGAATGGTATGAAAATAAAACTAAAAAAGGGAGACTTAGTATTTTGCAAAACACACCCAATGAGCAAAGCATCAGAGAAAGCAATCAAGAAATTGTTCTTCATGTATGAAGGTCCATACGAAGTCATGAATTTGTTTCGGAACACAGCGGTAGTAAAGCATACAGAAACAAAGATAGAGAGAAGGGAGAACCTGGAGAATATCAGGAGGTACAACTGCACGAAGGAAGTAAAAAAGAGCTTAGTTAATGAATAATAGAAACAGTAAGAGAAGTCACATAGAACGAGGGAAAAATTTATAAATTTACAAATGAACTTTCGAATATATAAATTTTTCATCCTCAAGGAGGGGGATATTGTGTCACGTGCCAGTTTCGACGACACAATGAATGTTGCAAGGAGGAATGGTTTCTCGGAATCGACAAGAGATGGCAGCACGCTATGTAAAGAGGAGTGAAGGAAATTATAAAAAACTTAGAGCGGAGAAGAGGGATTATATATATTATAGTAAATTGAGAAATATATAAAAGAAGAGTTCAAATACTATAATAGAAGTAAATAGAATGATGTATATAGTAATTTAAAAGAATTAAGAATATATCCGCATATGAAACGTTTAGGAAATTTATTAAGCGAGCAAATGAATTAAGAAATGTATCTCAATTTCTTTTTGATTCTCTGACGAGGAGAACATCGTCAGCTTTTGCATTTGTCCGTTCCCGGTGGCGCTGTGGTCAATTAGACGCCCCGAAGCACTTTACGGTTGCGCTTCTTATTTAGTCGCACTGGGCCATTGGCAGCGCTTGTTATTAGCGATCCTGGTTATTCCCCTTTGGTCGTTACATAGGAGGTGGCGCTAGTGTCAGTTTAGTTGACCCTACTCCTTTATATAAGTATAGCTTGTATCGTTTGCCAAAGAAACGGGGAAGGGAAAGAAAACATATATAGGGCATAAAGAAAAGGAAGCGAGACGACGCAACTAGATTTCTTATATATAGAAGAAATAATAAAAGAAGTCTTTTCAATAATCAAAGAAGAAGAAGCTTATTTCTATAATCAAAAGAAGAAGAAGCCTATTCGATAATCAAAAGGAAAAGAAGAAGAAGCCTTTTCCATAATCAAAGAAGAAAAGAAGAAGAAGCCTTTTCCATAATTAAAGAAGAAGAAGAAGCTTATTTCCATAATCAAAAGAAGAAAAGAAGAAGAAGCCTTTTACATAATCAAAGAAGAAGAAGCCTATTCTATAATCAAGAGAGAAAAGAAGAAGAAGCCTTTCCATAATTACGAAGAGAAAGAAGAAGATTTCCTTTCAAGAAGAATGTAACCGATGTAAATTTTCGATATATTTCAATGTCGCTGTATATTTTTCTCTGTATTTTGTATAGTTCTCAGAATATAGATCCGCATTTAACTATATCCTCTTGGCTATAAAACGCTTTCTTATTTGGAATTCTCAAACAAAGAACCTATCCCCTGAGATTAAGATATCTGTAGCCGTGGTAAATAACATGTAAGTACGTACCCACAAGGGGCGTAGCAGTGATAATGATGATGGTGGTGCTGCTGGTGATGATGATTATGGTAGTTACTAATGTAATCATGGTGGTATTTGAGGGAGCTGAGGGGAATACCCCCTCTGGTTTTGGCATCCCCTCTCTCACATTTTTTTTTACTTTTGGAGGAATTATATATATAATTTATTAATATTCTGTTGATTCGTGGCAGTTCCTTAAATCCTCTCCCTCCCTGCTGTATTTTTTTCAAAAATCTACTGAATGTACGTAATGTAATTTAATTTACTATTGATTGTACAGTTCGAAAAACACTAGTGTAGCAAACACAAAGCACTCCACCAAGTACATGGTGATTAGAAGAGGCAGGTTGCACTACATTTTAAGGTTTGTCTCCCCTAAGTCGTGGAGCACAATCCCAAATGTGATGTCACGGTTGTCATGGCAAACAACGTAACAAAGCTACCTTGGTGTACAGGGATATAGCTATGCAAGCTAATGCTCTGCAGTCGAGGGCATGCGCTGGATAACAGACAACAGACTACAATGCACAAATGTGTTTCTTTCAATACTAATATACATGATCATCATCAGAAACAGATTGTTGAAATGTATCTGATTCTAATATAGGAGATAAATCAGAAGTAAATGAAGTCCACACAGAAGAACCTTTAGTTCCAGAACCTAACTTGATTGAAGTTAAGGGTGCTATTAAAAGGCTAAAGAATAACAAAGCACCTGGCATTGATTTAATACCAGCTGAGTTAATTAAATATGGTGGAAATTCATTAATATGTCAAATTCATCAATTAATTTGTTTAATATGGAATAAAGAAGAAATCCCTCAACAGTGGAAAGAATCCATAATTGTTCCTGTGTTTAAAAAAGGTGATAAAATGAACTGCAATAATTACCGTGGAATTTCTCTACTCTCAACAACATATAAAATATTATCTAACATTATTTTAACAAGACTAACGCCATATGCTAATGAAATTATAGGTGATTATCAATGTGGATTTAAACGTAACAGATCAAATTTTTCACATCAGACAGACACTTGAAAAAAAGTGGGAATATAATCAAAATGTCCATCAGCTATTCATTGATTTCAAAAAAGCATATGATTCGGTCAAAAGAGATAAATTATATAATATATTAGTAGAGTTTGGAATACCTAAGAAGCTTGTTAGTATGATAAAAATATGCACCAGTGAAACAGAAAGTAAAATTCGTGTGGGTATTAATATGTCTGACAAATTTACAATTCATGATGGGTTAAAACAAGGAGATGCATTATCTCCTTTGCTCTTTAATTTTGCCTTAGAATATGCTGTCAGGAAGGTAAAAGAAACTAAAGAAGGACTAAAATTAAATGGTGTGACTCAGTTGTTAGCATATGCAGATGATGTAGACTTACTGGGGGATGATGTGAATACAATTAAGAATAATGCTAAAATATTTTTCAAAACTGCTAAAGAGATAGGTTTCGAAGTTAACAAAGAGAAAACTAAATATATGCTTACAGGCCGAAACCAAGTGTTAGGTAATAATCAAAATCTAATTATTGATAACAACTTGTTTGAACCAGTTTCCAAATTCAAATACTTAGGAGTAATATTAACAAATGAAAATTATATTAAAGAGGAAATAAAAAGTAGGCTTAATTCAGGAAATGCATGTTACTTCTCTCTTCATAAACTTTTGTCTTCTCGTTTAATATCTAAGAAACTAAAAGTTAAAATATACAAAACAGTAATTTTGCCTGTAGTATTATATGGATGTGAAACTTGGTCCCTTACATTGAGAGAGGAACATAAATTGAGAGTATTTGAAAATAAGATCCTTAGGAAAATCTTTGGACCTAAAAGGGATGAGGAGACAGGTGAGTGGAGAAGGTTACATAATTTAGAACTACATAATTTGTATTCATGTCCAGATATTATTAGAATAATTATATCAAGAAGACTTAGGTGGGCAGGCCATGTGGCACGAATGGGAGAGGAAAGAGGAGTTTACAGGATTCTTGTTTGGAAACCTGATGGTAAGAGACCTGTAGGAAGGCCAAGACGAAGATGGAGGGACAACGTTGAGATGGACCTAAGGGAAATCGGTAGGGATGGAAAAGAGTATATAGAACTTGCTCAAGATAGGGACAGATGGAAGGCCTGTGTTGCTGCAGCCATGAACCTTCGGGTTTAAGAAGGCTAGGGAGTTAGTTAGTTAGTTCTAATTGGGGCATTCAAGAATAAGATAAAATGATGGGTCTGTATTTTTACAGGGTGACGCATCTACCAATGTCAGTTAGCAACCCTGTCGAAACAAAGCCTGTCGCATGCGCAGAAGCCTCTTATCCTTAGGCAGCATTAAGTCTGGCAAGTGGCAATCAGTCTGGCATGGAATGTTCACCTGTTCAGACACGAATCTTGGCAGTGAAGCCGTTCATCCAAACGATTTAAAAACACTTTATTATTAAATACATGGAAATAATTTAATTTGTTACTTTTACATATACATCAAATATTTATAAAGTAGCAAAATTATTCCTTTACTAACTGATTAAAGATGTCAATAAATTACAAAATAGTTGAGATACTTATTTAGTTTTATTATTTATTGATTGAAATGAAATTGGTTGTGTTTAGTTTATATTTCGAAAGCAATTAGATTTCATACTTTTATTTGTTTTGCATTCTTGTTTTATTTTTTTTGTGTACATATTGTTATTGGTGTTAATGATCTCGTAGCGATAGTATGTACGAGGGGAGTTCAACAATTATTGTCCCTAACATAGAAGGAATGATTCGAAACGACTGATATTTTTTATGTGTCATGTATAAGTCTTTGAATGATTACACACAAAATTTCAGCTATGTAGGGTCTATAATGTTAATGTTATGTTATGTTTTTCAGGACAAGGTGAGCCCTGACTGAGAAAATGGAATGAGAGCTGTCATTAACTACCGCTGTTCACAGACAAATTTGGATATTGTTTAAGAGAAACCCGGGTAACTTTCTTGGCAATTGTATGACCGTAGATGAAACCTGGGTACACCATTATGACCCTGAATCAAAACAACAGCGCATTCAGTGGCGGCACCATGATTCTCCGCCCCCCAAGAAATTCAAGACAATGCCATCAGCTGACAAGCTTATGACCACCATTTTTTGGGATGCCAAGGGAGTATTGTTAATTGACTACCACCAGCACCAAAAGACGATCACAGGTGACTGACTATTATTCGCAATTCGAGTCCAAACGTGAGGGATGCAATCAAGGAGAAACGCGTCACAGGACAGTGTTGCAGCTGCAGGACAATGCTCCAGCCCACAGAAGTCATCTTACAGCCGCCACTGTTGCTGCTGCTGGAATTGAACTAATCGAGCACCCTCCCTACTCTTCAGATCTTGCCCCGAGTGACTTTCATTTTCCAAGGCTTAAGCAGTACTTAATGACGGCTCTCACTTCCGATTTTTCCATTTTCTCAGTCAGGGCTCACCTTGTCCTGAAAAATGTAACATAACATTAACATTATAGACCCTATATAGCTGAAATTTTGTGTGTAATCATTCAGAGTTATACAGGACACATAAAATAATCAGTTGTTTCGGATCATTTCTTCTATGTTAGGGACAATAATTGTTGAACTCCCCTCGTATTTCAATATTATCCTTAGTAAAGTATATTTGAAGTCAAAACTAATTACTTATTTTTTGTTGTTATAACAAATCTCTCCCCTCCCGGAAATTTGTGGGGGGGGGATTTTTGGAATTAAGGATTTGGAATTGGATTTAAGGAACTGCCACGAATCAACAGAATATTAATAAATTATATATATAATTCCTCCAAAAGTAAAAAAAATGTGAGAGAGGGGATGCCAAAACCAGAGGGGGTATTCCCCTCAGCTCCCTCAAATACCACCATGATTACATTAGTAACTACCATAATCATCATCACCAGCAGCACCAGCATCATCATTATCACTATTATCACAACAATACAGGATGCAAAGTCTGTGGTGGAGTAATTAACATAGTGTTTTGCAAAGCCAGTGGGTTGTAGTTAAGATTTGGGGTTAAGGCATGTTTCTTTGTGCTTGTCTTTTCACCAATTTCATCAGTTCGTATGTTATGACATGATACGATTTATTTCATTTCGTTGACCATTGTCCAGTGGTTGTTCTTCCACAGATGGTATGGAATGAATCATGTCAGTACATTAGATTATAATTAACAATGATTTTCAAAATAGGTACAAGCATATGCAGTGAAGATATTATATACATGACATTCAAATACAATGATTACGTTATAATTGGTTTCATTGTGGATTTAGTACGGCGGATATGTGTAAAATCGTGCATTTTAGTGATAAAAGCATGAAACTTATATTGTAGTTTAATATCCGTCTTAATATCGTTTTAAAGATTGGAGGCATTTAAAATACCCTGTTGGTCAGTAATGGCGGACGTTTTATTAGTATATCTCTTGACACAAATTAAATTAACTTTTATTGGTCCTGTTTGAAGATTTATCTTTGTTATTGGTCAAATGAAAGGAAAACTTTCCAACAAGGCCTACGAAAGCATTATAAATGCGTATTAGTGACGAAAAATACCTTGATTGCCTATGTTTAAGGGGCACGTTTTTCAAGATTGTTTATAACAACATGTTGTTGTTCAAACCGCTTCAGTTTTGAAGTCTGAAGTGTAATCGTTAATTATCAGCACTTTAGTTACTAATTATCATATTTCACGCATGTGGATATATGGGTTGTATAAATTCCAGGGGCAAAACACAAACAAAGACAGAACCATTTATAGTTAGGGTAATATGTGCAGATATTTGCTGAATTGTGCATTTTTGTGATATAAATTAGTAACATCATATCAAACGTTCGTTTTGAAGGTTGGTGGCACCCCATAAGAGGTGGGTGAGGGAGCATTTTCAAAATGGCCGCCATAGGGATCCTCAATACATCATATGGGCTACATTATGATACTATCGTCACTTCTTCATATTGTCGTCACGGAAAATAATGCAGGAGACTCCATAAAAGTAATTAATACTTATATCAAGGACGTCTGATAACAGGTAAATGCTGATTCCCTAAATTGCAGGGACGATTATTGAATTTTGATAACCTATGATTTGCCTGCGTCGTACGACAGTTATATCTGCATAGTTGAAATTTTAACAATAAATAAAAGGTTGTTTTAGGCCATTTTCATTGAGGTTTCTTCAGCGAAGGACCCTATAGAAAAATAATAACGTTATAACTACGGAGCGAAAGTTGATGACCTAAAAAATATAGGTATCTATATGACCTATAGAATGTCCTAAAAAATGGGAGAAAATGACGTAAAAAATGCAAAAAATGACCATTAAATTTATTTTCAGGTTAAAAATTGAAATGAAAAGGAAATTAAACAAAATACAATCTTGCTTTTAAAAAAAGCACCAAATGATACCACATGCATATTCAATTAAAATATGCAACCAGGATTTCCAAAGGAAACAACCGAATAATTTTAAAACAATTTAATTACTTCCAGCCTCTCCTTACCTGAACTTAAATCTGAGTTTGCCCCAGAAGGACACCTGGTGGTTTCTCCCGACACAACAAAGACTGTCAACAGTTCAGCATTTATTTTGCTCGTAAATTGCAATCCTGCGAGATATATATTTGCCTATGTTCACCTTGGTAAAAAGACCCAAGAATATTACCGAAATGAAAGAATTGATAAAATATGACGAAACAATACACCGAATATTGCGAAAAATGACGGAAAATACCGAAAATCGGGGAAAATGACCTAAAACCTGGAAAGTGGCAAAAAAAAAATGCATTTTAAAGTGACCTTTTTTGGGTTCTAGACGAAGTGTAATATTGTGTATATTTAATGGGCATCGTGTCCGAGATGTCAGAAACGGCGTACGCTTTTAGAAGGAACATGAGTTCAGCCAATACGCAGCCAGTGGTGTCGCGCTGTTGCCAAACCAACTGCTAGCGGAAGGGAAACACAGATAATTCGCTGTGTCCAATATTCTGCTTTTTATGGGCATTATGCGTGCACGTGATATTTGAGTACAATGAAATATATAGTGAAGAATTCTACACAGGATTGTATCATATCACTGCAGCATATAAAAGAAACTCGTACCTGAAAGAAGTTTGAAGGTACGGATTTATTTTAGAGGAACTGCAAGGTCATCATCATCGCTCTCGTTCCTGTTTTCTGGCATGTTTCCCAGGAGATTTGAATAGGGGTTCGTCGATTTCTGTGGTAGATACTTTACCCTGTTTTATAATGCTCAACACAGTATGCACACATACACCACACGCTTTAGCCGTAAGTTCTCGACTCTGAGAAAACACTGTTTGAGCATGCACGTCTAACCAACGCCAATTCCTTGAAGTAAGAATAAGCTTTAAAACTACGATTTCTGTCTTGTGAACGTAATAAGAGTATTTACCCTTGGTGCCTGTACTACTGGTACGTTCTAGGTTTCGAGAGTGACATTATTAATTTGATGTGATTTGCTTTATTTTACATTGCTTTTCTGTCACTTTTGGCTAATTGCGAAGATGGGAATGAGTGATGATATACTGAAATTGATGAAGGGACGTTCATAAACATCCATGTCCAGGCCAGGATTCGAACCCGGGACTCCTGGCGTCGTAGAGCGATATGCTAACCACTCCACAATGGCGCAGGCGCGACATTATCAAATAACACTCACGCAACACACACACTATTACACAAATATCGAGCATAAGGGCTGTATTGCACATCGCGCTACGACGCCAGGGTTCGAATCCAGACCCGTGCATGGATATTTGTGAGTGTCCATTCATCAATTTCATCATATCATCACTCATCCCCATCTTCGTAAATTAGCCAAAAGTTGCAGAAAAAGCGAAGTAAAATAAATCAATCAATAAGGGCTGTATTGAATCCTCTCACAGCTGTTCTTCACGCCGTACGAGTAAAATTATCTTACACAGCCCTTGTTATGAAAACGCTGAACTCAAAACTGACCCAGACTCGCAATGTTTGTGAACACACAAGACAATGAAAGGTCATTGTGCATATTCAGCCGAATTTGACACCCATAGCTTTACTAAGACACAACAACTCATAGGGGTCAACACTGTGGTAACGAAAAAACAACAGACGGAACACGGAAGGAAAACGAAAGGGTTATTGCGTGTGTGTGCAGAGACGTGTTGTTTCCCGTGTTTCTTCGAGAAACGATAACTCCGGCTGTAGGCGACGGAATTTCATGGGACTTGGACAGTCAGGTTCAAAATGTCGTGCCCCATCTTATAATGAACCTTAAAGTGGGGAGTTTTATGAAAAAGTCTTGCGCGCAAGAAAAATGCAGAACACGGCGTTTAACTCGCGCTCCGCAGTTTCCTAACTGTACAACGTTGCACTCCTGCCATTGGTTGGTCGCCACGCACACCCTCTGCGTGGCTCCGCCCGATATCGCTTCTAAAACCGTGCGTCGTTTTTTTATATAACCAAGCAGCGATATGAAACCTGCAGATTCTTGTCTTGATGTCATCGATAACTAATAACGTCTTTGAAGTATCACAATGAGAATAATGGATTGCATCAACGCCTGGTGAGCTCTATAGTAATAGCATTAATTACATCTGATTTGAATCATGTTGAAATCGAAGTCATTATATTTGTTTATCGCTTTATCATTGTACCTATCAGGGAGAAAATGACTATAAACTTTGACAGAACCCACACTTTGCGTACAACATACACTTTACTGACTTCTAATGTCCATTTTTTCCATTTTCCTGGTTTTCTGTCGAAGGAGGAGCCTAATCCACCCACAATCTTGGTAGTCCGATAAACGAACAAGTGCGGCGTGAGATGAAGCACCTTACAGAAAAGCGAAGCAGAACATTAAAAGTGACACAGAGTGAAAATACTTGCAAATTGAATTTTTGAAATCTCGTGATTTTTTTCGGAGGGCAGACTGGATCAGGTTTCCCCGTTGGCCGAGCTGAAGGGATGGAGGGGAAGATGCGCGAAGGCTTCTGGCAGAAGGTTCTTTTGTTTGTGGTTGCTTTATGAAGGAAAATTTACAGTGCAAAAAAACCTAGAGAGCCTCACGAACAAAACAGTGTGTTAGTTAAGGGGACTGGAGGATTGACGGAGAACCCAGCGCATCTACTTCTACTCTGTCTCAAGAGTCTGTGGAGCAAGCGAACGAAAACTAGTCCTCTGCACAAGTAGTGACCCGAGAGGGTTCGACCAACGAACTCGTGACAGGGAAAGAGATTACAGGGAGGGGACAACAGAGCTGCAGCTATCAGCAGTAGTAAGTACTGCTTAGCTCCACCCGCTCGCTTTCTTCCCTTCTCTACCGTTATGTGCGGCGTTGCTCCCCAGACTCCTTAGACGTAGTATAGGTGGATGGTTACAGGTCCAGAAATAGTGCCGGTCGTCGAAGAATTCTTCGCTGCACTCAAGGTACCTGAACTGAAGAGACCGAGAAGAATCGGCACCACGAAGATTAATGCAGCAAACAAGCATCTTTTGTGAAGCATGTCAAATCCTACGTGTCGCCTACGAGTGGAATTAGAAAACCGACACACGAATAGTGGCAGATAGCTGTTGCTCAGTCTGCAAGAGACACCGAAAAACTTGGACGGAATAAATGCAGTAATTTCTTCCAAGAGTATCTAATACATCGAACTATGCTATTCGATAATTTACTTAACAAAGCAATCTTCTTCTCTTCAGTCGTCCTCCTGTGAGAACAAAATCGCGCGAAAAGGAGCAGCTCATCCCCGTAAAACATGATGGAATGTGATCTCGGTTATGTATATTACTTGCCAAGTGACGAATGACCTCCTTTGCCGGTAAATGGATGCAGCTTTGGAGCTAAGTCCGATTTGTTTCCATGTCTAGAGGAATTGCTAGAAGAAATTTACTTATCACCCTGAAATACGAGTAGATATGCTTGCCATAGATGGTGAGGCAGTAATTAACTTTGTTTGCATCTGACATACATCGCAGTTCAAGTCAGTTCGACTAGTAGACGTGGTTTTTGACATGTATCGCACCACGAGCCTCACAACAGCAAAAGAGGAAAGACAATTCGAAGGGGTGTAGGAGAGCAAAGGCTTGTTCTCCAAAATTTGCTTCAGTTCCTTCGTGTGGATGAGGAAATGAAATAAATTTTCTCTCAACTTCCTCTTTAGCGTCAGTCTACTCGAATCGTTGTATCTACGTGCGCATATTAAGGGAACGCCACTGTGGAGCCAAACACTGATTGACTTTGACCGTGCTCTCAGGAACAGCAGACACTCTGATATTCCTGCACGCATTAGATTGTGTTGCCTGCATATTCTAGAAAAGTACACTCCGAGCAATGAACACAGTAGTGATCGGCCTTGCCATCCGTTTTGCTTAGAAGCTTGGATGTGAACGTTTGATAGTGACAAACGAACTAGCTAAAATTTCGTATCTGGATGACACGAAAATGGACAAACATAGAGGTCAGTCAAAGTGCGGTAATATCTCAGCTCTGCGTGCCATAAGTGGGTGCCGCACCACTTTCAGCTAGCGTTGCCCACAAGATGGGACTTTCGTAATTCTCATCTCGTTTCGTCTCGAGAAAATTCTGTCTAGTCCCGAAAATAGTCGCTTATTTCGTCTAGAGCACCTTTGATGAGCTGGCACATACGTTCCAGTTCTTGCTAATGGCACCACCTGCTGAGAATACTTTCCATGTAAGAAGGAGCGCTACATCATAGCTCAGAACGATCGGGGAATGTCAACGATTCCTGAAGAGTTAAAAAGGAAGATAAATTGAACACACTTCCTGTACAAGAGTGTGGCCCACCAGGCTATCCAGGTATGGGATCGAGCCCTTGAAAAGTCTCCAGAACTACCCACGCTTGTTAAAGACGGCGAATGAAAGCCGAAATGGCTAACACTACCACCAGACAGGGAGGCATGGGTGGAAGTTTTGAAGTGCGGCTATGTCGATAAATGTGCAAGTGATTTTCCAGCAAGGATCCGATCCTCTCGACGTTCGAGCTCAGTTGTGAGCTCCGTAGGCTGAGCTTTATGGAGTTTAAGAGCGAGTAGCATAAAGTGGTCGTTTGCGTGTTCAATTCCTTGATGCAACTTGTCCTCCTAGTCTTTCAAGCTTCACAAGAGATCAATTCTATCATTTTCCTACTGATTCCCTGTAAACCTTCCGTGTTCTCAACTATGCAGATGCGTTGGCTGTGACGAAGGACAAGACACCCTTTGCAGATGTCATTTATGATTTCGTGATGTTACTAAGAGCATTTATTGACCGTATTGATATTTTCTCAGGTACTGATTATAAGCAATAATTTAAAAATTAAAATAATTTGATTGATGGATAACATTTAATATCGTTGTTGATGTACAGGAGACTTTTTCAAGTGGCATTAAATGGTTCAGTCTTCGTTTGTGTTTTTGCCCCTGGAATTTATACAACCCATATATCCACATCCGTGAAATACGATAATTAGTAACTAAATTGCTGATAATCAACGATTACACTTCATACTTCAAAACTGAAGCGCTTTGAACAATAACATGCCATTATAATCAATCTTGAAAAACGCGCCCCTTAAACAAAGGCAATCAAGAAATTTTTCGTCACTAATACGCAGTGTTCGGAAAGTTACTTTTAAAATGGTAACTAGTTACAGTTACTTGCTTAAAAAAGTAACAGTTACAGTTACAGTTACTCGTTTTAAAAAGTAACTCCGTTACAGTTACACATACTTCAAAAGTAACTGTAAGTTACTTTTACAGTTACTTTCTGCTGAAAATTTTCTCCAACCAAATTACACAAATCGATCATTAATTGTAATAACATATTTTGTGAAGACTAACATGTCTTTTACTTATGTTACTGGTACATAATATAAGTCTTCGTATATTTATATTTATTACAAAATAAAGTGCTCTCCTGTGCTTTCCGCGACGCCATGAAGGCGTATAGGGGGTGTGGAGTTAGAGCTCCACACTTTCTTGATCATAGCCGAAGGTGGGGGTGATGTAATCAGCACCACGTCCCTGGCATCCTTTAACCCCTCCCCCTCCTAAATTTCCTACAGATACCCACTTTATAGGACGCTGGGTGAGCGCTGGAACCGCTTCAACAGGTGGAAAAATATCTCGGTTCTCCCCCACCAAGGATCGAACCCGGGGTATCTCGCATGGTAGTCAGGCACCCAAACGACTTTTTTTTTTAACTGAATACCCTATGCGGTAGTTTCCCCCGTTATCCATATCTTCTCAATTTTCACGTATGTCAATTTTCTGTTTTCTGTATTCTCATTGGAACAAACACAAACATCCATGTCCGAAACCAACCAGAATCCGGGACTCCTGACGTATAGTGCGTTGTGCTACCCACTCTGCCACGGAGGTTGGCCTGAGCTATTGCGACTTAAACATTTGTATTTATTATCATTGTTGTTCTTAAGGAATGTCCATTGGAGTGGGGGGATTGTAGAAACTGTATAGAAAGAGATAGAGATATCACTCAAGTAGAATATATTCTAAGAAGGGAGGTCTGTTTCGCATAAAGGGCGTGTCAGAGAGAAATAAATTTTGTTGTATAATTTGAAGTGTTTATGAACCAATGATAAAAATTATAATGTGGTAGCCTATAAGTGTGCATTATCAATGAAGGTGAAAATGGCATTTTAAATTTACCCCTTCAGTTCTCTCTGAGAGGATTACATAAACAAGCAATAATGATGGCTAGGGTCTTCATAATTCGTTAGTTTGCCAATTGAGTTTTGTAATTCACTGTTGTATCAATAATAATGGTGAGATCTGTCGTATCTGTTATTTCAAGAAAACGGTTCTCATTTAAATCTTAAACGAATAGCACTTACCAAAATATATTACTATTTTCAAAATGTCCAGAAATGCTGAATAATCGTAAATAAGCGAATTCTAAGCGGAAATATTTTTACTTTCATTTTTAAATTATCAGGAACTCGGATAAACGAAATCACCTGGAAACAATTGGATTCTTTTCCATTCATATGCGCAATTGCTATCTCTCGTCTTCTTCAGTTTCGTTCATACTACCAGTATCGTTGAATTATTTCATGAAAACACTGAAATATTGCAGTACGTCCCTATTCAGCTTAATCCGATATTATAGCAAAGGAAGAAACTATCGGATGCTGCTTACAGAAGGGGGAAGTTATTAGGTAACTGAGGAACAAACTACAGAAACAAGAGACACTGAAAACGGCAAACTGTCAGCAATAGGAAGGAATTCTCCTCCTAGAAGCTTATCTTCCCGCTTCTGGGAAATCCACCCCTCTTCCGAGGTGTGTATATCGCTTTGGAATTCAGGTCTACCAAACGAGAGATGAAACATACGATAAACCTTGAAATTCCTGGCACCTGGCTGGAGCCTGCCGACTGACCACCGCCAGGAGACAAATTTACTACAACTACTTTCTCTTTTCCTCTTCATCTATTGTTTGCAAGAATTAATGTATCAAAGATGGGCTTTTATGTCACAGCAGGAACTAAATTACAGCTCACTTTGAGTTCTAAATCGCCAATAATTTATAACACTTACATAGCAATTTAAGTGTCGCAAAGTAACTGTAGAAGTAACTGTTAAAACGTTACTTCTATCGTACAAAAGTAACTCAGTTACAGTTACTCACTTTTAAAAGTAACTAGTTACAGTTACATTTTCTCAAAAAAGTAACTGTTACTTGTAGCCCTCCCCGATGGCACAGTGGTAGCGTCATCCCCTTGTAATCAAGGGGTCGATACCCGGTAGAGGTACATAGTGGTTCGGATTCCACTTCAAACTGTCGGTCCAGTCCCAATTAGCCTTTCTGTGCATAAAGGCAACAGTCTAAAGTGTGATCCAAACGGAAACTGTTTCTAAGGACGTGAACAAAAGGTCATTTTCACCCTTACAAAGGGCAAAGTGAGCGATATTTAAATTTGGTCAGCTTTTTGGGACGATTTCATGGGGTGTCGTAATCGGGCATTTTTTGCCTCCGAGGCTTCCTTCATGGAGAACATTTATGTCAGTGAGTCAGTCAGTGGTGGGATTGGGGCTATATATATATATATATTGGATATATGAAATTATCTCGACTTGAGAAAATTATTTATTATTATTATTATTATTAAAACAGCTATTTTCCAAAGGAAAATAGTATCAAGGTTAAGGGTAGAATGTTATGTTTTGCAGGATAATACACAGGTTGCATTGCACACTAATGAAGTGTATTCTGAGTATGTAAATATTAATTATATTGTTTCTTCATCAATACTGAATACTGTTTATATTTATTTACATTTTTTAGACTTAAGATCGCTCAACAAGATTGATGTCTACTTAAACATTCTGCCAAACTGAAACATAGGTATTTAATTCTTGCTGGGCCATATCCTACATAAACATATAGTGTCATTGGTAAAGCAAGTATCACAACTTATAATATATATCATATTTCTGATGGAAGTCTATTTTTTCTGTGTTATCCAGATATTGTTTTTGGAATTAATAAGGTAAAAAGGAGAATGAGAAGTATATGAATTGGTTTTGGATGGTAGCAAAAGGGGGAAAAAGTCTTATCTTTGATTACACAAAAAAACACTGTGGGTATATGTTTTGTTGTTACTATAAGGAAGACGGGAGCAGCGTGATCCCCCTTCCTACGCAACACATTTTTTTGGATAAGTATATTGAAACTGTGCACAGATGGAGCCACATTTTCTTATCTTATGTTAATATATTTTCTTCAAAATTTTCCATGTTGAAAATAAAGAGGAATTACGTAAAATTTAACGTTATGTTTGGCAAAATATATATTTTTTTACAGTTTCAAACTCTACAGAAATATATTGAACTAACTAACTCTCTAGCCTTCTTAAACCTGAAGGTTCATGGCTGCAGCAACACAGGCCTTCCACCTGTGCCTATCCTGAGCAAGATCTATATACTCTTTTCCATCCTTACCGATTTCCTTTAGGTCCATCTCAACGTTCTCCCTCCATCTTCGTCTTGGCCTTCCTACAGGTCTCTTACCATCAGGTTTCCCAACAAGAATCCTGTAAACTCCTCTTTCCTCTCCCATTTGTGCCACAGGGGCTGCCCACCTAAGTCTTCTTGATTTAATTATTCTAATAATATCTGAACATGAATACAAATTATGTACAGTAGTTCTAAATTATGTAACCTTCTCCACTCACCTGTCTCCTCATCCCTTTTAGGTAAATTATATTTTCCTAAGGATCTTATATTCAAACACTCTCAATTTATGTTCCCCTTTCAATGTAAGGGACCAAGTATCGCATCCATATAATAATACAGGCAAAATTACTGTTTTGTTTATTTTAACTTTTAGTTTCTTAGATATTAAACGTGAAGACAAAAGTTTATGAAGAGAAAAGTAACATGCATTTCCTGAATTAAGCCTGCTTTTCGTTTACTCTTTAATATCATTTTAATTTGTTAGTATTACTCCTAAGTATTTGAATTTGGAAACTGGTTCAAACAAGTTGTTATCAATAATTAGATTTTGATTATTACCTAACGCTAAATACGTATATTGAAAACAAGATGAATTTAATTTTTTTAATTAAAAACTAAAATATATTGACTTCACTGCAGACACAATAAAGTAACATGATTTGCTCTGGCCCACTCGATTACATCAAGATTTTTTGTGTGGCTTAGATGACCATCTAAAATGAGAAGAACAGGATCGTTTTCTGTTGGTTTGACATGACTGAGGAAGTGATCAAACCAAATTGTGAATATATACATGTTCATCCAGCCAGATGTGTTACATGTAAATGCAGTTCTTGGTGGTGCTTCATCCTTTAATTCAGCCTTCATACGCTGCTGCCTGGTAAAGTTGGTCATGTGTGGAATGAGGTATCCAGCAGCTGACATGCATATGACTGCGGTACTTGACTCACCACGATCTGCAGATACAGTGCGGCCTACCTGTTTTTTCTCCACTGCTGCTAACACATCAGAGTTTCGAGAAGGAACTGTGCCAATTGACGTTTCGTCTACATTAAAGAGTTGGTGTGGTGGAAATGGCCTACCATTGATCTAATTTGCATTTTTAAGAAGTTATTTTTAACGAAAATGAACAATAATCGAATTTGAACGGTGGGAATAATATAGTGGGGCAAAGTGATCCCCTACAGGGACCGGTTTGTCCCAACTCCTTGCTGGCAATTGTCAGCCATTATAACAGCCAAAGAGCTCATTTAAGTAGAAGTGTTACCATTCTAATCAGTGGTGATTTATTCATTTTAGTTTTTTTGACTTTTAACCACTGTTATTTTTTAAAAGAGATTTACCTCGTTTCAGAGGCTGAATCTGCCTCCGTCTTCAGGGTAGCGTGTAGTCTGTTAGGTCACATAAATGGTTGCCTAGGAGGATTATTCTTGGTGGCCTAGGCTTCACCGTGTTACCATGTTTATTAAAGCTTGACCAATGCTCTTTCATAATAAATTTTAACCAGTACATTTAGTCAGCAATGCAATAAACAAAATTAAATCACGTAAACTGTTTACCTTAGATCAGACATTCCAAATGTGAGTTTTTGTTCAGAGCGACTTAGTAATAACAAAACGGAAACCATATCTGTAGTACATTCGTTTTGGCTGCTGTGCAGTTCACATGTTTCACATCAAAAAACTTCACCATTCAGTTCACATTTCAAGGGGGATCACCTTACCCCAGGGGATCACGCTATCCCGGTTTCCCCTAATGCCATGATGGATAATTTATTCCAGTATTGATTATAGAAAATAAGTGTAACACACCTCCATATTACTAAAATAATAAAAATATACAGTAATGTAACTTCTTTAATCACAAAAAATAGCTGCCTTGATGGCCAAGTGTGTTGAGTAGTCAATTACAATCTACCCACTGAAGTTTCAGTCTTGGCTGGGAATACATATACTTGTGTGATTCCCTTTATCATATTCATATAATCAGGGTGTGAATTCCTGAAGGGACAGGGAGGAATTCCCCCATCAATAATGTTGGCCTCAAAATCCACCCCCACCAAAAATTCTGTGGGGGAGAGTTTTTTTACAACAACAAAAGATGAGCAATTACTTTTGACTTCAAATATTCTACACCAAGGATAGTATCAAAAACATCCTCACAGTGGTGTGGTTGTGACTGTTGAAATGTTTTTCTCCCTCTCTCTTTCTCTTTCTCCCCCCTCTCTCTCTCACACACGCACACTCTTTCAAGAGATCATTAACAGATGTACACCATTAAAAATATGTGCACAATAAAAGTAAAAGATCATAATGGAGATGCATTACTTGAATAAACTTGGACACTTGGAACATAGTTGGACACTTTGAGTAATTATAGCAAAGAAAACTAAATCTTAATTACTTTTATTCTACCTTTTTGTGAATTTATGTGCAAATAGAGTTATGTGTTAGGCCAGAAATAAAGAGGAAGGTGTGAAAATAAATTTCATTCAAAATTTGTTACCAAATATGACATTATTTAAATTTTAAGGAATCTCAGGTTTAATTTGGGAGGATGAAATATGTAATTACTTTGATTCTTCAGTATTTTCTTCCCCAAAATAAAATTAAAATTGGAAAAGTTTCACAATGCAAGAAATATATTTGGGTCTTGATTTATCTACTAGTTACTAGTAGCAATAATTTATTCTTTCTTTCCATAAAGAATATGAAAAATATGTCCATGTATACAAATCACTATTTATGTTTTTATTCATATTCCAGAATGTCTCCATGTTCAAAGTTGAAGTATGCATTGGAACCATATCTTGATGGTATTGCTGTTGTCATTGGATTTCTGACAATATGCATGTTGGCCTTAGGCTTGGCCAACTCTTTAAGTACACACCCAGTGACAGAAAACAACACTGTGCTTTTTGCAGTTGCTCTTGGATTAGTAGTTCTAGTGATCTTCATATTTGTGGTTTGTCGAATGATAGCAAACTGCCAAAAAAACAGGATGCATCAGAGACCGGAAACTGAGGTGAGCTTGATACAGTAAATTCAACTGGACTTTTTTCTTGTGTATCTTTCCTAATTTTATCTTTGTAAAGCTATCACTAAGATATTTTAATTACTAGGATATCTGCCATTATTTGAATTGCCTTAATCCTGCATTAGGTACATAATTTTTTGTAACATATTTAGACATGTGGGTGATGCCTGTCACCCAACACTTTAACTATCTTTAAAGTATGGCATACACTGTGAACTACACTGCACATGTGTGCTGAAAGTTGTTTCTCTGTCCTTGTTCTAATTTCAAGTGCGTACACTTCTAAGCAATGAAGCTTAATATTGAGTGGCAGTTATCTACTATTGGGCTAAATACATAACAACCAAAGCAGTGTCATGTTCACTTTCATCACTTACACACACCTGTGTGTACTTATCTTCTTTATTAACCCACCTCCGTATAACATCTGAATCTGCTGTGTGCCCTATCTATCAATGCCTTGACATTTTTCTTGTTACATATTTAGTTGCATGGTTGACATGGTTGCACCCACACATGCAACTGATGTGGACTTTATAATATTACATCACTGAAAAGTGCAGCCAAATTACACAGCTGAGGTAAAGAGTAAAGTTCCCCATGCATATAGCACTGTGCCATGAAGGCACATTCTCGATCTCGGCCATTTTGGAGGTGATGTGATCAGTGCCATGCTCCAGCCACCAGCAACCTCAGGGTTGCCCTAAGGTTTGAGATTGATTTGAGACTGGGTGAGCCCCAGAGCAGCTTTATGCAGGGACAAAGCCGGTAATAGTCCAACCCACATCTTAGATCACCCACATCAGAAATCAAACCTGGGTCTCCTGCATGGCAGTCAGACACTCTACCAACTACAGAGCAGAAGGAATTACTTGGCAGTGACGTCATCTCTCCCACCCACGGACGACAAGGTGATGTGCAAACCAATCACAATCATTCCAAGAGGGGTGATGCAGGCGTGCAAAACCCCCAGACTGCTACATTAGTCTAACAAACCGCAGCTACGAACGAGGGATTGCAGGCTATTTTGTTTCTTTGTTAGGGAGTTTTTTTTTTGCTGGTTTTGTCATTGTACAATGAGCAGTGGCATAAAGAAAGGTAAGCCCTTGCACAGCGATGCAAGAGAAATAGTTTTCAATGTGTATAGGTACTTTGATTACGATGAAAACAAAACTGCAGATGTTCACAGAATGTCCATGGCGACAGGTGTCAGTGAAAGGTCTGTGTGGAGAATTTTGAAGGAGAAAGACAAAAGTGTTGTGAGTGCGAGCGGGAAACCTTTTTCAACGGTGGGCAAAAACCGACCGAACGTCCAGCAACGTGTCACAAATCTGGATTCTTTTGATGAAGCAGTCATACACCGAACAATCCATGATTTATAAAAGAAAGGCATTGTTTTCACCATACATAAACTGATGAAGGAACTGTAAGAAAATATTAATTTTAAGGGTTCGCGTTGGTCGTTGTATATGATCATAAGAAAATTAGGATTCAGATTTAAAAAGCATACTGTAAGCAGCAGGAAGCTAGTCCTTGAACGAAACAGCATCATTGCGTTATGGGCAGCGATCATTTTTGCATGAAAGTACAGAACTGCGCAGAGCAAACCGCCAGTCTTTCATTTACATGGATGAAAGATTCATGAACACACACCACACTGTCCTCAAAGTTTGGCTGGACTCCAAAGATTCGGGGAGGGGGTGGGAGTAAAAGTGCCAACAGGAAAGGGTATCAGGTTTATTATTGTGCATGCCAATGGTGAAAGTGGATTTGTAGAGGGGGCGAAGATAGTGTTCCTTTCAAAAACAGCTTCTGAGGACTATCATGGGGAGATGAACACTAACAATTTTATGATGTGGTTCGAAGAACAGCTTCTTCCCAATCTGCCCCCAAACTCTGTTATTGTGTGTGACAATGCTCCGTATCACAACAAGCTAGTGGAAAAAATCCCAACATCAAACAGCAGGAAGGATGAAATGAAGTCGTGGCTGTCATCTCACAATATACTGCATACAGAAGGTTTGCTGAAAGCCGAATTATATGAAATAATTAAAATAAACAAACATAAAATAAACATCTAGCAGTGCTAACATTAAATTGAAAATTGGTAGTTTGCACCGCGATCCTTACTGCCGTACTCTTACTTGTGCCATGGTTCCTTTCATAGTAGTTGGCAACGCTGACTTAGCAGGGAGTAACGTTACTGCCAGGTTATTCCTTCCCGGCTGTAGACTGACATGGTTCTTAGCTGACTTTAGAACAAAGATAAAGAAAGAATGTCCAGTTACACAAAAGCACACAAGTGCAGATACAGTTCACAGTACTGTAATCTCGCAATGAATATGGATGGGTGGCACTGATTATCCAAGCACCTAATGCAGGGTTAAAGAAAGTACTTTGCTTTGAAGCATATGCATATAGATTGTTATTTTATTATTTAAATAATAACTTGTGTAGAAAATCTAATATAAATCTACTCATATTAGAAAAATACATTGTTATTGGGTGTCAACCACCACATGCTATCTTCTTCCATTATTTCTGAACTCCCCATATTAATCTTAAGTAGACTGTTCAAACGAACATATCAGTTTTACAATTTCACATTTATATAATAAAAGTATTTAGCAGATCAGGTTCAGCTACAAGTTGTTTTACAACCTAACCCTTTTCAGATAATAGGTAATAAAGACATAGAAATAACATTAAAGTTAAACAAACAATGAAGACATGAACCTACTTTTAAGCATATGCAAAATAGCAATAATATCATACTATAGTACAATATTATAATAGGTGCTAAATTACTTGGATGTGATGTCCATTTTCTTCTAGCATTTATCATTCTCACCCCCGCAAGAGGTGGAAATGAATTTGACAGTCTAGGGGAAGCATTGGGCACCCACAGAAATTTTTCTAAAGAGGATGAAAATCATAATTTCAGTTCTGATGTGGCATATACCTGCATTGAAAATTGTCTTATGCCAAATTTATAATTCATAGTAAAACAGATTTGTTGTAAGAGAGGGGATATGCGTGTGTGTGTGTGTGGGGTGTGTGTGTGTGTGTGTGTGTGTGTGTGTGTATAGTGAGAGGGAGAGAGAGGGGGAAGAAATAAATTAATGAAGAGAGAAAGCGAAAAGAAAGAAGAGGTAGCGGGAGATGGGGAGAGAATAATGAAGAAAACAAGTCAGAAAATGGAGGAGATAAGATAGTAATAGAAATAATCAACAAGAGGAAGTGTCAGCAAGCACACATTAAATGCAAAGATCATAAGATAGAAAAATTTGCACCATTGTTAGGCTTCTTGTTTAGTCATTCTCACATTTTGAATCCTTGTATAAGAATAGATGAATGAACTAAATTTTTGGGTGTGTTGGCACATGTGCCCATTCAACCTTTAAAGTATACAAGAAAAATCCTCTTACCTAAACAGTGTGAGAGGCCCTTTCTTCTCGAAAAGCTAGAAACATTTGTTTTTACAGACACTGTCATCATCTTCCAACATGGAAAACAAACAGTTGTGAAGATTAAAACATTACATACACAACACAATGGAGGGTCCAGTCCTTGCAGCAATTGAGCATGTGTCCACTTCGAAGCTCAGTTAAAATGACCTCTTCTCGATGGAAGGGACTGTACAAGGAATGCCTTGCACCAATGATTGACTTGATAGCATGAAACTTGTTCCCCACTTCTTCATCCCACTCTTCCTGCCAAGTATCAAGAAGGGAGAAACAAAACAGGTCCCTGATTGGCAAAAGGTGGACCAGAACATTGTTGTCTGCATCAGCAGACTTGGCGACAGCATCACAGAGTTGATGAACTGCTATTGATAGTTCATTATTTTTTTAATGATAATTTAATTTCAATACTGGCTCTAACAATTTATTGAACAAGAAAATGACTAATATACTTAGGGGAAGAGGGACAAATATGAAATAGGGGTACAAATATGGAATACCATTATATCTCGCCTGGTAAGTGCTGCACTCTAGCAAGAACTACGTGAAATGCTGGGCAGTGTTCCTCACCACCACAGGAAGCAATTAGTTTGCATCTCGAGGTTGAACAGGGAAGGTTAGAACGATTATTGTGGTTCCCGCCCAAAGTGAAAAGTTTGGAGGTAAGTACCTTTTTGCCTTGCGCTTCTTATTAGTACACAGAATGAAAATACATGGTATACAGTTTTGTAGCATATCAATCAGGCTTTATTCTGGTATTTTGCGTATATTGTTGAGGTGAGTTTGAATACACTTTTGGCCCTCGATACTCGAAGGTAACAGTGGCTCAAATATGGAATAGTAGTATTCCATATTTATACCCTATTTATGAACAAAAATTATTAACGTGGAAGCAATGAGTTTGTTGTTCCTAAAAGTTTCTCAAACGAATCGGATTTGCATCGTACATTGTCAATTGTATTAGAAATTCCAGTACCTTAAACTGTACATAGGATTTCATGGCAAAAATAGTGTCTTCTCTCTCCGCTGGAAGGAAAGCGGATTGGTATGTTTGTTTCTTGTGTGTGTGTTCATTGTTAGCCAAAATAATGATTTACAGTCCTTCGCGCAGCGCACTACAACTGGCTTCATTGCCAATCCTACTGTAACCAACACTCATGTCCTTGCTTTGAAAGGGAAACAACAAGTAGGAGCAATCAGTTCTGCAGAGCAGGGATCACTTGTTACAATTGTAACATGCATGAGTGCAAGTGGGATCTTTGTACCTCCAATGATAATTTTCCCTCAAGAAAACATGAACAGCCAGCTAATGAGGGGAGCTACACCAGGATTTATTGCTGCTTGCCATTCCTCAGGGTGGATACAGAGTAATCTGTTTACCATCTGGTTCCATCATTTCATAGAGAAGGTACAACCATCAGCTGAGTCACCAGTCCTCCTAATTTTAGATGGACATTACACCCATTCGAGAAATTTGGCTCGCGACAACAATGTGTGCATGTTATTTCTACCTCCGCACTCCACTCACAAGATGCAGCCCTTGGACAGGACATTCATGAGTCCTTTGAAAGCGTACTACAGCGAGGAATTGCGTATTTGGATGAGGCTGAATGTTCGGCCACTGACAAACATGGACATCGCCGAACTCTTTGGTAAGGCATACTTCAAATGCCAGACCGGTGAGATTGCTGTGAATGGGTTTCGTGTGGCAGGACTGTACCCAGTGATTTCCAATGTTTTTACAGATGCAGATTTCCTTGCATGTAGTCAAGGAGACCACAACTAGAACACAACTGATTTCACCACACATGACGTCACCCTAGAGACAGTAGCTGGCAATAGATTTGCATCTGGATCCAAACCCGAAGATGGAACAGGACCTTCTGCTAGAAGTGAAGTGGCCACCCCATGGGACATCTCACCTATTCCTGCAACAATTAAGAAGAGGCAAGGAAGTAGGGGAAGGAAAGCAGGGACCTCTCATATCCTGACTTCATCACCATATAAGACTTCCATTGAAATGTCCACTGCTGTTAAGAAAAAGCCTGTTAAAAACAATGGAAAAAAGGGGAAATCGCAATTACCAAAAGACTGCGAATCATCAGACTCGACAACAACGGCATATTCAGCATGCGAGATGACTCTTCTGATCTCAGTATGTCAGATGGCAGAACACCAATTTGTGATGATGCTGAATGTCTTTTCTGTTCTGGACAATTTTCTGATGATAAGCATGGAGAAGAATGGGTTAAGTGCAAAATGTGTGATATGTGAGCTCATACTGAATGTGCAGGATATGATAATGGACTTTACATTTGCGATTTTTCTAAGTAGGTAAATAGTGCCATCATAATCATAGTGATACAGACATGTACAGTTTAGAAACTTTCTCATATTTGTGACTTTATAGTGTTAATTTATTTCATGTTTTCACTACAATTGTGTTTAATGTGTATATATGTTCATTTTCTGCACAATGTTGTCAGTATTCCATATTTGTACCCCATTTTCTTTTGGAGCAATCATGTCAACTTTTAGGAGAATGTTATTTGCAAATACTTACTATAATGTTACGTAGTCTAAACCTTATATTCTATTAAAGAACTAATTAAGGAAGAAGAGGGTAGTTTCTCACATAAATTCTTCAAAAAATGTGCCATTGAATGGTCAAAAACAAAATGGTATTCCATATTTGTCCCCCTTCATCTACATATTATTAAACGTATTAAAAATTCACGAACAATAACAGTGAACCTACAGGGAAAGATATTTATGGGTGAAGAAATGAAAAAGTCTTTGTATAGCTTAAAATATTTCAATGTTTTGCTCCACTAAATGCTAATGATGATGATGATGATGATAAGTGTTTCTTTCAGGTACCTTTCTATCGCCCCGCCCCCCCCCCCTCCCCCGGACAAAATTGTACAACAAACCAAAGTATAAAACTTTTCTGCTACCGTTGTTTCCCTCGCATCGGACCGCATTACTTTGTGTGGCGAATATTTTTGCCTTTATATTTCCCTCTGTAAATATTAACGCCCACACTTATCCAATCTTACAGAAGAAACAGAATAAAACTGGCAACCACACTAGCCTTATCTCCTCTCTCTCCCATCTCGAATGCGCAGTAGTGCTTTCCACACCAAAAGCGCCAACTCGTTGTCATCAAAGCCGACGTGGTATTTTCTTTATAATTGATTCACTGACACAACAGAATATTTGGAAATGATAAGAAAATCGATTGTTGAGTCAAAGGTGGACTGACTGAAAAGTGTTGAGTTAAAAAAAAATATTTATGTGATTGTTAGAATCTAGCCACCACATTGCTTTTTTGCACCTTCGAGAATGTAAATGTTACAGACAAGTGGTGGTATACAAAAGACAAGATGCATTTGAGCTGCATTGCAGTTGTAATAGTGGAATATTACAGTTCTTTGCTGCACGACAAAAGAAGAATGAAGAGAACATTAGACTCTTACTTTACTGTTTCAGCGGCATGACCTAGCAAGAAATCGCGGGAAGTTGTAGGCACGTCTCCTTCAACACAGTCTACCGTGGGATCTTCCAGTTCCAACCTGCATCCTTCGAAATCATCAGGTGCAAGAGAAGAACATCATCACTACAGCAAACAGTGGGAAGAAAATTACAGTTGGCTGTAGTATAGTGAAGAAAAAGGAGGTGTGTTTTGTAAACTATGCCAAAATTTCATGAAGAATATTGCAAAATTTCTGCAAAGGACAGGTGGCATGTTCATAACTGCTCCTTTTACATCTTTCAGAAAAGCTTTGGGGGAAAATGGGAAATAAGAGAAACATGAACACTCTTCAGCTTATACTGTAAGTGTACAAATGAAAAACCTCAAACAGGCTATGAAGAAACCCGTTTATGCTCAAGTTGTTCAACAGAATGAAATTGAAAGAGTGTTAAACAGAAAATGTTTCAAAATACTTTGCGGGGGTTTGTACTTTTTGGTGAAGGAAGAAGTAGCTTTCACTACTAAATATGAAAGCATCATTGAAAGTATTTTGGATGTAATGAGTGATGAATTTAAGGTGTGGAGAGAAGCTCTAAGTGATAGATCGAATTACAGCAGCAAGGATACAGCATGTGATTTGCTGGTGTGTTTGGGCGAAGTATTGAGGGAGAAACTGAAGAAAACGTTGGAAAACAAGAAGTTCTCCATTTTGGCAGATGAAAGTGTCTCTTTGAGAAATGAAACGGAGTTAAGTATAATGTTCAGAGTTGTTGAAGATAAGGTCCCGGTGGAAAAGTTTTTGTTAATAGTCAAAATTCCTAATGGAAGGGCAGAAACTATTGCAAATACTATTGACAAAGAGCTTGCTGCTCTTGATCTAACATACGATGATATTGTTGCTTTCGGATTTGATGGTGTCTCAAATATGGCTGGGAATGTTGGAGGTGTGAGAAAGAAGCTTTCGGAAGAGGCTCACAAAGAGATTCTGTATATGCACTGTAGAGCACATACTTTGTCCCTTGCAGCGGCTTCCTGCAAGAATAAAAACGAAAAGGTAAAAATATTTTTTCATGTTTTGAAAGACATTTACAAGCTGTTTAGCAAGTCGCCTAAAAAGGAAAATATTTTGCAGGATATTCAGGCAATAATCAATGACCCAGTTATCAAGATTCCAGAATGTATGGAAGTCAGATGGCTATCGCACTACAGAATAGTCAACTCTGTCTCCAGAAGCTTGAAGTCAGTTTTGATGGGTTGTGACCATATCCACAATGAAGGGGCGGAGGCATGTTGCTGGATATCAGAAATGAAAGTTTCATTATTACCTGCAATGTGATGAATGAAATCCTCAGTGCACTTTCGATCCTCAGCAACGCTTTGCAAAAGAAGGATTTGAGTCTGGCCAAAGTCATCCCTCTAATTACTTCAACCAAATTGCATTTGCCGGATAGGTGTTAACACATCAACAGTGATCTGCAAAAAAGTATTCAGACCAAACTGAAGAATATCTGGCCTGAAGCGCACCTGGTTGCTGATGGAGATGCTAGGAAAACTTTCTGTGGGATTAAGGAATATGCGGAAAGTGTAATTGAAGAAATGGAAAACAGGTTCAACATTCAATCTATTGATACCATGAGATTTGCAAGCCAATTTGAAACCTTTCAGTCAGTAGTAAACTTGCAAGACACCGAAGTCGAAAGGTTTTGTGCTAATTTTCCCATGCTTAAAATGGAAGGCATTCTTGCTGACCTCAAGTCCTACAAATTTTTTGTCAAGTCCGATGCTTGATAATGAATTATATACAGAAGCTGACAGTCCATTGTTGAAAATCTTAGAAGCTGACGTGGGATATTGCGAGTTGAAAAAACTCTGTGCACTCCTTGTCCTAGTTAGTATCCTATTCATAGCACTGAAAGACTTTTCTACACTGGCTGTCGTTACGGGAATGGTTAGGACAAGAACTAGAATGCTACCAGAAACTGTAATGCATTGCATGATAATAAGCATTGAGGGACCTAAGATTCCAACTGATGATTTTCTGGAGAAAACAGTAGATTTAAATGGCACAAAGAAAGCTCGCAGGATAAGATTGCTGTAAATTCTTCATGTCATCTTAAGCTTTGCATGATGTGTTCTATTGAGTTTAATAATTGTAATATTTTTCCTGGTTCACCATTGTGGAATTTGTTCTGGATGATAAAATGTAAAAGTAGGAGGTGATGTTTTGTAATTTACTGTTTACTATTGTAATGCTAATTTCACAAGATAATATATTTATAAATGTTAGACAACAGGCTAATAAAAAGAAATAGAGACGTATAAAAAGAAAAACCTATGTCCTTCCACATTGAATTACTAAGTATACTTAGGTCACCGCATCCTACTTTATTTTTGTTACTGTACATCATTTACCACCTGTAACGCTCAGCATCAAGTTCATTAATGAACCACGAACAACCACGGGCAATCCTGAATGTTAAACGCACATATGTTGTATTTTGCATTGAGATTCACAATGCCCTCTCGGTTATCTGGAATGCCCCATCCCACCTGGAGCAAATTTTCTGAAAGAAACACTGATGATGATGATGTGTAATTGGGCCTCTCCAATGGTAATGTCATAACGCTGGCACCTTGTAATCAAGGGGGGTCCTGATTCCAATCCCAGATCCAACTTGAAACTTCCATTCCTCATTAACCTATCTGTGCATAAAATGGAATGGACTTAAAACTAACTAACTTTGGCAAATAATGCATTTATCTCCTCTCAAAAAGAGTGCTAATTTCCCATCTGAATCTAGAAATGGATGGCAACCCTACACCCCCAATGCAAAAGTTTAATTTATGCAGTGGGGAAACAGTTGAAATAGGAGTCATATTTTCCCTAGGTATACCACTGGTTAGTACATCTGTTCAGCTTGAAGAGATAAAGAAAGTAGTTCACTTGATGATGAGAGAAAAGATGACCTGTTCAAACAATCGGGAACACTAGTAATTTTATTATAGTAATAGTAATATTTAATTAAGTTGTATGAAAATTGTTTTTTTTTTTACAAAGTGAAATATCCCAAGTAACCACACCGTTGGACCAACTGCAGTTTTTACCTGGGAAAGGTTGGCTTTTTACGTTGGTTGGCAAATTGAAGTTGGTCTTACGTTGGGCCAACGGTTGTTGCCAACATTCGCTCAACATGGAAAATAGAGTCAAAATCAGTTTTAAAAACTACTTTCAAATGGTAAGACAACTTTCAAGAGTATGCTGTAAATTCCACGTAGATTGTAAAATAAGTGACATGTAACAGTGTTTTTCTTCGAATATTTCAGTCACTGTACATACTGCAAATATAATATTTTGTTAATGAAAGTAGAAGTTATTCTTAACTTGTAGTCAGTCACCAATCCTTTGTCAGCTGCCATGGATGAAAGATATGTTGGGAATTTCTTATTATTTGTCTCTTGAGCTGTAGCAGAACAAGTCTTACAGGTATTCTTGTGAAAGTGGTTCAACAATGTTACAGACTAAATTCCATGAAAGGTGGAAAATTAAGTAAACTCTACAAAGTGTTTTGTGCTACCACTTTAAGGTACCTTGAAATCAATGGTGCCATGTGAATTAGAAAGTGCTCTGTATTTTTTTATATTTTACACAAATAATTTGTAACTATAGTTTATATTTGGCCTCACAATAAATTATATATATCAGAAAACAAATCTATCCAGACTGTAGTTTTCAACACATTGACCCAATGTAAAAACCACATTGGCCCAACATAAATACGATAGATTGGAACCATGGCCAGAATTACCATTGCTCAATGGGTCTTACGTTTTGCCAACCATTTTCAGTACGGTTGATCCAACCACTTTTGGTTACTTGGGATATATGTCTCATTCTTATTTTCCTGGAGAACAATAATTACGTTGTACAGTAGGGATGTTTGATGAAGTTAAAAGAAAAATAGTTGATCAATTAATTAAATTTATTCCTGCGAAATTTACCAAGATATTTTCTTTAGATCAATCCATTACATTTTGTTTAAAATTGTTGTAATTGAGGAGTCATTTGATATGCATGTACAAAATTAGTTTGTAACAATGAGGTTCCGCACCATGGCCATGTGGTTTAAGAAGCCATGTTTGATTCTCCTGTGGCGGAAATGTAATAACTTTTCTCCCAAGATCGGCCTATGTATGGGACCAGTGGCCACCCACCATCGTGAAGAAATTAGGAAGCTACGAATGTGTAGCCTAACGCAGTCATGGAAACCTACAACAACAACTTGGGGTTTCTGTAACTGGTTGGGTGATCTTCTACCTTAGCAGAGGAGTAAGGCCAGCAGCCAATAGGTAGACCTTGGCCCTCACAGGCTGCTGTGACACAGGCTTATAACAATGAAACTGTCAGTTTCACGAGCTATTTGCATAAATGCATTATTACCAAACTTTTAATCCAGCATAAAAAACACCCTATAGTTTCTTGGATACCGAGAAGGGACACAGACCTATTATGTAAGGCTTCACACAGTCTTAGGCTAAAAATAAGTATTAATATAGTGTATATCAGTTTTATTTCTGTCAAGCTTAATTAATAGATAAATGTGTATTTAAATCATGATCTCAATTTGTAGAGAAGAGGTGGGTACTGACAGACACTTGAGCAAAATGGTTATTTACGTAATGTAAGATATTTAATGTATCATAATGAAATTCCATTGAACTTCTGAGAACATTTACTGTATGAATACACAAGAAACATCAAGTAAAAGACATGGATATAAACAATGTGTAGTAAAAGTGAATTTATGATGGGGATCCAGGGTAGGGTAAGTAGCCTTGGGCACATTTCATGGTCAAGACACAAGTCAAGCAAGATAAATGTCATGTAACCAGCAGTTACATTTACAACAATAAATATAGTTTTCTTCAAAAGGTTCACAGCAAACTATAGTTTTCTCATCTGAAGAGCTGATTCAGTAGAGATTCCTTTTCTTGTCTTTTCCTTTGATTGAGCCCATGCAAGATGCACATATTTTAGGGATTTTCCATGGCTTGTTGCTTGAAGCTTTTCTACAAAGATACTTGATAAGAGCTTAAGGTTTTTTCCCCCTTCTTTTGCGGGATGTTCTCCTCTTGTTGCTTGCATCTGTCATAGGTGATATTGACATATTTCACCAATTAAAGTGCAATATGATATTAAACACTGTCCTCGCTTGTACAAGTTTTTGTGTATGAAGGTCCACTTATTAAAAAAAACAACAATGAAGTAACCATATGTCTTATCTGTGTGGTGTAAACTCTTCATAAATGTAAAAATGCACTGACCTTACCATATAGTACCTAGAGGATTTAGATTAGGTTTCATGGTCTGGACTCTGGATTCTCTAGTAGAGGGGAACTTGACAAGGGTACTCGAGGTGCTCTACTAAGTGGAAAATACTTGAATCACCTACTGTAAGGGGTGACTCTTCCCTAGCTTCTGTGGTCCATTATCATATCTCTTTCGGTGTTTTAGTTCCTCAAAGGTATTGCATTTAGAAAATTAAAGGGCTATTTAAGAAAAGCAGCTCTCACATTTGTTACTAGTCATTATTTTTTATTAATTACAAAAAGCACTAAAGACTTTGTTATGTTGCTGAGTTAAGATCAGTCGTTTTCAGCAATTCAGATTTGAAAAGTAAATTAATGCCTGCCTGATTGCATTTCTTTTAATTGTTGAAGACTCTTTGTTGCAAAGATGTAGCAGAAAACGTAGCTCCAAACACATATTGCACTCTACTGCAGGACTCTCTACCACACACATGAATAATCAAATTGAACCCCCAAAATTACTTTTTCAAGAATCTAGTGTCATTTCAGATCTTTGTATTGTAATATTACAAATAATTGCCAATATGATCGTTGAAGGTTCATGTTGCATACATACTTACAATAAATAATAATAATAAAAAAAAACTTTTGATTTAAAACCATTTACTTGTCTAGTTGTATCGTCCTATCTTTCTGTTTGGTGTTGCATGAAAGCATATTTCCTTCTCATTTCACCTAAATGTTATATATTTAATATCATGAGGTAACCATTTGTGGTTAATTATTTAAGTTATATATTTTAAATGTCTAGTAGTTCATTATCATGTAGTCTCCAGCATTCAAACACCCATGTAACCTCTTCCCTTTTAAGAAAAATACAGTGCTTTTCATGGTCGAGTTGGCCATGAACTGGCAGTTAGCACCCTGGGAAGTAAGAGTGTATCTGCTGTAATTTAGACCCACAGATGTACGCTGACATTGGCATTGGATACGTCAGTGCTTCAGTATCTAGATAGCTGGTGTCCAGTTTGCACATGTTTGTGAAGTGTTAAGGTGTTAAAAAGTGTTTTAGATTGTTTTGTTTTACTTTACGTATTACTGGTGCTTTTCTGCAGTCTAATACTATTGCACTATACGTACAATTTAAAACAAAAATGTATGACTCTTACATCATTAAGAATTCTTGTAGGAAAGTTAGAATGTGTTTTGCATCATAATCCCCAGATGTTCCTGTTTTACATAGAGACAGTGTTCGAAAACTTGTGAACAAATTTAGGGCAACAGGGTCTGTTCTTGATAAGAAGCGAAGAGTGAAGTGGCATGTGCTTACAGAAGAGAAAATAGACTACGTTGGAGCAGGATTTGAACATACTCCTCAAAAATCCCTCTGGCACCTTGCACAAGAAACAGATGCCCATGGGGTCTGCATGGTAAGCTACCAAGCTTTTAAACTTAAAGCCATACATTAGAAGAATTGATAGAAAATATCAGGAGAAAAATTGAAGCAATTTTGGTAGGTTTTAGTGAAAATTACCTATAAAGATGCTGTAAATGTGTGGATGCAGGAGGACATCATTTCCAACACCTCTTGTAAAAGGTATGTGCTCATTTTAATTGTAACTGTCAATGTAATTGTACAAGCTTATTTCATTACATAGCTAGCGGTTTCAGTTACGCAGATGTTGCATCCAGTTTGCCAGCAGACACACTCTTAGTTCCCGGTGCACTAGCTGCTGCTTCATGGCCAACTCGACCATGAAAAGCACTGTATAAATAAACTGATATTACAATTACATTTTCAGAATATGTAATTTTCCTTCCTCACGCATGTGTTGACTAAGTAGTTCAAATCTACCTTCAAATTATATATTTCATAGAGAGTAGTTAATAAACAAATCCAGTATTTTTTGTAGATAAAGTAATAATCAAAGTATATTGAAACCATGTATCAAATGTAAACACAATTTAATTCTGAAAACAATGGAATGTTGACAACAATGCAATTACAAGCAGATGTGAGTTGTTCAGGAAAAAAATGTGCATTGGCATTTCAAATGCAAAAGAACAAATTATCATAAACAGTTTTGTTTGTATTATTTTCAGACAATTCATGTCAATGTGGTAAACATTTATTTGTTTCAGTGAACATTCCATCATCCATATTATTCATTTAAACTGCCCCTAAAAAGAAAATAAAGTTGAATTATATCTGTTTCATTCAAAGCTTTTCCATAGCCACATTTTTATAGCTTGAATTTAGGCACGTATTATTATTTCAGGATGCGTCTATGATTTAAGATCCAAAAGAAAACTTGGTTTCATGTCGTGGACTGCACAACTTTCAGGTTAGCAAATCTATTTTCATTATAATACATGAGCAAACAGTAAAAAATGCTCTTAGGAAAGCTGAAGCTGAGATGAAATTACAGGATGAATAGGTTTGGCTACACCAGTGTCGTACGCAAGGGGGGGGGGGTACGGGGTTTAAACCCACCTCTTGAGCTTGTGAAATGTTAAGAAAAATGCTGTGGAAAAAATAATTAAATGGCCAACTTACCACAGTCAAAGATCTAGGACAATACTATTACTATTACTACTACTACTACTACTACTAATACTAATAATAATAATAATAATAATAATAATAATTTGAATTATTATATCCAATTATATCCATGCAGCACGAAGAAAAGCACAGCATTCGAAACACATGCGTCTTTCAGAGAGAAAGCTTTGAAAATTAACAAGTATTCTTGAAAATAAAATATGAGGGCAACTATGATTTAAAAGAGAGAAAGCTTGTTTTGTATCTCAGTTGCAACAATGTTCAATACACTGGCGTATGCAGGATTTTTTTTTTCGGGATGGGCTGGAATAGTAAATGTGGATAGCACATGCCTTCGTTTTAGAGGGCAGGATGCATAATAAAATATTTCGTATTTTTGGAGCTTTTCAGTCTACTATAATTGTATTCAAAGACAAAAATGGTAATCGGGACTCACTTTAAAAGAGGTTTCGCATTTACACATTTTGATTTTTTAAAGTTCTTAACGGATTTTTATTTGAAAATTCTGATTTTCTCAAAATTTTGGTAGGGGCTTTAACCCCATCAGCCACCCCTCTATGTTCAATGAACATGTATTATTTTGTGTGAACAATGAGAATTAACTAAAGAAAATTCTTGGTTCGTTGTAAGCGGCTAATTTATAGACAAAGGCTAGGCGGACAAGAACAGTCACCAGTCCACCTTCCCATTGTTTACCGCAGCATGTTTGAATGTCTCTCTTTTAAAATGTCTCACCTTGTTGACTAGACAATTATTCAAAGAACAATAAGCTTAACTATTGTAAAATGTTTTGTTGGCAAGAACAGAGAGACAAGCCAGATGTGAATTATCGGGAACATTTATGAGGAGAAGAAACCGGAAAAATTCCAACCAATTCTGGGAGTCGAACCCAGATCTCCCGCATGGTTGTCAGATGCTATACCGACCAGACTACCGCAGCTCCTTGGATGAGTTCCATACTTTAATTATTTTAATATATTTTCTTGTTTTTATGGATTTTCTTCACACTTAAAATGTCTCACCTCGTCTCATCTCGTTGACCAGACAATTATTTCGTAACAAAGAAACAAAAAAATGCTCCCAGAATTTGATAAAAATCGAATGACTAGAAAGTGATATTGTTCTGTTGCTTTTGTAAATACTATATTTATGTAGATCTCGAGTACTTAATAGTAGTAGTGGTATTAGTAGTATTATTATTAGTAATTCAGCTAATTAATTCATTATAAGTATTATTAATTAATTGTGATTATTATTATTTAATTAAAGTATAATAAAACAATAGTAATGTGAATTTGGAGAAAGTTTTAGAAATAACCTCCCCCCTTGATAAAATCCCGCGTACGCTACTGGGCTACACATGATTACAACAATGCAATAGCATCCAGACCACTTTAGGAACACAAGACAAAGTAATAGAAACTAGAATAAAACATACTATGGTCAACTTTATCTCACCCAACTTTGAATAAATTAAATTTATATTATGTCTAAATATATATAGTACATTTATGTCTTTTTTTTCAT
The DNA here is from genome assembly GCF_977018435.1 of Lepisma saccharinum. Taxonomy (NCBI): domain Eukaryota; kingdom Metazoa; phylum Arthropoda; class Insecta; order Zygentoma; family Lepismatidae; genus Lepisma; species Lepisma saccharinum. Next base: position 63,060,139 of record NC_139249.1, read on the forward strand.
TTCCATATCATTTCAGCTCTATCCTTTCTACTACAATGGTTAGCATTTTGATATCTAGCTTCTAAAGTCATGGTTTTGGTTTGATTATGTCACTGCTAATCATTTTTCAAGTAAAATATAAATTTTATGATGTACAATAGTATCTGAGAATGACCATAAAAAGTAAACCCAAATTTGTGTAAAAATCTTGTGTTCAGAAAAATGAAATGAACAAGACACTACAAATAATAATAATTAACAAATACAATAACAAAAACTAGAACAATAAAAATGAAGGCAACATAGATGCCATCAGAGTCTGCTAAGATCCCTTGCGGCAACAACACATCTCTATGTAGAGATGAGTTAGCCTGTTTCTATAATGATCTCCTTCGTGATTAATAAAAACTTGAGTTTTGTCTTCATTTGGGTCATAAATAATTGTGGAAGATGGAAAGTATCTGCAAATGCTATACTATGCACTATTAAAAGGCATTACAATTTAATTCACTTGGAAAAGGAAATTTAGTGAAATATTAAAACAAAATGTAATTTCTTTCATTGAGATCGCTCGGCATCCATGATCGATTGATTGACTTGCTTTATTTTACTTCGCTTTGTGTGCCACTTTCAGCTAATTTGTAAGATGGGAATGAATGATGATATGATGAAATTGATGAATGGATACTCACAAATATCCATCCCCTGGCCAGGATTCGAACCTGGAACCCCTGGTGTCGTAGTGCGATGTGCTGACCACTCTGACATGGAGGCTAGCATGCGTCCATGGCCCACTCTTGCCACTTCCTAGCTACAGCTCTGAACTTGACGAGACTGAGAAAAGCAGGCATTGCAAGCGAAACAAGCAAGACAGTTTTACAAAATGTATTTTTATTTGCATAAATTTTGAAATTGATGGGAGCAATTGCTCCTCTGTGCCCCCCTGCAGGTTCCCTTATCAGTCAATGTTTTTCCCGCCCCTAATAGGGTGCAAATAATATCACGGGCTGCCAAGACATCCTCTCTTTCACAATTTTTTTTTCATTTAGATCATGCGGCACCCATGGCTGACTCCCGCCGCCCCTAGCTATGGCTCTGAACTTGATGAGACTTGAGAAATGCAGGCATTGCAAGTGACGCAAGCAAGAAAATTTTACGATATGTATTTTTATTTGCATAAAATGTGAAATTAAGGGGGGTAATTGCTCCTCTGTGCCCACTGCAGGTGCCATTAGCCATCAACATTTGCGCTTTGTAGAATTGACTTCCGTCGAAGGTTGGGGCACATCCTCTGACATAAGCTCGTATGCTATCAGAGATTGGAATGATGATTAAGAATGATGGTTTGCAGAAATTGAAAGGAGCTGCATATGCACAGGCTGAGATTAAAATCCAGATCATTTGGTGGAGACATCATGAGTCAACCAATGAGTGCTCTTGACCATGAGACAGCTGCATTGCATTTTTGGATATTTTTCACTTCTATTCCATGAAACATGTTCATGTAAATGCCCACATACAGAGCACCAGCTCACAAGGACCCAGTCTGCATGAGAGGTAGAACCCAAATGAATGGGAGAAGCAGTTTACTTACTCATGGATGACAGCCAATTTTTCATAGCTCTATATACATATTTTTTACACAGTTTTTATGCACTTAAATACAGCATATGCCTAACTGTAGTTATCTGAAATGGCCAGTGGGGAAGCCCTACTAAAAATTCTTTTTACCATTTTCAGTAGATCGATAGGTGCTTTGAAACACCTACTGTTTCCAGTATATGAACTGAAAACAGTACTTCTAATGTTTTCTACTGTTTTCAGTAGCTGAACTGTACTGGTAATGTTTTCTACTATTTTTGGTAGTCCAACTGTGTCTACTGTCTTAAGTAGTTGAACTGGACTCTTAATGTTTTCAGTAATATAATTGTACAACTAACATCTTTCATTGTGTTCAGTATATTGCTATGTGAAAACAGTACTATTATTATCAGTAATGAGAAAAATCTTATCTTCAACTATAAATGTTATGGAAAATCATATAAACAACTATTATAAATGTATGGTAAAGCTTGTGGAATTTGCTATTTTGGAATGCTTTGACACAACAAAAAATCAAATATAGTGAACACGTTTTTTAAGTGTGTAGCTTCATTGTGGTTAACACACTTGTAGGAAATTGAAAAACATACTGTTTTAAGCATACATTGACTTCTATTAACTTATTCATTAAGATATATCTGACCTCAGTAGAATTAATTAGGAAAACAGTAGAAATTCAGTTCATGTACTGTTTTTTCAATCCACTACTAAATCACTGAAAATGTGGTGTCAAGAATTAAACTATATATTCCTGGAGTCAATAAATGATTTTATAATATAATGTAACAAGTATTATTATTCACATTTTTTTTCAGTACATCATCCCTAATATTGGTGTACAGTAGTTGTACAGTAGACCTACAATTGGATTTCAGTAGATTTCACAGTACATTGTAGAAGGCATTTGAAAACAGTATAAATTTGCTGGGGGGGGGGAGTAGACCCCCTCTTTGCAGCCAAGCAATAAATAAATATTTACCTCGAATATGAATTTTCATGTAGAATTTTATAGCATGACAATTGTGACTGCTTCCACAAATTTTCCATGCCCCTTTACCTCACTACACACTTTGGGCTTGTGAAGTTACTGTTATCTAAGTAACAAAGTTTTTAAAAACAATGTACCTGTTTTCTAATTTACAATTTCAAATGTTTAGCTAAGAAGTAATGCATTTTACTAGTTATTAATTTCAACAAAGGAAATTCACTTAATATAAAACATACATAGAGTAGCTATCAATCCATACTAGCAAATGTTTCATACTTCCTTTTGAAACTTCCTTTTCAAGTATATTTGAGTTGATTTATATTTAAGTTGCATTGAAATCACATCAGCCATCTATGCTTCCAAGAGAATATAACCTTTACTGAGATGAAAAATGTAATTTATTTTTATTCTCTCACATAGCATTCATCCCATGTGAAAAACAAATATCGAAATGGATGATATTCAGCAATCAACTTCACCCACAATTCATTGCACAATATTTCAGACAAATAGATCAGATCCCATATTGACAACATGCTGAGCAAGCATTGTGCCTATTATTATTGTGATCATATGCAGAATGTATACGTTTTTTCAAAGCCCCTGTAAAAAGTGTGTAAAGTGGTTAAATAGAAATGGTTTCACTGTAAGAACACTTCTCATTCTCTTTCCTTAACAAACGTGTATCTACTTGCGCCCAATTTCTTCCCAGAGTACACAGCGTGATGATCTCAAGGAGAGTTTAATCCATTGATTGGGACCATTCTTATCCACTTACTAATCACTGTCAGACAGTCTCACATGTATTAAATATTCAGAATAAAAAAAATATATACATAACATGAATCTTATGCATGATTATCACATAACATAAGTAATAATAATAATAATACATGAACTAGTTTATGCACATGCTAACTAACTAACTAACTAAATCTCTAGCCTTCTTAAACCAAAAGGTTTATGACTGCAACATCTGTCCCTATCCTGGGCAAGATCAATCGAATGTTTTCTACCCATACTGATTTATTTTAGGTCCATCTCAAAGTTATCCCTCCATCTTTCTCTTGACCTTCCTACAGGTCTCTTACCATCAGGTTTCCCAACAAGAATCCTGTAATCTCTTCTTTCCTCTCCCATTCGCGCAACATGGCCTGCCCAAATAAATCTTCTTGATGTAATTATTCTAATGATATCTGGACATTAATACAAATTATGTAGTTCTAAATTATGAACCTTCTCCACTCACTTGTCGCCTCTTTCCTTTTAGGTCTAAATGTTTTTCTAAGAATTTGATTTTCAAATACTCTTTTTTTATGTTCATCTTTTAACGTAAGGGACTAAGTTTTACACCATATAATATTACAGGCAAAATTACTGTTTTGTGTATTTTAACTTAGTTTCTTAGATATTATATGAGAAGATAAACGTATATGAAGAGAAAAGTAACGTGCATTTCCTGAATTAAGTCTGGTTTTTATTTCTTCTTTAATATAATTTCCATTTGTTAATATTACTCCTAAGTACTTGAATTTGGAAACTGATTCAAAGGAGTTGTCATCAATAATTAGATTTTGATTATTATCTAACACTTGGTTTCGGCCGGTAAGCATATATTTAGTTTTATCTTTACTAACTTCCAAACCTATCTTTTTAGTTGCTTTTTAAAATTTTTTAGCATTATTCTTAATTGTATTTATATCACCCCCTAGTAAGTCTATATCATCTGTGTATGCCGAGTCAGACCATTAAATTTTAATCCTTCATTAGTTTATTTTATCTTTCTTGCAACATATTCTAAAGCAAAATTAAAGAGGAATGGAGATAATGCATCTTGTTGTTTTAACCCATCATGAATTGCAAATATGTCAGACATATTAATACCCACATGAATTTGACTTTCTCTTTCATTATTGTACACTTTTGTCATATTAACAAGCTTCTTAGGCATTCCAAACTCGATTAATATATTATACAATTTATCTCTTTTAGCCAAATCATATGCTTACATTTAAATCCACATTGATAATTCACCTATAATTTCATTAGCATATGGGGTTAATGTTGTTAAAGGAATGTTATGTAATATTTTACATGATGTTAAAGTGAGAGAAATTCCATGGTAATTATTGCAGTACGTTTTATCACCTTTTTTAAAGATAGGAACAATGATGGATTCTTTCCACTGTTGAGGAATTTCTTCTTTATTCCACGTTAAACAAATTAATTTATGAATTTCACATATTAACAAATTCCCACCATGTTTAATTAACTCAGCTGGTATTAAATCAATGCCAGGTGCTTTATTATTCTTTAGCCTTTAAATAGCATCTTTAATTTCAGTCAAGTTAAATCCTGGAACTAAAGGTTCTACTGTGTGTACTTCATTTCTGCTAATGTATCTCCTAAATGAACATTTAGGTCATTAAAGTAGTTATGCCATCACTTGGATCAGACAAAAATTCACAGATTTTATCTTTTATCAAGCTTACTTTAGGTTGCCAACCCTTTCTAATTCATTTACACCTTTATATAAATCTCTGAAATTTTTATTTTTGCTGTTTGTTTCAATTTCGTTAATTTTGCTTCTCAAGTAATCTCTTTTTATACTTCTAAACAAGTTGTTAACCTTTTGCTTTATTTTGTTATAATAAAGGATTATAATGATTTCCATCCTTTTATATTATTTTTCTTGTCTGCTTTTGCTCTTTCTGCTCAATCTACTCTGCTATGTATCAGGAGGAAACCTTCATCTATCTCTTCTATTCCTTTACCCCATTTATGCCTCTAACATTCAATGTTCCAAAAGTCTTTGTACCAAGTCCTCTCCAGTTCGTCTGCCTTGTAGTCTGTCCGGCTACCTCTCTTTTGTTCTTTTAATAATTTAAAATTCGAATGTATGGGGATTGGCCTACAGGATCCTATCCCAGTGGAGGGGCTGCCTCCTCTTTGCCTCTGCACTTGCACGGAGCATTATATGTTGGTGCTCCTGCTCTTGTTCTATTTTACGGAGTGAGCCTCATTACTAACTCCAACCCTCCTCCTTTTTCATTCGGGCTTGGGTCCGACTATGGCAGAATTATATTTATATTCATGTAGTAGAAATCTATTGTCTGAAAGTGCACTAGGACTAAACATTGATGAACCCCATTAATACATGTTTTTCCGATATCCCCATTTCTCACACACTTTTTGATATTTCCTGCTATTTACCTTTTCAGTTTTTGGTGAAACTAGAAATTCCATTCGTGGGAAATTTTCCTGCTGGAAACAGCTCAGTTTCTACGTTTAGCACAGACATAATGAACATCAGGGTATTGACAAGAGAGTTATGATAAATCAAGGAGACACTAGCCAAGGGAACAGCAAAAGATCTGGGTTGAGGGTGTAGTGGATAAATGATGTAACACTGTGGAAACTGTCCAGAAAAGATTAGTTTGGCTGCTCAGTGAGCACACTTGAGAAACAGTTTTCCTTCTCCCTTGACAAGGGATTTAACCCATAACGATCATGGTGCCAGATTTTAACACAAAGGGCATCGCATGGTCCCGTGGACCAGCAAATTGAATTTACTATTTCCAAGAGTTATCAAAACACTTGCAAACTTTTTCACAAATTTTCATGTATTTTGGAGCTTCTTTATGGAATTATGATAAAATTTTATCCACTAATTCCTTTATTGCCGTTTTTATTACTAAATTTATCTAACGGTACAAGAATCTGCAGCATATTCGTAAACGGCTTTATAAATACATTGTCATGTGACATAAGATTCAAAAAATGCTTTCGTTGGTCTATTATCACAGAACATGCATGCATTTACCCAAAAAGAACAAAATCACATAAAAAAATCACACACACACAATTTCTGTTCTGAAACTTCACTTTCGCCGCCAACTTCTTCAAGTGTGGCAAGGACATTTCCACTAAATGACAGATTGTCAACTCTGATTCTTGCATCAGGTTCCATGCGAAAAGACTTAGGCAAAGGGTGTTGCATGGTCCGTGCCTATTGCTTCAAAACTAAAACACAACAAGCAAAGTGGCGCTGGGGGGTTATGTGATATTCCATAATATGAAGCTACCGAAAAGGAGAGGGAAGTGCATGTTATTGGTTCCAAGAACGAGATCGTTGTTCTAGGCCGAAGGGACCACGCCATGCTCATAATGGGTTTCCCAGGCTAGAGATAGCATCTCTTGCATTCATGGGCAAAATGGTTGGAAATACTCACACACTGGAAGCAAAGAAATGCAGGAATCAAAGATTGGATTTGAAGGAATATCATGAAAAAAAAAATAGAAAAAAAATTAAAAATCACAGCCATGTCACCTCTGATTGCCTAGAGTACCCAGAGTATATGCTGCTGGTATAAGGTTTTTGGTACTATATTTTGCATAGATTTTTCAACCAAAAATGCAGGCTTGACCAGGACTAGAACCCAGGCCTCTGGCATACTGTGCCATTGCTCCACCATCAAGCTATAGGTCTGCCCTGGCTTCACCTGATTTTTCGCTCTTGCTGTTTTACCTGTGTGGAATCATCTCTGCAAGTGTTACTGTAACAGGATATGTTGCCTTTGAAACACTGTAGACGTTGATGTTGCCTCGTTCCTCCCAGTATAGAGATATAATTTTTTTAAAGCCAGGTTGGCTCGGTAGCTCAGTGGGTGAGCAATGGCACGGTATGCCAGAGACCCAGGTTTGAGTCCTGGTCGATCCTGAATTTTTTTGCTGAAAAATCTATGTAGTACATATCTTGTGTGTGCCTATTTTTTTAAAAAAAAGAATACAATATTTTTGTATTGTAATGCACTCATTTATACACATTTCCTCAGAATGATGTCATAGTGAACAAGGAATTATATTGCAAATTGTTATCAAAGATAGTGGCAGTAGGTTTGAAAACAAAATCCATTAAATTTTAAAGAGGTTGATCTTTTTCTACAACAATAGCTGTCCCCATGCTATTACCAACAGTGTGAAGAATGCTAGAAGTACTTGAACATTTTTGGTAGCCAAGATGTGTTCCTTTACAAACCTTCATATGATGGGCTTATGAAATATCTAGCCAAACAGGTATTTAAGGGAATGAGGAAATGTTATCATGAGAGTTGGTAGTTGACTACATTGTCTGCACACCACACTTGAAGTATTCTATTCCAATGCAAGGCACGTTTGAAAATCCACGGGCCAGGGTAACTCTCGAGTTAGGATCATTTTCCATTGCACCAATCTAAAATATATTGGTTCATTCCACAGTCACGTATGTGACAAACATACTTTTGCATATTGACACTAAAAATGGCAATCTTGGTGACAAATGAAGTATTGAGATAAAACCTATTTTATTGCATAAATTAGAATGTTATTAACTGTATATAATATCAGAGAAAGATTAGATTAAATGTTTGACTCTTTCAATTGCTATTTTTATTATGATCATGTACGTATGTGACAAATAATAGAAATTTCATTTCACATATATTTCTTCTAAATTCTGTGAATTATACAAAATAACATGCATTTTGAAATATTTTGCAAACTACTAAAGGACTAACAAATAAATATCACTTAGCAGAATTAACAGATTCCTATTTGCATTTTTTTTAATGTAGTAAAATTGTACCAGTCATTCATGTATGTGACAGGCGATCAGGTCCGAGACATTGTATGAGAATACATAGATTTTGGTTACCTGGCAAACTTTTGGTATTAATTTTACTTAACTGAGATAGGAAATACCATGATTTCATGATTGTTAATTATGGGAGTAGGTAATCTTTGAATTAGATCATCCAAGTGTATGGTGCCTACATCATTTTCTTTATATGTATGAAGTTATGTTCAGACTGTTTCTTAATAAAAACTACACTAGCATCAGACATATGCACTGCAGACACTTGTTCAAAACATTGTTCCATGTTTCATTTCTTCATCTTTTCACAGCAGGAAAGCACCAGGTGAAATATTTGAAATGCATATTGTAGCAGATGATGACCGAAGATTCAATACTGCTTGCACTACTTTGACGATCTCAGCATGACTCTTTATCCTTACAGTAACAAAACCTCTTGTATCAGGGTGTTCAATGACTTCACTGCTAAATGAACCAACATGATCTCTGGAACAGGGATGCCAAATTCCTTCTTAATTCCTGGAACTTCTTTCCTGAGATTCCACTCAGTTTGGACTTGATCTATACCTTTTAACATCACTAAAATAAGAATTATGCTCACATTTTGAACAACTTTGCAGTTGCTGCAGCTCATGTCATGACACCTACATACACTCGAGACTTGCACTGCACTGCACCAAATACCATCAACAACCCTTTCCAAAGGAAAGTTGCGGAATATTTTGATTTAAAACACAAAAATCGCTCTTGTGATCATGTAGACAAGGTAAGATATGAACTTATTTTTAAATTTACTCCAGATTATCAATTTCGGTATATAAACTTGAAACCTGAGAACTTCAATGATTTGCAAAATGAAGGCAAACATGGACTGCTTTGATCTGTCTTTTGTATGACTAACAATATGATAACATTGTGTCTTTTGCTTGTTTCAGAAAGAGCAGCAGTTAATAAGGCCCCACACTGTCTACTCCAAAGTGCTGATTATATTTCAGATTGTTATTCATGTGAATAATTCATGGCAAAATCAACAGTATTGCTCTTTGCATGTCAGATTGAAAGGCCGGAGTTGGAATTCTTCTTTATTGGTCACTAGGTGTACCTTTATTTTGAACATATTTTCTAATGCCATCTCCTTTGTAATCAAGGGGTCCTGAGTTCGATACACAATGGAGGCACATTGCACAGTGGTTAAGATTCCATTTTAAACTGTAGGTCCAGTCCTGGTTAGCCTATGTGTGCAATAAGTGGACTTAAAGCAACAATTCATTCAATCAATTCAATCTCATGCCATTTTGAAATATAGTCATTTCATCATGCATATCTGGAAGAGTACTTACAACGTCCAAACAGTATAAAAACACTATTACTCATACCTGTTAATATCACTATTGTCACTGCCAGTGTTAAATAGAAAATAAAATACACTATTCTAGTCATTAATATCTGCATAATAACAGTGCCACATACATGTCTCAGGTCACATGCATGACCATCATAAATTGTAATCTTAATTAAAATTTTAATTAATTTGTTTGCATATTTTGACAACCCTATATCATTGCGCTTTGCACAAAGTATTTGGAGATTTACATTTGAACTATGTAGTACATAGTGTGTGGGGGGGGGGGACCTGTTAACGATCAGTGATGACACCAGACTGAAATAATTGGGGGGACCCCACAGATTCCGGAGTCAAATTCTAAGGGGGCTAACTGATAGCAGCTAAAATGTATTTACATAATATTTTACTCATATTTTACATTCAGACACAAAGGTAAATCACTATGTAAGATACCGTATTTGGTTCCTTCACACACAAAAGTACTTTTAGGCATGAATGTTTTAGGCCAAACAAAACACAATGAATATATATTTTTCTTAAGCTATTATTTAATGGAATAATATCACAGACTTACTATTGAGATTACAAAATACACCTTAAAAACGACATTCACTCTCAACTTTGGATATGCACATTAATACTGCTTGTATTTCAAAGTAAGGAGTGTGAATGCTCTTTTGCTGAAGTGAGAAAATAAACCAAAGTAAGAACGTCTGCTCATACAGAGCAGAGGACCAATTTTGATCTTTGTAATTCTTAACATTTAAGAATTTCTCTCTTGCTCTCGGATATTTGCAGACATAAGGACAGACATAACGATGAAATGGATGAGACAACCTCATCAACACCCGGTACTGGAATAAGGAACTAACAAACAGAAAATAAATTTGTCTGCTCTTTATATGTTGAACGTCCTCCTACTTATAAAAATTCATCTTTCACACTTGTTAGACCTATTTCTAAAAATAGTGATACGATTTAGAGATGCTAAATAATCCAGACAGATCTACAGCTCCCAACTAATGATTTTAGAACTGATCGTAATAAACTAATCTTGCGATTTTAATAAAGTAAGAGGTGCACTTAGTGGCCGTGGTGGCTCAGTTGGTAACGCATCTTGACTACCACGCTCAAGGTCCCGGGTTCGATCCCCAGCTGGTTCAAATCCAGGAACTTTTCTAACGTTGGAAGCAGCCCCGGCGCCCACCCAGCGTCGAATGACATGGGCACATGGGGGAAACCCTGGGGGGTAAAGGCAGTCAGGGGCGTGATGCTGATCACAGCACCCCCACTCATGACCGGATCAAGAAAGTGTGGGGCGTTACCCCCGCACCCTCTATACGCCTTCATGGTGTGGTGCTAAGCACAGGGGAGCACTTTACCTTTTTTAAGAGGTGCACTTGAACATTATAATGACCTTGCCCCAATGGAAATTTTATAGTGGAAAATATTACGGTAGGAAACTTTTAGTTTTCCTTATTTTCAGTCGAAATGTGTCTACCATACTATAAAAATCTGGGGAGGGGCTACAAGGGGGGCTGAGCTCAGTTTTGGGCGGCTTCAGCATTCCTAGCCCCCCCCCTCCCCGTCCCTGTTAATGATCATGTTTGTGACTCCCGAAAACATCTACACTAATATCGGATAAACAGAACACTCAGAATGATCCTAAAGTTTTGTAATGGTGTATTATCGTAGAGAATGTATTCAAAATGCAAAATAAGTATTTAAGTGCAGAATAGATGGAATAGGGTATCACTAACTGGGTCATATTTCAATAGAAGATTTGTGAACAGCTATAAAACATTTGAAATATGCAATTTATACCAACATTTGAACTTCTGGAGCTAAAATAAAGTTCACTACCAAAAAGATCACATATTTTTAAAGAGAATAAAGAGCTTGCCACTATAATTCAATGAAACAAAAATTTGGCACATTTGTTTCAAATTCTGTGGAATGAGTCTATAGCAGACCTCATGAATCACGAAACCACGGCTTTTAATCAAGGGGTACCGGACCGGGTTCGATACCCGGTAGAGGCACATAGTGGTTCGGATCCCACTTTAAACTGTAGGTCCAGTCCCAATTAGCCTTACTGTGCATAAAGTGGACTTAAAACACCAACTCAACTCAACAAAACCTTGGCTTTACTTCAGGATAGTAACTTGCCTCAAAGCAAGTGCCTAAATGTCATACAGATGGAAACACTTGATTGGTTACCTGGTTCAAGAACGGGTGGTTCTATTTGTGGTATGACTGAATAACAGAAAAGAAGGAGAAAGGGTGGAGGTAATGGGGCATTGGTATCTCTGTATACAGTGACAAGGGAGAAAATTTCAAACACGTGATAAAGGCAGGGAAACATATTTGCATGAATAGATTTTGATATATTATTGCAGCTTATCTTAGTTAGTAGTTTTACAAATGTTTGTATTATATGCATCTACCTTCACGTAGTTTTCATTATCGTTTTATGGCTATACTGTTCCACTTTCTCTGGCTAGTGGAGGGATGTTTGTATTGCACATGCAATTCTATAAACTGTATACTGCAGAATGTGCACAGTAAATTAACATCAAAGTATGTATATTTAATAACAGACTATATATTTCTCACTTTTATGTACACTACTTCCCATTTTAAATTTATTTAGTTTTGAAATTCTGAAGTGATACATTACTAGTTGCAGATGGCAGCCATTATTACTGTTTTTACTCACCAATCTCGGAGGGTAAAGTTGACCCTTATTTTACTCTAAGCTTACCCGACGTATCTGTTGGTGCAACAGATATTCAGCCAATTCATGGGTAAACTGTGAAAAAAGGACTAGTTTTTTTGCACTCCACTAAAAATGTTATTATAAATGAAAGTGCAATATATACTATTCATATATGAAAAGGGAAACATTAATATGAAATTTAAATTATTAATTATTATTTTTAAAAAATATAGTCCTTTTTAATGTCTTTTTTTTAAGGTAAAATACAGCGAATAATCTTACCATCCATTTCAATAAAATCTTCCTTGAAACAGCTTACCACATTCCATAACTTGCTGCCAGTTGTACCTGGCTTTGCCATTTCACTGAGACTTTACACTGTCACACAGTTAAGTTAAAACTATTGTAAAAAGAATCAAAATAAGAGTCTAAGTCTAGCAGAGAAGTACACTTTCAACCCAACAGGCATGCCATTTACTCATAGAGGGAAGGTAAGTTAGATGGCGCTTGTTCTTTCTTATCTCTAAAATGCACCAAATAGACAATTGTTGAATGTTTTGGTCAGGGGAAAAACAATTGTACATAATATTTAATATCTTGTCAATAAAGGCACGAAGGAACATGTTTTTTTAAGAAGGGGAAAAAAGGAATGTAGGCTGAAAAACTAGTCAATAAAGGGACCAGAAAGTATAATGTTTTAAAAAAAGGAAAAAAAGGAAATGTGAGGTGAAAAAGGATAAGAAAAGGGAAGTGAAAATCAAAATCTTGTTGGTGGAAGATAATTATCAGCACTGTTGTTATTTATTCCATGATCAGTGTTGTAATATAAAATAGGATTTCCCTTTAAAATCCAGTCTCTACTTATGATGTTGACAACATGAGGTGTAAAATTTTATCTTTTTTTATATAAATGCATCATTGTTTTAATAAGCCGCCACATTTATCTTTTTCATGGACCAACTTTGACATTTATTGGTGAATTTTGATGAAGTTCAAGTTATCAGTTGCCTTTATTACTTTTTGGTCTAAATACTATGTAGTTCTTGTCTATAAAATTATAACCTTTGTTTTTTCAATGCTTGTGCTACACTACAGCTATGTTGTTTCCTATCTCTAGGAACAGTCAACAGTTACATACAGTGCTAAAGCTACAATGACAGATGAAAGCCCACATCGAAGAAATAAATCAGATGAAGATCATGTGGAAATTTATGAAGAGGAAGAAATAATGAATGTTTGCATTTCTGCTAAACGAACTGTGACAGGTCGGGTGCAAGCTGATGTAGTTCCTGCTCCTCCCAAGAAATGGTAGTGTTTCTACAAGTTACATGCTAAGGAACCAATCCAACGAGTCTGAAATTGCATTGTAAACATTTTGTTCATATTTTATTACTTTTACGTATCATTTTACTAATGACAGTAATGTGGCATAGTACTTCAGAGAAAAATGTTTTAACTGTTAAACTAAAAACTGGAAAATGGATGAAGTAGGTATGTTGAATAAGTAATACAATAGTAGTGAGCTGCTTTTGAATACCAATTTTAAATTCTGTTGAGCCACAATCACTCATTATTTCTATACTTGAATTTTTATATATATATATATATACAGTTAACAAAGTGTGTGGAAAAAACTGATAAAAATTGAACCAGTTACATTCGATAAAGCAACTTTAATTTATGATTTCAAAATATTTTTAATCAAGGTGATCCAAAATTGATTCGCAACCTTTCCTTAAATTTCTCTTTAAACTGGCATAACGAGTGCTCGAAGTAAGGGTGTGCTGCAGAGGGGGAATCCTCACAGCTAAGAAAGTTTACACAAAACCCCTTGAACTGTCTCATTGTCATCATGTTAAACATGGGAGCATCCTCTCAGCTAGCCCTCAGGCTTAAGGAAACATACACCATTGCTCATGACAGGTGTGAAATTGGTCAACTGGAATTATTTAAACCATAGTTGTTTTTAATATATGCACAAAAGATGTAGTTTAAACTTGTGTATTTTAAGTAGTACAAGTATTCATCATGAGCAGCTTACATAATTTTTTTATTTCCTGCACCATAACATATTCATGCATCTGCTTTTGCTAATGCAGGTATTTTTGTACACATAGTATGACTATTTACACATTGTTTTGCTTCTTTGCTTTATTTTCTCTGATATATGAATTTAATACTAATATATATAACATATATATTAGTGTTTTATATTGATACACAATTTGTTAAACATTTCACAAAAGTGAAATTTACACCTGAATGTAGTTTTCCTGTAAAAAGTAATCATAAGAAGCTATTGAGAACTTTAAAATTCCTTTCATATTACATAATTGTATATTTATTCAATGAATTGGAGGCACTGAAGATACATTTTTCCTTATGGTGATGGGTCATTGCATTTGCCATAGGATGATAAAACAACACTAGTGTGTGTCCTGGCTGATAATTCGCATTGCAACTTTCATCCAGAATATATTGGATACATGATAGTGGGATAAATTCTTCAATTACTACAAAAAAGAGAAGTACGAGCTATCCTTTATCCAACATATACTTTTCTTTACAATCATTTCATTCTTGTAGTGGATGGAGAATAATGCACATGAAGCACACGGACATTACCAGCTGGGAATGAATTAATTTGAAAGTAAACATGCAAAGAAAATCAAGATATACAATTTTAAAATATTGATCGATATTTCCTGTGTTGTCTTATTTATTAGTTTATGTGCGAACACACACATAGACATAAATGAACACTGTTTTTCCAAAACTATACATTTAATTTATTATTAATACTATATATGAAGCATGAAGAACTTGCATTGTGAGTACAATATCCGATATGAATCAGGTGTTAAAAGGAAGATAAAATTAAATTATTTTTTAATCAATTTTTATTTTTCATGTAAAAAAATGCAAAAGTTTTAATTAGCATCTATTCATAGTCTACCTTTTATGCACACAATTTTATTTTATTTATGTGATTAATTCTTTCTATGTAGTTTACAATTCCAGAAATCTCATTTGATACGTGTGGGGGAGGCAGGAGGGGTCATGGATAACATATGAATTCCATCAAATTGATTTTAGTCACATTTCTTTCTATCGTATTTATAAGAAATTTCCAAGAAAATAAGAATAACCATGGAATTTTTAAAATTATTTTTCCTATTAGTTAGGAACAGTACTTCAATTAAATGAAGTAACTTTATAGATAAAATATACGCATTTGGATACTAAACAAACTGTCTCAGAGTTCTGAATGAGAAGGTAAATTGATTTATTACAGATGCATGACAGGTTGATGTTTCAAAATGACTGATAACAATTTGTTTCAGAAATCAAGCACAGTTATTTATGCAACAATATATGCATATGTTGATAAGAGGGTATAATCTACCTGAATTTCAAGGTGGTTTGTACTGCAGAGCCAGCCTTTTTAATTGCTCACTTAAGTTGTATTTGTGATGACTTATTTGCTGACAAATGCTACTCATTATCGATTTTATGCTGACAAGTTTGAACTTTACATATGCAGTTGAAGAGCAATTGTGCAAAGAAGTGTCATGCTAGACAATGTTTGTAAGACTTGATCAACCAAGGCATTGCAGCCAAACAATTCTCACCTCAGTTAATCCATATAATCTTTTTATTTGTTGTCATATTTTGATTTTTTGGTGTGTATTCCTATATATGTAACACATGAGTTTCGTTGCATACTCTCAAGTGCCTTAATCTGGGTGTTCCTTCAAATTGTCACCATTGTACAAAGACAGGTAAGTGCCATTTGATTCTGTGATATTGAGCTAGATATTAGATATATTTTTGAACATATCATGTATTGTATACTTGATGTCATAAGTAGAATGCTGTTACAGAAAATGTTTACAAATAATACCATGAGTATTATTTCATGAATTTATTTTTTATGTATATGATGTGTATGCAAATAAAACATCAATCTGTAATTATTTTAAAATGATCCAAATCCTTATTTTTCCAAATATAGCTTAATGAATCATAAAAGGAGCAAGAATGTGGTGTAAAAAGAATTTCATAGAAGTGTTGTCATTATTATTATTATTATTATTGTTCAAATTTTGTTTTAAGTTCACATTATACTCAAATAAGCTATTAGAGACTGAACTTACAGTCATTGTTACCATATTTTGTGAAGTGAAAGAGGTTTTTTTTTCCCCCTTTCTGATGAGAGCCCCAATTTTATATGCATTGACCCAGCATCGCAAAAAGAAGAAATAAAGAGCTCCGGTCTTCAAAGACAGAAATCAGCAGTGATGGGACTCGATGTGCTGACCATGCATCACCAAATGAAAATGCCACTGTGGCACGCTGTGCCCATTAGAGGGCTGTTGCACCATGGAGTTTAGTATAGTTAATGTGTGTATTACATTTCTATGAAAACATGCTTATATTTTATTAAAATTTTGTAATAAGTTACCTTTGCAGTACCTTCTTACAGATAAATACAACTATTCATAAAATATATTAAAACTCGATTTGAGTTGGTGCCGACAATCACTCAGGCTTTTGGCCAATATAAAATATTTAAAAAAGAACTGTATTTGTATTTAAGTTCATCTGTAAATTTACCTTTTTGTTTTGGCATTTTTATTTTCTAATGAAACTATAAAAGTTGAAAACAATACAGTACATACAATTGATAACTCTGCCATTTGTGTTTTTTATGTCTATGACTCAGTCAATATCAACAAATATTATTGAATTTTAAATACAGGGTACACACAAATGAATGGTGCGGTTACAAATGCCAATAAAAATTTTATTTTTCAACTTACATGGTTGCAGCAAACACTGTTAAGGGCAAAAACTGTCCCACAACACATATCAACGCGGTAATCAAACTCGTTCCAGACACGGTGTAACATGTCCACTGTAATGTCCTGCACTGCATGCATTATCTGATCACGAAGTTGCTAGATGGAAGTTGGCATTGGTTGTGCATAAACCTTGTCTTTAATTAGCTCCCAATTCCCTGCTCGCTCTTGCCACTGACTTGCGAGAACTTTGCTGAAATGCCTGATGCACTCTCTCCACATTTTCAGCAGTCACATGAGGTTGACCAGAACTTTTCCCTTTATGTCTTCCCGACCTGCGACGCCATCTTGCAAACTAGGCACACAAGCTAACAGGATCCGCAGTGAGCATGATAAGCTTTAAAAACTGGGACAGTTTCTGCCTCTAACAGTGTTTGCTGCAACTACATAAGTTGGAAAACAAATTTTTTATTCACATTTATAACCTCACCATTCATTTGTGTTTGACCTGTATGTTATTTTTTACTACATTTGGACTAATGGGTTTCCTGACAACATGATTGAGAGATATCTGTATATTCTGCTTTATGGATAATGGAATTGAAGTGGTGGGTATATATGTAGTTATCCACATTATGTACACTTCTCCAATTGTTTTCTAACCACCCTGAAATATTTCTAAGTTCAAAAATCGTTAACGTGGCAGCATAGCTCTTGAGCACCAGCAGAGGGTAGCCAACTTTACTATAGGTCCCTTTACTAGATGAGAATCACTGTGGTAAAAGATTTAAATGATTTAGAAATATTTCAGGGCAGTCAGGTAACAAATGGAGAAGTGTACAAAATAATGAACAATAACATCCAGGCACAACATGTAGAAGAACAATTACACATATGTGTTTCTGCGGATTACCTCGTGTAATCACTGATCCTCACCTTCGAAATTAGCCAGAAGTGGCAGAAAAGCAAAGTAAGATAAACTAAATCAATCTATCAATCAAACACACCTGTTCCTATCTCCGATATATACCCCAAAGGGGGTATATTTTTCTGTAAGCAACACAAAATCGAACATTAGAAATAAATCACCTATCAGGAGAATGTGTCAACTATACAATAGGTGCTCTGAAAGGGAATCAAAATTAAACATATTTTACATCAACAAGCTATTTAAACTGTGGAAGAATAAAATTCATATTGAAAATACATCTGAACACATGGCTGGCTTTCAAAGCCAATATTTTCACTGAAATGAGACTTACTTGTTATAATATGATGTGATCCAAATATGTGCTAATTTAGTACCTTTTACATATAAAATGTTTCTGAATTTGAAATATGTTTTATATTTTAACTTAAGGCAAGCAACCTAACCACACTAAATGAGCATTGCAAGTGTTAGATAGGCCTACATTCTGATTAAGGCACCGCGGAAAATCTTGAAACACTAAAGGCTCCATGAAACGAAAAAGTTTGGGAACCCCTGCTCTAGGATATAAATTAACTACAGGTTCTAGGCACTTTATCACCTAGGTTAGTGCTATTCTTCATGTACTACTTTTATATTGAATGCTGTAATTAGGTTCACACCTGTCATATTCTGTTCAATACATAAGTAATTTATGGGAGCTAAGTATACCTGAATAACAAGATGAATGAAAGGTATTGGCCAATCCATGACAAAGTGATCCTACCACAGCAAAAAGTAAAATTAGTACAAATACTATTTAAACACCATTAAACTTAAGCTTTAGCTTAGTTCAGGACACTAAATAGTTACTTATTTGATATTTACATGTCCTTGAATGGCTTTAAGAATACAGATTAACAAAGAGAAGTGGAAAATGTGATAAAGGTTGTCTTACTTACATTAAGACTTTAGTATATAAGCAATGCTTAATAAATTTGTAATTTCACAAATAAATTTTGTTATTATTAAAATTTATGAGTTGAGGAGGTTCTTTTCCCCTTTTATATTGTTCTGTTAAAGTATTAGGTGAGTAATATGGTATTAAATGGAGTTAATTAATGAGGTATTCACATAGGTCACACCCGGAATTTTGAGTGGTCACACCCGGAACTTTTTTTAAAAATAATAATAACAGTAAAAATAAAAATGTTTTCGCTGGAATAAAAGACTTGAGATGAAAGGTTACAATCTATATTTCCCCCCAAAAATTTGATGGATAAAAGATTCAAGTTGTGTGGTGGTAGGTGAGTCAATCCCGGATCTCCAGTTATTCTTGAATTGCCAAATAACAACCATGTTCACAGAGCTCACTCTTCAGGACAGTACCAATGTCATCATTTTTAAGCTATAATGATGTTATGGATGAGCACCGACATAACATGAATATTTGTAAAAGTGTTTGGTAGTGACTAGTTCATTCTAATGTAGTTCCAAGTAACAGTTATTTTTTTAGAAATTGTAAGTGTAACTACCTACATTTAAACTAAGTAGTTGTAGCTGTAGCAGAGTTACTTCTTTGCAATAGAAATAACATAATCGACAGTGACGTTTACAGTAATTTTATGACACTTAAATTATTAACTTCAAAATTTCGACCATGAGGAGAGAGCTAACTTTCACTACTCTCTTTTCAACCCAACTATGTGCTAAGGTGAAATTATTGGCACTGTTTACAATTGCTTTATCAAGTTCAAGAAAGGAAGAAAAATCATTCAAGATGAATCATCTCCATCACCACTCAGAACTGTCAGAACTCCATCAAACCTTTAAAAAATTACAAGAACTAGTAATGTCAGACAGAAGTTTGAAAATATCTATAGTAGCAGAGACATTGGGCTTTCCAAGATCGACAATTCATTTGATGGTGACTGAAGACTAGATGATGAGAAAAGTGTCCACACAATGGGTGTCAAAGTTGCTCACTACACTTCAAAAGCAAGATCGCGTCGACATTTTAATTGAAAATTTGGAATTAGTGAAAAGTCAGAAAAAAAAATCTGTCTAACCTAGTGACAAAGAGACGAAACATAAGAACTCTTCATCTCCCAAGAAGGCAAAAGTTAAAAAATCAACACTGAAGCTGTTGTTGACTATTTTTGGGGACTACAAAGGCCAACTGGTTACCAAGTTCTATCCCGGTAATATCACAATTAATGGTGCATCGTATGCAGAAACTTGAACCAAACTGTGTCAAGTCATTTACAAGAAAAGGAAGGACTACAGACAGATATTGGGTGAATGTGTTGCATGGCAGTACATCACCACACACGTCTCGCATTGCCAGGGGTGCTGTAGATGAATGGATGTTCAGAATAACGAAACACGTCCATTATTCACCAGACCTGGCCCCCAGTGATACTTATCTGTTTCGACATTTCCCAAGTAACCACCATCGTTGATGGGCCAACGTCAGTTTTTACATAGGAAAGGTTGGCTTTTTACGTTGGTTGGCAAATTGATGTTGGTCTTACGTTGGGCCAACGGTGGTTGCCAACGTTTGCCCAACCATGGAAACGTGAGTCAAAATCAGTTTTATAAACAACTTTTTAATGCTAAGACAACTTTAAGGAGAATGCTGAAAATTCTAGAGTGTAAAATAAGTGACATGTTACAGTGTTTCTTTTCGAATATTTCAGTCATAGAACATACTGGAAATATAATATATTTTTAATGAAAGTAGAAGCTATTTTTAACTTGCAGCCACTCACCAGTCCTTTGTCAGCCACCATGGATGAAAAATGTGTTGAGAATTGCTTATTGTTTGTCTCTTTTGCTGTAGTAGAACAAGAACATTCTTACAGGTATTATTGTGAAGGTTGAGCAATGTTATATGCAGACTAAATTCCATGAAAGATGGAAAATGAAGTAAACTCTAGAATGTTTTTGTGCTACCACTTGAAGGTATGGTGCCTTGAAAACAGTGATACCATGTGACTGAGAAAGTGCTGTGTACTTTTTTTTCATAAATAACTTGAACTATTGTTTACATTTGGTCTCACAATAAATTATGTATATATCAGAAAACAAACCTATCCATTCTTTAGTTTTCAGTACGTTGGGCCAACCTAAAACCATACGTTGGTCCAACGTTGGAACCACGGCCAAAATTACCATTGGCCAACGGTATGTTTTTGCGTTGGGCCAACTGTTGGCCAACCATTTTCAGTACGATTGGCCCAACGTTCGGCCAACCACTTTTGGTTACTTGGGTTGAAATTTGAGTTATTACATAAACAGATAGAAAGAAGCATGAATTCGTTATCTGGCTTAAGACCACTAGCATTTGTATAAACAACGTTGTCCTAGCAAAAGAAATTCATATCAAGTTTTTTAATGGATTATTTATGAATAACAAAAAGGTTGTTGTTGATGAAAAGCAAAGTCCCTGACCAATATATTTGTGTGTATTGGTAGTGATACGCAAAAATTTTCAGCTGCATATTCACAATCTAATCCTTACCTCTGTGAACGTTCTGTGCAAAAATAAATCAGCTTCCTATTACACAACAGCAATAAGTATTTTGCTTATTTCATTTTAGACTTGGTTAGTCTTTCGGAGGGGGTTTGGTGTCCAGACCCCCCCGGACCTTCCCTTAAATACATCCTTGATGAGTTGGTAAATTATGTAAATAGCGTAACTTGGGCCTAACTTTTTTTCAATGGTGTCAGAATCGAACTCGGGGCCCAGTGGCGCAGGAACGGAGGAAGGGTACAGGGGTACATTGTACCCCCCAAATTTTTGAAGAGGGGTACTGTACCCCCTAAATTCGTAAATCACGTTGTACCCCCTGTAGTCCCTCCCCCCTTTTGGTAATTTGACAGCAGACTCAAGGTGTTACTTTTAAAAGAACCAATTTTCAATTCACTCAATAAAGAAAGTGTATATTGTTTATAACTTATAAGCATTATCTTCCTTACCACAGAAATTCAAACCATTGTAAACTTATTCTACTACATTGTGCTTACTACTAGTTAGTTCATTGACTTATGTTCTCAGAAACATCTTTTAGGGGATGAAAAAATTGTTTTAAATGTGTGTGGAACGATGGAATCAGATTTGTTCTCAGAAAATCCTTTGCTTAAGGGGGGTGGTACACTTTTCTAAAGAAGTGGTCACATCGATTGGATTGACTTAGTGTCTTAAGTCCACTTTATGCACAGTAAGGCTAATCGGAACTGGACCTACAGTTTAAAGTGGAATCCGAACCACTATGAGCCTCCACCGGGAATCGAACCCGGGACCCCTTGATTACAAAGCGACGATGCTATCACTGCGCCATCAGGCTAATCGCAAAGATGAGGATGAGTGAAGATATGATGAAATTGATGGACACTCATAAATAACACCCATGCCCAAGCCGGGATTCGAACCTGGGACCTCTGACGTCATAGCGAACCAAGCCAAACCCCTCCGCCACGGAGGCTGGTGAGGTGGAAATGTGTATTGGATTTTCTTTGTAGATGCGAAAATCTTTAACTGTGACGCACACATGCTTTTGCTTATATTAAAGTTTTCCTTTTCACATACACCAGAAATTGACATGTCACCCAAAAACACACCTGCATTTAATACCAAAGAAACCTTAGCCGGCTCTTCATATTGTCCACCAACGATTGAAAAGAAAAAAACAACTTTTGAGCGTATGGCTTTCCTTGCTTCCTCTGAGATCTGAAGGATTTCGGGTTTGTATATGTATTGATAATACTGTCAGTGCTTGAAGAGTGTCATTAGCTACATCTACTATAACAAATAAATGCTTTGTCAAATGTTTCACAAATACTTCAAAGTTAGACGGGTACCATCTCAACTCAGTTTTTTCTTCCTTTTTAATACAACGCCCTATAGATATCAGAAAATACCAAATACATGGCTTCTAAAAGGCATTAGATGTGGTACACATCTGCCATAAATTGTTTAAAGATAATTTTATGCGTAGCTATGGGACATTAATATTAGAATGAACTGAACTGAAGCGAAACTATATAAATATGATACATTCAATAATTTGGTATCTGTATCCAGATGATTATTCCTGGTTGTGGTGGTTCAAGATCCTCCTCACCTCCTTTAATCTCAACCTGCATTAAAATGAATAGATGTGTCTTGGTTCGCAATTTCACATTTCGAACTCCTGATTTTCCGTTCCGTTAAATTCAAATAAGCCCGGAACGAGGTCCACAGTTTTATGTGTTTCAGAATTGCTATCTAGTTTTAAAATGTGGTTTTTAAAATAAACATGAATTATAAAAACAAAAAAAATATTTATGCAAATATTGCATTAAGCAACAGGACATTCGTGTATAATGTTCTAAAATAAAACATTTCTCATGACTTCACATTTTTTTTGGTACCAAGGTTATTTAGGGAGGTCCAGGGAGTACGGACCCCTCCCTCGAAAGACGTACCAAGTAGTAATGGTAAATAATCAAAATATAATTGTTTAGCATTTGTTACATAATCCATGGTTATTTCCACTGAACTTATTGGAAGGCAAAGAATTTGGCTCATAAGGCTTTGATGGTTCCAAAGATTTATAAGGATTTCATTAAAGAAGGAGAGAACGAAAAAGAAGGATGCAAGAGAAATTTGATGTAAGCAAGTTGAAAAATAACAGAAATATTGCAAGACAATATAAAGAGGAGATAGAAAGAAAGATAGAAGAATTCTCGAACAGAGGAGAAACATCAGGCGAAGAACAATGGAACATAACTAACTAACTCTCTAGCCATCTTAAACCCGAAGGTTCATGGCTGCAGCAACACAGGCCTTCCATCTGTCCCTGTCTTGAGCAAGATCTATATACTCTTTTCCATCCGTACCGATTTCCTTTAGGTCTATCTCAACGTTGTCCCTCCATCTTCGTCTTGGCCTTCCTACAGGTTTCTTACCATCAGGTTTCCCAACAAGAATCCTGTGAACTCCTCTTTCCTCTCCCATTCGTGCTACATGGCCTGCCCACCTAAGTATTCTTGATTTAATTATTCTAATAATATCTAAATATGAATACAAATTATGTAGTTCTAAATTATGTAACCTTCTCCACTCACCTGTCTCCTCATCCCTTTTAGGTCCAAATATTTCCCTAAGGATCTTATTTTCAAATACTCTCAATTTATGTTCCTCTTTCATTGTAAGGGACCAAGTTTCACACCCATATAATACTACAGGCAAAATTACTGTTTTGTATATTTTAACTTTTAGTTTCTTAGATATTACACGAGAAGACAAAAGTTTATGAAGAGAGAAGTAACATGCATTTCCTGAATTAAGCCTACTCTTTATTTCCTCTTTAATATAATTTTCATTTGTTAATATTACTCCTAAGTATTTGAATTTGGAAACTGGTTCAAACGAGTTGTTATCAGTAATTAGATTTTGATTATTACCTAACACTTGCTTTCAGGCCGGTAAGCATATATTTAGTTTTATCTTTGTTAACTTCCAAACCTATCTCTTGAGCAGTTTTGAAAAATATTTTAGCATTATTCATAATTGTATTTATATCATCCCCTAATAAGTCTACATCATCTGCATATGCTAACAACTGAGTCACACCATTTAATTTTAGTCCTTCGTTAGTTTCTTTTACCTTCCTAACAGCATATTCTAAGGCAAAATTAATGAGCAATGGAGATAATGCATCTCTTTGTTTTAACCCATCATGAATTGTAAATTTGTCAGACACATTAATACCCACACGAATTTTACTTTCTGCTTCACTAGTGCATACTTTTATCATACTAACAAACTTCTTACGTATTCCAAACTCTACTAATATATTATATAATTTATCTCTTTTGACCGAATCATATGCTTCTTTAAAATCAATGAATATCTGATGGACATTTTGATTATATTCCCACTTTTTTTCAAGTGTCTGTCTAATGTGAAAAATTTGATCTGTAGTTGATCTGTTACGTTTAAATCCACATTGGTAATCACCTATAATTTCATTAGCATATGAGGTTAGTCTTGTTAAAAGAATGTTAGACAATATTTTATATGTTGTTGAGAGTAGAGAAATTCCACGGTAATTATTGCAGTTTATTTTATCACCATTTTTAAACACAGGAACAATTATGGATTCTTTCCACTGTTGAGGGATTTCTTCTTTATTCCATATGAAACAAATTAATTTATGAATTTGACATATTAATGAATTTCCACCATATTTAATTAACTCAGCTGGTATTAAATCAATGCAAGGTGCTTTGTTATTCTTTAGCCTTTTAATAGCATCTTTAGCTTCAGTCAAGTTAGGTTCTGGAACCAAAGGTTCTGCTGTGTGGACTTCATTTACTTCTGATTTATCTCCTACATGAACATTAAAAAGGTCATTAAAGTAGTTCTTCCATCTATTTAGAATATCGCTTGGGTCAGCTAGAAAATCACCATCTTTATCTTTTATCAAGTTTACTTTAGGTTGCCACCCCTTTCTAAATTCATTTATACCTTTATATAAATCGGTGATTTTTTTGTTTTTGCTGTTTGTTTCAATTTCGTTAATTTTGCTTTTCAAGTAATCTCTTTTTTTACTTCTAAACATGGGGTTAACTTCTCGCTTTATTCTATTATAATTGCTTAGATTTGTATCATCAGAGTTATTTAACTACCTAAGTCTAGCCTGGACTTAAATTAACTTAATTTACTAATGTAAACTTGAAAAAAGATAAAGATGGCGAACAATGGAACATACTTAAAGAATTTGTAACGTGTACAGCAGATGAAGTTGTTGGATATGAAAGCAGAGAATCAGGAATGTATGGTATGATGAAGAATGGCAAACAGTGACCAAAGAAAGAAACGAGGCAAGACAAAAAATGTTAATGAGAAGAACACGAAGTTCAATGTAAACCTTCAGGGAGAAATGAAGAATGGCTAAGAAAGTGTACCGCCAAATGAAAAGATTCTATGAAAATAACCAAATACAAGAAATTGAGGAGCTTGCAAGGAATAAGTAAACCAGAAAAATGTACCAAAGAACTGGCGAAATAAAAGAAGGGTACCAACCACGACTCGCATTGTGTAAAACTAAAGATGGGGATTTAGTCGGAGGAATACAAGGAATTCTAAAGCGATGGGCAGAGTATTTTAGAGAACTGCTGAATACACCAACAGTACAAGAGATGGAAGATATGGAGGAAATAATATTTTATGGACCTTTGCCACGTATACCAGAACCTAGCTACGAGGAAGTCCTGGAAGCCATAAAAGAAATGAAGAATAATAGGACCCCAGGAGAAGACAAAATTAAAGCAGAACTTTTAAAGTATGCCGGAGAGAGGATAGTAAGAAAAATATATGAATTGATACAGAGAATCTGGGAAAGGGAAGAGATGCCAGAAGACTGGGCAATGGGTGTTATTTGTCCCATTCATAAATCAAATGATAAAACTGATTGTAGAAACTATAGAGGAATATCGCTGCTATGTGTTCCATACAAAGTCCTGTCAAGAATATTAGCTAGGAGAATAAAACCTTACAAGTGAAGAAATTTTAGAGGACTATCAGTGTGGCTTCAGGAAAGATAGATCAACCACAGACTACATTTTCTCAATGAGGTGTATACTCTAATCACTTTACACCAAATGTTTATAGACTACCAGAAAGGATATGGCAGCATGTGGAGAAAAGCTTTTTTTAACATAATGCAAGAATTCGGTATACCACGAAAGCTAGTCAAGTGAAGGTAGGAGGCGAATATACTGAAGAATTTGAAATATCAGGAGGTGTGAGACAGGGAGATGTACTCTCAACTCAGTTATTCAACCTGGTCTTGGAAAAAAACCATACAAGGGATAAAAATAAACAGAGGAGGAAATATATTCAACAGAATGAAACCATATCTTGCTTATGCAGATGACGTATGTCTAACAAGCAGAACTGAGATAGGAATCAAGGAAAGGTTTGTACAACTAGAGAATGAAGCAGAAATAGTGGGGCTTGCAGTCAACAAGGAAAAAACAAAGTACATGATAAACACGCGGGAGAAGAGCAAATATCAAGATGTTAAAAGGTATACAAATAAACAACAGGAAATTTGAAAGAGTTGAGAAGTTTAAATATCTTGGAACAATCTTAACAGATAATAATAATGTAAGTGCAGAGATAAAAACAGAATACCTGCAGGCAATAGATGCTATTTTATCCTCTTGAAGTTATTCAGATCAAAGAGCATATCTAAACATCTCAAAATAAGGCTCTACAAGACTATAATAAAACCCACAGTTACATATGGAGCAGAAGCATGGTGTCTAACAGCACAAGATGAGAAAAACCTACTCGTATGGGAACGAAAAGTCCTAAGGAAAATATATGGACCAGTGAATGAAAGAGGACTCTGGCATATAAGAACAAAGAACTCCAGGACCTATATCAGCAGCCAGATATTGTGAATGAAATCAAGAGGATGCGACTAAGATGGTTAGGACATGTGGAAAGGATGGAGGGAAGGAGGTGTGTGAGAAAATTAATGTATGAAAGACCAGAGGGAAGAAGAAGGGTAGGAAGACAAAGGAAGAGGTGGCTGCAGGAGGATGAGGAAGATCTACGGAAGCTGGGAGTGAGAGGATTGAGGAAGAAAGCAAGAGATAGACCCGTATGGCAATCCATTGTGGAGGAGGCCAAGGCCCTACAGGGGCTGTAGAGCCATAGGGTAAGGTAAGGTAAGGAAGTTCTTTCCCCGCCATCAATAATCGAACTGTCTGATCGATCATTTTTTGTTTACTCAGGAATAACCCCCATAAGAGTGAGGTTTGGAAGTGTTAAGTTAATATAAGAGATAATAATAAGTCAATGATGTAAATCCCACACATAAATAACACACAAACCACAAAAAAACAGTTCACTGCAGTAAATGAAATGTCCGCTACATCCATATATTCCAATAATGTACAACAAGTAGATCAATTTTGTTCACGTTGTGGTCTGTCTTGTTGCTGCAGCGCCTGAACAATTAGTATTTTGTATAAATTCAGACGAAGACGTTAATGCAGCACCTTGCGAACTGTTGAGCATGGGATGTTCAGCTCTCGTGACGCTCTGCGAACTGACTTGGACAGCTTCTCTCGATGGCCTCCCTGATCATCTCTACCGTTTCATCACATGTAGGTTTTCTGCCAGAACCTGACTGTCAGTTAAAACTAGAGGTGTGCGGGGTCCCGAAAAGTCGGGACCGGGATCGGGAAAAAAAAACTTCTGGAAATGACTTCCCGACTTTCCGGGATCCCGAGCAGTCGGGAAATACCGAACGGTCATTTTAAAAAGTTGTAAATTCTCGACGTTTTCTGCATTGCAAGTGTCTGGAACTTATCGGAAATTGTTTTTATTTCAGAAATCCAAAATCAATCACTTAAGTTGAAAATGACGTGTAGGATTCGAGATTTTGAGAGCTTCGGGAAATTTCGAACATTTCCCGTCCCGAATGCCGGGATTAAAGAAATTTCCAGTCCCGATCCCATCCCGACCAAAAAAAGTCAGTCTCGCACACCCCTAGTTAAAACTCCCAGTGGCTAGGAACTTGTCATACCAAGCCTTAATTATCTTTACGCCTGGTGGCTACCGTTCAAACACACGTCCGAAATGTCTTGGGACTGAAATTGGCTATTTCGTTTACCCTTACCACTGTGCTCTCTCTTGTGCTGCCTCTCTGCCTCTTCTCTCATTCTTTTCATGGGCAGTCACTGTGGAAAGTCCGTAGCAGGTAAATAGAGCAGCTGGCATGTACCCCAGCGCCACGAGGGTGATGATAGAAAATGTAGGCGAACTACAACTATCAATCTTAGTAGCTTGCTGCAAGGGCGAATTAAAGGCTCGAGGGGGCGAATCTTCTTCTCCTGTGCCCCTCACAAGGGTTCTTTACAGTGTCGGATCTCCAAGCCGCAAAACCCCGCAGTGGGGGGGGGGGGGGGGGGCGGAGGCAAGTAAGCCTTAAGGGGCACCCCTCAGCCATTGGCATAGTAGAGGGTTCGTATATGCGTATGTAAAAAATAAGCGTAGTTACACAGGGGTACAGAAAGGAATACAATATATACAGGTAAAGATAAAGTTCCCTGTGCACATTAGGGTATGTGGGCCCCACATATTTTCGATATCAGCCATCTTGGAGGTGATGTGATAAGCACCACGCTACGGCTGCCTTTTCCCCCCCCCTCCTCCTGGGTACTGTTTGATTTGAATCTGGGTGGACCCTACAGCCGCTTTATGCGGGAACAGAGTCGGAAAAATTCCGACCTTAGATAATCCACCCGGGCTTTCCCTCGCGCTAGTCAGACTAGAATCAAATCAGGCTGGAGTTTCACGAGAAATGCACTGGTGAAGGTTTTCTTCAACCTATCTTTAATCAGGTAAAAGTTACGACTGCATGATTGTAACAAATGTATCATTTTTCAAGTGTCCCATTTTTTAAAAAATTAGTTTAATTCAATATGGTGGTCACCAATATCGCGGGCGTCCGCTTGGAACACACCAATGTGTTTCCCCCTAAGCCTAACCTGTTTCTGCCGCTTGGAACACACCAACGTGGTTCCCCCCAAACCTAACCTGTTTCTATCATGACTAATGTACTTGTAATGTACTTGTTATAGGGGGTGTTAAGGGACTTTCGAAGCACCCTCTAGGCCCTTTATATGTGACTTGCACTTGGTCAACATGAGAACCAGATTAACACACACACACACACACATAAATTATATATGTGTATTTGTATACATATATTTATAAATAAATAAATATATAATATATACGTGTATATATATATATATATATATATATATATATATATATATATATATACACATATATATATTTTCAAAAGTGTACCAGCGACGTTAGTTTTAATCTCGTGCACCCAATACCAATACACTATACAATGGAAGATATCACAAACATGAGCATGCCCAGGATTTTGGAAAGGGCGTTCTCTCCCAGAAATACTGGGTCACCAACCCCCTTTAGCACCCAACTGATCACAAAACTGAAGACTATTCACGACGTCACTACTTTTATAGTGGAACACGACTATTACATTTCTTTTCCGGCTTTTTTTACTGTTTGCTTGATTTCCCTCACTTTCGAACTGCGGCTTCTGTAGAACGAACAGTTTCGAATATTCAGCCAATAAAATGTTATCTGCGGAATAGTGCTTCCTCGGAAAAGATAAACAAACATATCCGTTTTGAACAATGAGCCCAGGCAAACGGAACATCTAAAGGTTGAACACGCTGTGAAACACTTTGCTCATGCCAAAACACACAAGCGAATGTTTTAGTTTTTCAAATATTTTTTACTCTGAATTTAATATCGTTATTTATTTCCTGTACCTTGATTGTCAATTATGTGTTAAATAATAATAATAATAATAATAATAATAATAATAATAATAATAATAATAATAATAATAATAATAACCTGTGGCTTTACAGCCCCAGAAGGGCCTTGCCCTATCTCCCGGCTGCCAGTCTCCGTCCCACAATCCTACCTAGAGGTGTGGAGATCTTCAACCGGTAATGGGGTCAGCACGTCGAACCCCCGGCCATTATAGATTTCCGAGACCGGGTTACGCTACTCACTCGTAGCTCCCCAATTTCCTCACGATGGTGGGTTGCCACCAGTCCTATACACAGGTCGAAAACCCAGAGACTGAACCCGCAGTCGAAGTCAAGTTTACCAGTTTAGTAAAGGAATTAGTTTGATGCTTTATAAATATCTGATATACTATAAGAAGGTAACACATGAATTCCTTTCTATGTTCTTAATAATAATGCATTTTTAAATACTTAGTAATTTGTATTGAACTTTGAAGAATAGAAAGAGTTTACTTATTAAACAAGTACTGTATTACCCATGAAGCCTCTGAATTGAAGGCAATAATCCCAAGCGTCTTCCTCATTTCTCGTGACACAAGCCACTGTGCAAGTAGCACGTACTCACCTGTTGTTTCGCGAATCTGGTGCTAATAATAAAAGGGACACCTGCGGAAAAGGAAATAAAGTGATTCTTCTTCGGCCATGACCCGACTTATCCGTAATTCCCCGCACCTGATGGTAATCTGCGCGCCAAATGCAGCTATTTTTGGACTTGGTTGGAAGGTGGCAACACGATGTCAGTCGTCCGAGCGATCCAACGGACGTTGCTGTGTCATTCCCCCTGCTGAACACCTGGCGTCTGTCTTAATGCAATTATTAGCTTGTTGATCACGATATGAAATACGAAATGCCTTTGTTATGTCCTCAGCACTGCGAGGCAGGGGCTCCTACAAGGGTCATGGACAGAGAGGAAGAGCAAGTACTGAAGAACATCTCTTCTGCAAAACTTTTTCTAATTCTAATGCAAATGACAATTTTAGATTGTTCACTCATAAGATAGGGTAAAATCCACTTAGCACGGGCGAAAATTTGATCTTAACCTCCCTTGGGTGTACCCCTTGTTAATACACCCCTATCACATTCCTGTTCTGACACCCACCCGCAACAACTTAAGCCTGAATCACACGGAACTGGATTTCTAGTAGGAATGCCCAGCGGTGCCCACAGGGGGGATTATGGCGCAGGATGCGCCATCGATATTTTTGTGGGGTATTTTTCCCCTTCAACTCAACATTTATATCTAAACATTTTACATCTTAAATGCACCAAATTCAATCCATTACATGAAGAGAAGAAAGTGTTTAAGGGTTTTATCGAAGGAGGGGGGAGGAGAAATATCTAACTCTTACATATTAGGCCATAATTGACACGTGGGTTCTGGGGGGATTCTGAATTAAAATTTGTGGATGACTGTATCCAACTCTAGGTCTTAGATTATGGCTGCTGTTTTAGTATTGAGCATTAAATCGAGGGGAGATCCAATTCTTGTGTATTACTATTGTCTTAAACTATTGCGGAGATTCTGGTGTGGAGACTGAGAATTAATTTTTTGGAGGAGGCAATATACACTCTTCAATATCAACAGTAAGTCTAAAATTGGCATGGAAATTTTGGTGGTTGGATTGAGTTTTAAATTTAAAGGGGGAGATAGGAAGCTCTTGATAAAGTGCTAAATATTAGGTTGTCAAGGGATTTCTGTAGTGGAGTGAGAGTTCGAACATTAAATTTTGGAGACTGTATTTAGCGATATAGTATTCACACGTTTTCGATCCCGAACGTACCAAAAGAGAAGCTGGAAAAGATTAAATATCTCGGGATCCTAAGAAAGTATTGACACTCCATTAAATTAATATTCTTGAAATTAATGTAAAAATGTAAAAATTTTCTTGCTCGCAATAATTTGTTACGAAAATGCGTGTTTGACGCTTTACTGAGGTGAATTTGAAATTTTATACTATAGCTGCATTACAAGACAAGCGATTTTCATTAATAACATCATTTCTTAAAATATAATGCTTAGTGTTGGTATACTGCTTAATTTAAAGCAGGTGCGTCGTATTGTATTATCGCCCTAAGTGTCAGAATTTCAAGCTAAGGTTCTGTAATGTCTCAGAAACAATAATTGCATCGGTCATACTGCTGGAGCATGTTATTTGGTTTGAATTTTCTATCTTTATCTTAAGGTGTGTAAACATTTGAGTTAAATACTCAAACTATAAAATAAACACTATTTATATGCATATTTACATAATTTAATTTACTACATTTAACCAATCAAGTTTTTTCGAAAATCGAACAATTGAAAAATATGGACAATTTAACATGGTATTTCATTCAAATAGACATAAATTATTCTGTATTCATCCAAACGATTTTGGAGAGATTATGATGAACGATTTTAGGGGCGCACTTGAGTGATGGGCACCCTTGTTTAGGGAGGAGGGGTAGATCAAGTATAGTGTTCAGTAATGCTATGAAAAAGTTACTTTCGGTAGACACGCTGTCGTAATTAAATATTTTGTGGAGATTACGATATGATTTGGGGGGACGCATGACATGATTTGGGGGGGGGGGATGGGCACCCCTGGGAATACCCTAGTTGGCGCTGGACTGGCTATCCATTTGCTAGTTTTCGAATCTCACGATACTTGTTACACCTTACTTGTCGATAGTCTTTTGTTCCCATAAGACATTGAGCAGAGCAGACAATCTCTGTAAAGAATAAAGATGGACGAGCA
Source organism: Lepisma saccharinum (assembly GCF_977018435.1). Lineage (NCBI taxonomy): Eukaryota > Metazoa > Arthropoda > Insecta > Zygentoma > Lepismatidae > Lepisma > Lepisma saccharinum. Next base: position 63,093,283 of record NC_139249.1, read on the forward strand.
ATTTGAAGAATGTTGTAGGAGAAATACTGCTTTGTGCTTTTATTAAAAATTATAAAGGAAAAGTATGGACTAGAGATTTGCTCATGGTAATCAATGCGTACCAAACAAGTTTTTTAATTAACTCTGGTATGCATGTTCATACATGAAATTCGCAGGATTCAACCATTTTTTTTAAAAAAATCATACATTTAATTTAATACACTTGTAATAATAAGGATTGTCATTTTCGGCTAATCATATTTGTCACGTACACATCTCATCGCTTTGCATAAATACCTAAATATTAATGAACTGAACACGAATGCAGTACATGGGCCTCCCGATGGCGCAGTGGTAGCGTCGTCGGCTTGTAATCAACGGATCCCGGGTTCGATACCCGATGGAGGCACATAGTAGTTCGAATTCCACTTTAAACTGTAGGTCCAGTCCCGATTAGCCTTACAGTGCATAAAGTGGACTTAAAACACCAAATTAATCAATAGTACACTGCACGTCATCTCTTTTGTTTTTTTTATCGAGAAACTAATTAAAAACAGCCAATACTCGGAAACCACAGACAAAAAACTACCCTTTGCAAACTTTGCTCTCATTGACTGTTCCACAGAACCCAGTCGAGGAAAGCCAGGAGCAATTAGAACATGCCCTATTCCTCCAAACAAGTCAAGCATTCAGCCAGGCAGCCATCACATCTGGGCAGGTAGCCAGTTCAGCACCAACTAACTTGATATCCAGTTCCGTCTGATTCGGCCTTTGCAAGTCAGTTTCCCAACTAAAACCTTCTTCTTGCCTATGACATCTTTAGCAGACAAAACCCCAGAAAATGACGTGTTCAGCATTATCCACCTCAATGTCATTGCCAGGACGTGTGCGTCTCATTAAGATACTAGGAATTTCCCAATAGGTAGACGCAATAGCAGTTGCTGGGAAGCTACTCGCAAAGGTACTTATTTTCCGTTTGTAATTGACCTTCTAGTATGTATAATTAAATATATGCCAAACAACTAAAATTAGTACCGTGATAAGGATGTTTGTTGTTTTGTGATAATCTGAATATATAATCTTGGGTTTGAGACTATATATTTTTTATGATTGCACAGATTTACTCATTTTCTCTACTACTGAAAGCCCTAATCCATATGTTGATGAATCAGCTAAATGTTCTTGATTATGTTCATAAACGTGTAAACATTAATTACAGTTACGAAAATAAAGAAAGTTACCCAAAAACTAGAGGTATTCATTTTATTTATTTAATGGAATTTCCAGTAGAGCATAAGTCATTTTAACCGAAAGGAAATAATAGTTAAACAGTTGCCTAGTGTTAAAAAGCAAATCAAAACTGTATCAAAATTAAACAAAGCTCTGTTTCACAATATCATTACTTAGGTACATTTTCTTGTAGTTTGGTTATAAGAGTCGAATAAGAGCGGAATACATCTACAGATTGGTTTGAGATGTTGCTAAAGTTGCTAGCCTATGGAGTAAAGAACGTTGTATGAGCGGGAGTCTGGTAGTTGCAGTGTGGAAAATTGCCTTGTTCCGTGTTTTATGTCCAGGCACTCTGAGGTAAAGCTCATCGATTGGATTCTACATCACTGGGGTATTAATGTGTAAGTTTTTAAACAGATCTCTCTTTGGTAGGTGAGATGAAAAAGCTGAGAACACCGTCGATCTTGGAGATATGAGAATGGACAACCATGTTCCACATGAGTTAACAGCATTAGAGAATGGAGGACACAAATGTTTAAAGTACGAGGGCAAATCGAAATGTCTTTGCCCCAATTTCTTTCAGCCGAGATAATAAACACGCATGAAAATCAAAATGTAGGAATTGTTCTATGAACCTTGCACTATTTTTCCACATAGTCACCACAGCGGTTCAGGCATTTGCCCCATCACATCACTAGTTTGGAGATGCTGCTGTTTTGGAATTCGACCGGTTGATCATGGAACCACCGGACAACGGTCTTCGCTTCGTCGTCGCAAACGAACCTCTGTCCTGCTAGGAACTTCTTCGGTGGACTGAACACGAGGAAATCGCTGGGGTCGAGGTCTGGCTATACAGTGCTTGCTTCAGAATCTCCCATTCGAATGACTGAAGTCTGTCCATGGTCCTGTTTGCCACGCGGACAATGTTTTCCGTGTTGAGCGAGGACTCACAACACAACAACCGTACACTTCCCAAAGCCTCATACGTCGGCTGCATTTTCCTATGAATCTCGATGGGCGTTCGTCCCTTGCTAGAAAACGAATAGCACTTGCTGCTCATACGACGTGGACGTGTTGAGTACTACAGCCATCATGGAGCAGCCGAAAGTTAACGCTCGACCGTTCCAAGAAAAACCTATTGATTGAATGTATCTCTCGGTTTCTCAATCACACTAATATTTTGGCTGAAAAAAAGCCTTTTCGATTTGCACTCGTATATGGAAAGTGCCTTCCGGTTATTGATTTCGGTGAATTACAGTATGCCTAAAGCATAATACCCATTGCCTCTTTTTGTGATGATTGCGAAAGAAAGTTTCGAGTCGATAAGGATACGAAGAACTCGGTGTAGTGCTTCTTTCATTAGAGGGAGATCATAAGTGTACATTACCTTCAAGAATATTTTGTTAAAAAGAAATTGTGATGTAAGAGTATCTTCAAGGGTTTATGGTGAGTTTCCATTGTTTGCACCAATCAGAGAATTGATGCCATTTTGGAGAAAATACTGTCTGATGACTCGACTCCTTTATTTCTCTTATAAGCTTACAGTCATCAGCGAACATTAGAATTGTGCTTGGGATTGGGGAAATTGGAGAGGTGTGTGAGATCATCCAGATATGAGACAAATAGTCTATGGACCAAGTGGTATAATTTTGAGGTACTATTTTTCCTATATGTCACAGTTATATGGGTGTGTAAGGATAGTAAAAAAAAAAACTATGATGGCCATCTCAAAGTGTAGCTAATAGAAATGGCGGATAATTCAGATGGCGGATATGGACTTTTTAATAAACGACTATATCTCTGAAATCCAATGCTCCGATTTCAATGTTCTTTCTTCTAAATGGAAGCTTCAAATGTGGTCTATATTAAATGTTATTTTAAGTTTTTCGATATGAGCAACCTTTAATTAGTAAATCACGGATTAGCAAAACAAATTTCGAATATTTTACTAATATATTTATGTTTATCATTAATTTACTAATAATCTAAACATCGGAGAAGAAAATGTTCCAAACAAAAATTGTAGCGTAAAAGCATATCTTTAATTTGACATATTACACTTGTTGGTTTTGACCTCAGAATTAATATAAAACAATTAATTATGTAGAGTGTGCAGCCAATGCTTCTAGCCGGATGTGCCTATAGTCCTATTTAATTACACTTATCATAACTGGTCTTGACTATTTAACAATATGTTATTGTTAAATGCATATTATAACATTTAATAACAATAATAACAACAATAATTATTATCACTATTATTAGTGCCGGTGGTAGTAGTGGTAGTTGTTATAATACTAACTAACCATGAAGTTTGTTTGTTATCGGTTTCAATGGAAGAACGTTATTGGTTGATTGAAATTAAATTTTTGGGATCTTCAGCACTTAGGCTATTTGCACCCATCAGATTATACACGGCCAAGCCCCGTACCATAGATGAAAATCAACATGTCTCTCGGAGAGCTAAAATCTCCTTCCTAAGGTTAAACACTGACGCTGTAAAGGGGCATTCAGCACGTATACGAACAGAACACAGGGCAACACACAACCCTAAAGAGAATTATACTGGCCGTAGGTCCAGACGCCTCGTTCGCCTGCAAGACTGCAGTTGCAGGGGTGTAATACGTGGGAGTGAGGTTACATTTGGGTGTGTTCAGAAGCGGTCACGCCTTTCACCCCGGAAGAACATTAGAACATACTCGTACTGTTTCCAGCCGAAATGTCTGCTTTCAGAATTAAATTTATAGAACTATATTAAATGTGGGGAATTAGCATCGCCTAATGAAGTGCATCCACCAAAACACTGACATTCTTAGCTTTGTACAACGCTGCCGTGAGCAGAAAGTTTAAAGGAATAATAAGAAAAAAGAAATACGCATGATTTGTAGGATGAATTATATTAGCGATTGTAAAATTTTATCGCGTTTGTCGAACAAATTTGACTAAAATCAAGGCCTTAAGGAGACCAGAAGCAATTATAAAAGTCCTTGTTCATCTGCTCAGCATGTTTTTCTTCCAGACAGCTCTTGCTTGACCAATCTATAGGTATTACCTTCTCAGGCTACTCAGTCCATCTCAAATAATTCCCAGCTTGACATATATTTGGACATTTCAAAAGCCTTCGAAAGAATTAACCATAAATTACAATCCAGATTTCACATCCATGGCAAACTTCAATCTTTGCTAAAAGACTATCTGCATGCACGAGAGCAGCGTGTTATCCTTTCTGGTGCCTCTTCCAGCTTTCTACCCGTCTTGTCCGGTGTCCTCCAGGGGAGTGTCTTAGGCCCACTTTTGTTCCTTCTGTACATGGATGATCTGCCCGACACACTGTCTTCTCTTCCCATAAATGTACTTATCTTTGCCGATGACTGTAAACTCTTCATAGAAATTTCATCTGAACGCGATTCACTAATCCTACAACAAGCTGTTACAGAACTACTTTTGTGCTGTCGTCAGTGAAAACTTGAATTGAATCCTCAGAAATGCTCCTGCCTCACCATTTCCTTAAAAAGGAACAAAGTGCGCTCTTTTTATACTCTCGAAAACAGTCCCATCAAAAAGGTTTTCTCTCAAAAAGATTTTGGTGTTATCATCGACGAAAAGCTAAACTTCAATGATCACGTTACATATACTACTAAACGAGCCATGCGTCTCCTTGGTATTCTGTACAGGTTCCCTGAAATCCAAAACCAATGAGCCATTAGCATATTTTTCAAATCCTTTATCTCTCCCATTCTTGAATACTGCTCCCTCATCTGGACTATGGCTTCTAAAACTAATCTTTCCAGGATTGATTCTGTCCTCAGCCTATTCCTCGCCATTGCTCACCATAGAATAACTTCTCTCAGACACGTCCATAAAACAGATATTATGTCTATTTTGAACATCCAGTCAACACACATTCGTCACGAACTAGCAGATATGAAATTTTTGCATAAAAAAATTAATGGCAAAATTAAAACGGAATTCCTTGTCAACCAATTTCATCTACGAGTACCCGCACGGCCAACCCGCAACGTAAAGCTCTTTCACATTCCCCTACAAGGCTCTCTATTTCAGCGGTCTCTTTGCCATAGGCTTATATAATAATCTGTCTGTAAATGTTCATATTTTCTTGTCAGAACGTAGTTTCCGACAATCACTAAGAATGTAGCTACATGTAACAATTTCTTCCTTTTCGTCTGCCATCTTTAATTGTCTTGTTTTGTTGTTGTTATTTTTCTTTTTTTCTTGTTGCTACAGTTTCAGTATAAAATGGTATTTCGGTACTGTATCTGAAACTTTAAGTAAATAAATAAAGTTTTTTACTATCCTTACACACCCATATAACTGTGATATAAAGGAAAATTAGTACTCCCAAATTATACCGAATTCTTGGCTGGCCAATACACAGAGGGCCAAGAAAACTTCCTTGTGGCACAACGGACATAACAGGAAGACAATTAGAATAACTTCCAGGAAGTAAAACCAGTTGTCTGTTTCTTATAAATTATTTTATTATTTTAACGTATTTCCAGGTTTGTTAAATATGTTAACCAATTTAGCTATGTAGTAAGTAATTGTGATCCACTGATTGATTGGCTTGCTTCATTTTACTTCGCTTTTTGTGCCACTTTTGGCTAATTGGCGAAGATGCCCATAGATGCAAACATCCATGCCCAGGATTCGAATCCGGGACCCCTGGCTTCGTAGCACGATGCGGTAACCACTCCGCCACGGTGGCCGGCGTGATCCATTGAGTCAAAAGCTCTGGACAGATCAAATTACACGACATCAAACTTACTGCTATTATTAACAGCGTTCATAGCATAGTATCGAACTAATATTAAAGCAAACGATACTGTAAAAGGACATGGCCCAGAAGGAGAGGAGGACTTCATTACGCAGGTCTCTCGTTTCACATTCATGAGGGTGGTATTTACGTAATTTACCTTCATGGTAATGTAAACGCTGCATATTATGTTACTCAGAAAGGTTCAAAAAGGTGTTATTGGGAGATGCCACCCAAAAGTTTTGTTCGTGCATAGATAGCAAGATTTCGGGTCATATCGTTTAGACCTGTTCCACTAATCACCCCAGCATTTGCTGATATTAGGGTTGTATTGCAAAATGTGTGGAGTACATAAGAACGGAAATCACTAACTTTTCAGAAGACAGGACCATTTTTTGTACTGGCATAACCATGCAAAAAATGATATTTAAGTAAATAAATGTCAGCATTTTATTGCAACTTGCAGTCATAGTAAATCGTCTTATAACGATGTTTGTACCTTGGTAGTAGACTTTGATGACGACATCACGATATTTCATATTTAGTTCTCTAGTCGATTTCAAATACCATTCCGCAAGCACTGAGCCAGGGGAAGGGCTAAGGTGACTGAAACCCCCCTCCCCCAAAAAACTACAATCTAATTTAAATGTTATTCTTAATGTTAATAATATAAATAAAGTTATAACCACAGTGAAAACTGCATTACATCGAAAAAAGTATAATGTATAATAGAAGAACCAGGTTATATTTTTAAATTCTACGAATTAATCCAAAGAATAAATGATCCACAGTTTCCAAAACTTATAGTTTTCTTTGTGAGAGGTCACAGAATATAAACTTTATGAGTAAAATTTACCACAAACTGTTAAAGCATTTTTTGAACGATTGTGTAAAAGTTATTAACAAAATACAATAACTATGATTTTCAGTACACTAACTGTACAAAATATAAGAAAGATAATGGACAACAATTGTGTTAGATATTCACTGATACGGTGGATCGATTAGCAAAATCTCTCCATTCATGTAATAATAACAATACATTTGGATTGAAATTGATATATTGTTAATAACTTTTATTATTGTAAAATAACAATAATTATTATTGTCATTATTATCTGTACTAATCAAGTGTTATCAATTACCTGACCCTCTCTACAAATATTTCTGGTGACGCCAGTGCTGATATGGAATGAGCCCCCTGAAATAAAATTCTGCCTACGGGCCTGATTCAACGTGTCTGTTTTCTACTCTAGATGTATAAATTTTGGAAACCAAGTAAATAACAGAAAAGTTTCTTTTACTATACTTTCTCGTTGAAGAACAGTACATTTTGAAATGTTATTTATCAAGCTGAAGTGAAGGGGTTAGAAATAACTTCATTATCAAACACTTATTTGAAAATTTTAACTCGTTCATAATATCATAGTGTTTCACGTGGTCTTGTTACTAGATTTATGTTTCTATAGCAAATGCAATTTTTACAAACTCTGTACTACGGAACATGCACAATGAATATCTTACCACAGTATATATTTCTCACTTTTTATATGCATAGGTTGAGTTAATTACTTTCCTTTAACATTTATTTACTTTGAAAATCTGAAGTAATACATATCTTGCAGGTTGCAAGTGACAGTGATTACTGCACTGCGTGAATATTAATTCTGCTTTTATTCTTAGATATCGAAGGGTAAACTTGGTTCTTGTTTTAACTCCGTTTTATCCGCCGTTTCTGTTGGTGTAACAGCTATTCAGCAGATTCGTGTGTTAACTATGAGTTTATTCTTAACTAACGTTGCTGCAAACAGGCATGACAGATGAGGTGCATATATAAGAGAATGGTAAGTAGGTAACGGGTTTACAAAGGAATATCATACTCTTATTGTTGTTAGAAATACATGTTCAGAAATAATTGTTTATTAAATAAGCAAAGGCAGTCTCGGATAACAATTCAGAGACCTGCAGTTCTGCATTCTCACAAAAAAGTGTAATTTAATTAACTAATCGAGACCTCGGGTTAGAAGTTTTCTCACAAATGAAAAATGAAAATAACAGTTTGATCAAATAATCCGAAATTTGATGTCAGTGGCCAATAATAACTAACTAACTAACTAACTCCCTAGCCTTCTTAAACCCGAAGGTTCATGGCTGCAGCAATACAGGCCTTCCATCTTTCCCTATCTTGAGCAAGTTCTGTATACTCTTTTCCATCCCTACCGATTTCCATTAGGTCCATCTCAACGTTGTCCCTCCATCTTCGTCTTGGCCTTCCTACAGGTCTCTTACCATCAGGTTTCCCAACAAGAATCCTGTAAACTCCTCTTTCCTCTCCCATTCGTGCCACATGGCCTGCCCACCTAAGTCTTCTTGATTTAATTATTCTAATAATATCTGGACATGAATACAAATTATGTAGTTCTAAATTATGTAACCTTCTCCACTCCCCTGTCTCCTCATCCCTTTTAGGTCCAGATATTTTCCTAAGGATCTTATTTTCAAATACTCTCAATTTCTGTTCCTCTTTCAATGTAAGGGACCAAGTTTCACACCCATATAATACTACAGGCCAAATTACTGTTTTGTATATTTTAACTTTTAGTTTCTTAGATATTAAACGAGAAGACAAAAGTTTATGAAGAGAGAAGTAACATGCATTTCCTGAATTAAGCCTACTTTTTATTTCCTCTTTAATATAATTTCCAATAATAATAATAACAATAATAATAATAACACTGATATGATTAATGACCAAACAGGTTATTTGCTGCACAAGTAAGACACATTCGAAAAACTTCTTAATTTTTTAAATACACCAGGCTGGTGCAAAACATAGGGAAATTAGGGAAAACATTAGAAAACACAGAAAATATACGAATAAGAAGTTAAGTCAAAAACTGACGGGCAAACTAGAAGTAAGATAATGGTACATCATAAGCATGTACTACGTACACATTATTTTCCAATTTTTGCACTTTTATACACATTACAGGAAAATTGCCTTTTTTTTTGTATGTTGTAAAAAATATATTTTTGGCTCAGACGCAGGATATTCGACAAAAACACGGGATGCGCAATATTGCCACATCCGAACGTCGCATCATTTTAGTAGTGGAAACTAACGGGAAAAATTGCCTAACCCGTGAAAAATTGTAACACAAAGGATTTGTGTGCCAGATTGTGCGGAATGCTGTAGTGAATAATATATTAAAAATCTATCATCCAAATGTTTGGGGAAAATCCGCCATCTTGGAAAATGGCGGCAAAAAATAACCTTAAAAATTAAAAATATATAATATCTCGAACACGGTGCATTGTACACAAAAAGTAAAGATAATCAAAAAGAAAGACCAGAAAATTTAACAAATTATGTTTTTTGTTTGATAGAGCTACCACAAATCTTAATTGAATTAGAAAGATTAAAATATTTTCTTTAATTTTTAGAATTAGCGTTAAACTTGGTTTTCGACACAGGAAACAGCAAATATGTAAGAAACTATGTAATTTATGTTTTAAAGTCAGTGAACCAAATTCATAGCTCATGATTTCCTCTAGAAATTGGTTTTTGTTTCGTGCCTCTAGAGTCAGGACTTGAGGAGATATGTAGTTTAATGCAGAGTCATGTGTTTCCCTAAATTTAAGTATTTACCCAGCCTTCAGAGGACTATCTGAGTTCTCATATATATTTGTCATTGTTAATTCATCCATCCTTATCATAGTATGACCCCTTGTGTCTCTGGTTATGGCTTTTTCGGATTGATTTGATTATGGACAATCACAAACATATATGCCCTGCAGCAAATAATCAAAAAAGGTGATCATCCAGGGAAACCAGCGATTTCTTTATTTCCGGATACGCATTAAATTCACATTACACTATATTTGTGGGAAATGAAATGAAACATCAACACATTTGATCAGCCAATATTTATGAACGCACTCTGTATCATAACCAATGAGAACTCAGATAGTTGTCTGAAGCAGCCCATATTAAGCCTGGATGGTCTTCATATCAAGATGAGTTTCTCGAGATGTGTTGATTATCTGATGGGAGATTCAGGCCTTCAACAAATCCTTGAGATCATTTATGGAGGTAATACTGTTAAACCTATGATAAGCTGTGAACACCGGAAAAGCTCCTCACTTCCAAGTAGTACACCTTGGACTGCATTTTGAAGACTAGCGAGGCTCTGGCGTCCGGACTCTCAGTCAGTATAATCCTCTGTGGGGCTCTTGTTGTTGTCCATATTGTCCCTTCATCCATCTCACCATATCATCATCAGTCCTCATCTTCATCATTAGCCAAAAGTGGCAGAATACCGAAAGCAAATCAAATCAATTAGAAAAATCCATAGCCAGTGGCACAAGGGGTCATTTCATAGTTTATGCAGCACTCTTCACGCTACTACAAGAAGCAAAGTGCATTGCAAATGAACATATTTCTGAGATACGTTCAATAATCGTTTGCCTGCTTAATTAAGAAGTTGACGCTATCAAGCTCCTTGATGTGCTGAACATTTTCTATATGCATTTGGTTCAACTCTGAAAGATAACAGGATACTGCTGCTCTGTGGCTGCAATACATTAGGATGCTCGATATTCTTCGGAATTTCATTAAATCTACACCACGGAGAACATTGCGACGATACACCACTTCAGAAACCATAAACATAACCACTACATTCTGAAGGTACGAAATGTTTTCACCTTTTCACGTAGTATTTCAGATATACACTGCAGTCGTTGTTTCACAACAAAATCTTCTTTACTAGTCACAAAAGGAAAAAAATGAACCGGTATTGACAAAACTACCACTTCAGCGCCATATGCACACAGGAGTTTGAACATGACAGACTTTTATTTTCTGTTATTTACTTAAATTCCTTTAATCGCAACAAAATTATAGGTATTCCAGGTTATAGTGAAACAATTTTTCACCAAACAATCTTTCATATCAGAAAATTTCTTCCTTACCGAATCTATATTAGTGGTAGGGTTGTGTTTGGGAATTTGGGCCTATTCCTTAACATGGCTTTAGAACCCTTGTAATGAATATCTCCGTAGATTCCAGAATAATTACCGTTCTTTGCCAAATGAGTATTACAATAGGTTCAGTACGTATAAGTGTCCAAGTTAATCGGTTTCCGTGGCGGAGTGGTTAGCACAGGCTAGGACATGGAAGTTTGTGTTTGTTCGTAAAGAGAAAAGCCGAAAATATGTAACAATTGATATGTATGACAGTTGAAGAAAGTGTGAATAGATTCAAAAGAAGTTGGATAAGCATGAGCTTCGTGAGGGAAAATCCTAGGTTGCTTCCCTGCATCTCGAAAATATTTTTTCCTACCAAATGGGTGCTACATAGTGTATTTTATTGTCGTCACACCAATTGCAGCCTGAAACCAGTGGCGCAACCACGAATTTCTGTCTGGGGGGTAAGTACCAGGATAAACGTACCAATAATAATAATAATAATAATAATAATAATAATAATAATAATAATAATAACAACAACAACAACAACAATAATAATTACATTATTATTATTATTATTAGTGATAGTAGTAATAGTACTAGTATCAAAAACGTTATTATCCTCATAAATTACGCAAAGACGAGGTAGAAGTAGGTGCTAAAGCATTTGTTTGGAACAAACGATTTGAAATATATTCATCACCGTCATCAGTCTAATAATGGAAAACAAGCACACAAACTGTATTTTTGAATGGCGGGAAATGAATGGTAAATGCATTCCGTAGATATTATTTCTTGTACATATAACATGTATAACTTTTACGTCTTACACATATGCAACATCCGCCAGGGGTCCCAGGTTCGAATCCCGGCCTGGGCATGGATTTTTTTGAGTGCATATTCATAAATTTCATCACATAATCACTCAACCCCATCTTCGCAAATTAGCCAAAAGTGGCACAAGATGCGAAGTAAAATAAAGCAAATCAACACATATGCAACATGTTAACATTAATCGTGTACGTATTGAAAGTTTATTCAATACATATATACAACACATATTATTTAAATACATTACATTACAGAAAACAACCATATTGCGAGCGAAGCGAGCATGAAAATTTTTAGATCCAATTTTTGCAATTTGAAACAATATTGATTTAATAGGGCACAAATAATTTCACTGGACGTCATGGCATTCTCTCTTATACAACTTTTTTTTCATTCAGATCGCTCGGCATCCAGCGCCGACTCCCGCTGCCCCATAGCTAAGGGTCCGAACTTGACGAAACCTAGAAAAGTGGGCTTTGCGAGCGAAGAAGAAAATTTTACGAAATGTATTTTAATTTTAAAATTTGAAATCGAACGGGGCAATTTCTACTCTGCGTGCCCTTGCAGGTGCCCTTGGCCGTCAATGTTTGCACCCCCTTTCCCCCCTTCTATTTGCCCCTAATAGGGCGCAAATAATATGACGGGGTGCCAAGACATTCTCTCTTTCACAACGTTTTTCCATTTAGATCATTCAGCGCACATGGTTGACTAGAGCCGCCACATAGGTACGGCTCAGAACTTGACGAAACTGAGAAAAAGGAGGCCTGGCGAGCGAAACGAGCAAGAAAATTTTACGAAATGTTCTTTTATTTTCATAAAATTTGAAATCAAAGGGGGCAATGCTCCTCTCTGCCCCCCTGCAGGTGTCCTTAGCCGTCAATGTTTGCCCCCCTTGGCCCCCTTAGATTTGACTTCCTTCGAAGGTTGGAGGGGCAATGCCCCATGCCCCCTGTGGTTGCGCCACTGCCTGAAACTTTGTTTTTGTTTGCGTTGCAGAAGGAAAATATTTCTTGAAACTATTACTCGTTCAGAGAATGTGACTGTTACTCGAGACTACTTGTTTTGTTTTTTTTAGTTTCTGATAAGCCTCGATATTTACAACAAGTGCTGAAATTAAAAATTGTTTTGTTATAAAACACACTGTTAATATTCTCAAGAAGAAAACCACTGAAATTAAATACTTAAGTTGTGAGTAACATCAGCAGATGTTATTGCGTCATTCACGCGCCACTCTCCTCGTTTTATATATAGATGGATTGTAGATATAGTAGATACAAGTAACCGACTGGATGAACTCTCGCACCATAAGAATAATTTTGAGATGGTGAGAAAAGAAGCTTGGTCCAAGTTGTAAAGTCAAGACGTACCCAGGTTGTAGATGTTATTATTAGAAACAAACAGCATTACTCAGTAACTACAATTATTTACCTAAAAATCACTGATATTGCACTTAGGAAAGAGCTGTCAAGTATGTGTGTTGGATAATTAACTGTTTGAATTATTGAAAAGAAACATACATATAGTACTTTATTTTTACATTTTTGATGGTGATATTTCCTCATTTCTCTTTTCTTTGGTGGCGCTGCGACCTTCATTTCCATCCCACTCCTTCCCTTCTCCCTTTGTTACATCTGTAGGTCTGTTTCCTCAATATCTTTCTTACAAATTTCTTTCCCTTTTTTCATGTACATTAACACCTTTCTCAATTTTAGTAACCTGTAAGTACAACGAGAACATACATCCCCATCAACACATAATTTCAGATTTGACCCTTCTAAGAAAATTTTCTAAATGTGCTCATGCTCCTGAAATCAAAGAAAAAAGGCTATATCAAATCGACATGGTCACTATCGTCCAGATATACACACAACGATTAAACATAATTAACTAATTCGAACATGCGTAGTGTGTTCTGATTTTATTCCATGAGCAAAGCCAACGGTGGATGAAACTTATTAGGTTTCCATGAAGTCCTCTTTATGGAGAGTCAAACCGAGAGTGATCTCATAGTAAATGTGGTGTGGAAGTTACTAACGTCATTTTAACAGCAAACGAAGCTGGGCCCTTATGTCCGCAGTGTGACAAATGGAATTGCCAGTGACGGCAATTGTATGCCAAAACCGGGGAAGGGCAAGGACAGTTTACTTTATTTTGATATAGAAGGCTTACTATTAAGAGGTGCAAAAGGTTCGAACAAAGTGAGGGGGAAACTGCCTCCTCTAATCTCCGCCACTGGTTACTACGTTTTTGTGTATGGGATGGAGGAGGAGTGATTACAAGAAAATTAGTGACGCATCTTGGTTGTCCTCCCCACATATGAGGTGACGTGGACAATCGTGACGATGGAGAAGAACGATGACCAGACAGATATAAATCCGCATCCAGCGTTTTAAAATATTAGAAGCAAGATTACTTATTGGTAACGTTAGTGGTGGATATTTCAAAGTTATACATAAGGTTGAGATAAAATTTTCTGTTCAAAATAAACATCAATAACCTATTTGAAGAGGTGAGGTATAGAGATATTCCCCCTCCGGTTGCTTATTTTTCACACTTCAGGCGAAACTCTCTCTCTCTCTCTCTCTCTCTCTCTCTCTCTCTCTCTCTCTGTATAAATATGTGTGTGTGTGTGTGTGTGTGTGTCTGTGTATGTAAAACATTCCGATGCTGCATGTGTAGGCACTGGTACTGTGTAGACCTTATATATTTGACTTGACTTGACTTGGTTTATCTTACATCGCTTTTCTTCGCTTTTGCCTAACTGCGAATACGATAATGAGTGGTTAAATTGATGAAGAGACACTTACAAAGAACGCCCAGGAACAGTCCGAAATTTGAATCCGGGGACTCGAGTGGTACCGGGTTCGATACCCGATGAATGCACACAATGGTTTGGATCCTACTATAAACTGTAGGTCCAGTCCTGATTAGCCTTACTGTGCATAAAGTGGACTTAAAACATCAAATCAATCAATCAATCAATCAAAAACCATCCACATTATTCTACGCAGGTAACGTCTCGGATAACTTATCGTATGAATTGGTTTTCGGTGAATTCGACGTCACGTTCCATGGAATGTTTGTTTCCTTGTTACAAACTATGTGAATGAAAACTTCCTCCTGTCCGTTGCCTTTGCGGGAGTGGCTTTCAACTGCCAAGGTCAAGTATTCAACAGTCACGTGTTCAGGTGAACTCTTCAATCTAGCTGTTCTTCTATGGGAAAGAGGAGCTTAAATGATTGAATTTGCCTTGGGATAAACTGACAGACTGCAAGGGACCATGTCGTGGTTTAGACCCCTATAAGGATCAGAATTTTTATATCTTTATTTATGAAACATTCATACAAACCAAATGTATTTATTTACTATGAAACATCATCAGACAAACTAAGCGAATATGTTCGCGATCACTTATGATACTATATAAGTCATATGTTTCCTTCACAGTCATTAGAAAATATTCGGTTTCGAAAGCCATAAAGCAGCTACGCATCATAAGCGTTGATCAGCCGACAACGACTTATCTACTGACGTCACGATAAATGTTCTCGTTGTTAGGTTAGGCATGCTAGGGTTTAGGGTTCTGAGCACATTACACAGTGGTTCGGATTCCGCTTTAAACTGTAGGTCCAGTCTCGATTAGCCTTCATATGCATATAGTAGCAAATTCCAGTTACCCATCTTACTCTTGAAGTTCATTTACTGCACACATAGTCTAATCCGGACTGGACCTACAGTTTAAAGTGGAATCGAAACCACTGTGTAATCGTAATGTATCTCCGCCGGGTATCGAATTCAGGACCCCTTCATTACAAGGTGACGACTGTTACCACTACGCCATCGGGGAGGGGGAGGTATGCACTTGAGTTGATGAATTTACTTATTTTACTTCACTTTCCTGCCACAATGGCTAATTGCGAAGATGAGGATGAGTGATGAATGATGAATGATGATGAAGGGACAATCACAAATGACACACATACCAAGGTCAGGATTCAAACCTGGGACGCCGGCCTCCGTGGCAAAGTGATTAGCACATCTCCCTACGACTACAGAGGTCTTGGGTTCGAGTCCAGGGCTGGTCCTGGCTGTTTGTCTCTTCATGCATGCATGCCAAATCGCATGCCAACATACGCAACCTTCCACAACAACATTCCATCACCCCCTTCTACACTCACTTCACAGCACCATATATGTCATTGAATCTAAACAACTCTTCTGGATCCCAGAATATTTATGGGGTATTCCATTGATCTTTTAATATTCTAGTGTAGTTGAGGGAGAAATGTAACAGTTATAGGAGAAATTAATTGTTTTCTGGTGTGACGGGTGGAACACAATACAAAACACAAGTAAATGAAAAATATTAAATAAACTAACAATATGAAAAATACCTTCCACTTTCTAACTAAATTATGTATATTACTTGATTTTTTATCCAAAATACAATTTTAGATTGTTCACTCACAAGATAGGATAAAGTTACAGCAGTGCATTTAATTTAAAACAATTGAGGTTCAGGGATACTTTCACGTGGAATGCCCCTCAATAAATGGGTAACCAAGCACTAAAATATCATTAAATCAAAATAGACGCTTCATTACAATAACAATCTATAGACACTTATCTTTATTACACTCTCAATATATTAAGACTAATAAGCTCACGCACAAGGCCTGTTCTGGGCACCAGAATGGGTCTACACTATGTACTACTTCGATCACCTTTATATTATGTATTATATATGTTTCGTTTGCTAGTATATTACATATAGTTGTATATTACAAATAATAAATAAAAAAATATGAACATTAAAAGACGAGGGTTTGGTTTGGTTTGAGTTGGTATTTTAAGTCCACTTTATGCACAGTAAGGCTATTCGGGACTGGACCTACAGTTTAAAGTGGAATCCGAACCACTATGTTCTTCCACTGGGTATCGAACCCGGGACCCCTTGATTTAAAAGACGAGGGAACCGATTAAATTCAAACAACTGACGTCCTGGTTAGTAACGTAACTAACAAACTCTGCGCCCCCCCCCCCCCGAAATTTCAGTTGTGCGCTTTTCTTTTGATTTGATTTAGTTTATTTTACTTCGCGTTTTGTGCCTCTTGGCTAATTTGCGAAGATGGGGATGAGTGATGAAATGATGAAATTGATGAATGGACATTCACAAACAACCAAGCCCGACCGGGATTCGAACCCGGGACCCTTGGCGTCGCGGCGCGATGTGCTAACCACTCGGCCACAGGGTCGGGCTTGTGCGCTTTTCTTTCTACAGCCTACATTAATTAGATGTATACAAATATGAAAATACATAGTCTACATGTAATTTGAATCAATGTAAAAACTGGTACGAAAGGTTAATACAACAAAATCTGAAAAAAAAAAGAAGAAGTTGTCATTAGAATGGTGCCCACGGACCATAGATAGGTATAGAGAACATCAAAACAGACAACTTGTCTGAGTAACATTCTTATCGTTGGTGCGTCGTTTCGGCGCTGCAGTCGTTCAAAAGAGCCCGGTTTGCGGCCTGCATGATGGCAACTCAACATCACATCATTTCTTTGCGGTGAAAGAATGCACAGCAATGTTGCAAGGAACACAATTTTTCTGAAAAATAACAAAATTACCAACCACATTATAGCGACGGACGCGTCAAGTAGACCAACGGCAAGTGAACCATTGATACGAGAAATGGTAGTAAATGAAGGTATTGAAAAGCAAGTGGTAATATCGGATTTTGTCTTTTGGCCTTCATGTCAAATTATTTGAAAATCTCGTTGCAAGGTTGAAAGTCAACGTTGCCAGAGCATTTTCTTGCCTGTCGTCTACATGTCGATGACATGAACTATACAGCTCATTAAGGTATTCTTCTAATCTGGTAATTCACTTTCTACTTTTCTAGTGATTAATTATCATTCTTACTGCGCCCCCGAAGACCGTATGCCCCCCTCCCGCACCGCGGGGGTTGCGAGAGTGCTATTTACGCCACTGGTCCTGATTTATTTAAAGCACATATCCCTCGAATGTATGCGGGTGGAGGTTCTTCCCTTTTGTTTGTTTGAGTTGGTGTTTTAAATCCACTTTATGCACAGTAAGGCTAATCGGGACTGGACCTACAGGTTCCCGAAGTAAAGTAAAATAAACCAAATCAATCAATGGAACCTGGGACCTCTGGCGTCGTGGGGCCCGTTTTGCTAGCCACTCTGTCACAGAGGTCGGCTTTTGCACTTGAATGTAACTTGAAGTTGAGACAAAAGCATGAGCAAATAACTTGAAGAGCGAAAATGCTTTAAGCACACAAACGATAATTAATTGAATACTCTTTTTGAGGAGGGGGCGGGTGATCGTAACGTGACAGGAAAAGCCATGGTAAAAGCGCTTCCGCGAGGAAAGAGCAGAAGTCTGACAACGCCGCCTTCACAAGGAAAGTAGAGGAGATCTCACCGGTGCGAGCCGCAGAAAGTGACGAGCTGGCCGTCGGAGAAGGTGTGCGTGTGTGTGAGTGTGAGTAGCGCTGTGCGTTCGCTCCGTGTCGCTGTGCGTTCACGTATAGTTTGTTAGTCCGTCCCATGTCCGAACACGAAGAGAGCTCGACGTACAAGGTGAGTCCGACCATCCAAAATCTTTAATTCGGTGGGTGTGTACTTGGTGTTTGTGAGTGACAGTTCGATTTGGCATATCTTAAGTGTTTAATGGGCGAGGAAACTACAAGAATTCATCACACCCAGTGGGTGATTTATTTATTGATTTGCTTTATTTTACTTCGCTTTTTGTGCCACTTTTGGCTAATTTGCGAAGATGGCGATGAGTGATAACATGATGAAATTTATGAATGTACACTCGCAAACATCCTTGCCCAGGCCGGGATTCGAACCCGGGATCCCTGGCGTCGTAGCGCCCAAGTGGTTGACAACTAATTTAAACTAATTGTATATTTGTCAATAAGCCTGTCCTATGCATAATGGAACTATTACTCCTTACTGAGATTTTGTTCTAAGCCCACATTATGCACAGTTAGGTTAATCGGAATTGGACAACAATCCGAAGAATTATGTGCTCCAACCGGGTATCGAAAGCTAGACCTTTTTATTACAAGGCGACGACAGCACGACGAGGCACTTAACTCATTATGATGATACCATATTTCAAGGGTGCATATTAATTTATGTTTAGGGTTTTAAAAAGCAGGAAAAGTATTTACGAGTAGCATTGTTGCGATCTGACCATTTATCAGGCTGCGGTCTTACTGAGGTTGAGATCAGCTGATCTCTGGTATATCTATGTTCTGACCTTCGTCTACTCTCTCATGAAAATGACGGTTCCTCTTCGTGTTGAGACTCATTGCTTTTTTGCTTTTAGGTGTACTAGCTAAATAGTGTTCCCCTGAGATCAAGTGCGCCCGCAGGACTTTTTCCCAGGGCAGCAGGGTTACATAAACTTTTATTATTGCTATTATTATGTTATCCTGCATAGAGGGGTTTAATACGATATAGTCTCGATTAATGCATTTATGCTCAACTTTGTTTTATTCTTGTACTAGGTGATTGCCCGGCGTTGCTCGGGTATTAATTTTTACCAATTTTCTATTAGACAGGAAAATAATGAATTCTTACTATAGTGTAAAATGAACATGGAGTTGAACGGCATTGGGAGTGTCACTATTCATCTTAGCGATCCCGAAGACTATGGATTCCACACTAATATCGGTCGTTTTCGATTATTTTTACATGTCACCCCCTTCCCACCCCCACCCCTCTAGGAGTGCCAGGGGTGTCATACCCCCACAGTATTTCTTTCAAGATTGCAAGTGATATGTGAACCAAGTTTGGTTGAAATCGCTCCAGGCGTTTTAGAGTTATGCCGGAGCAAACACACACACACATGTACACACATACATCGATTTTTACGTAGATTGGCTGGAACATAATTGCTGGAACACATTTTCCTTCGTTATAATATAATGCTATCTATACTTTGTATAATATTTAGTCATCCCTTTTGGGAACTACAAGTGTCACAGTGCCCCTCTCGCTAAATCCGCGAATGCACGTGTATGTTGAAAATCTTTGCTGTACCTTAAAATAGCACCACCATTCAAGAAAAAAGAACCTTGCCACAGGTACATAATCGTTAAAAATTACTTTTCGGCAGATTCATATTTTGTTGTACTTTTCCCTCAAGCAGTGGTTCTTAAAGTATGCGCCGCGGTTGGCTTACAGGGGTGTCGCGAAATGTTCCAATATTTTCACTGAAATTCAATCAATGATATGATTTTAAATTTCCGCTCCCCCCAAAAAAACAAAACAAAAAAACACTTTTCGATTCTACAATACAAAATCGGGGTTTCCATTTAAAATTTCACAGTTGCCCCCGCCCCACCCCCAGGGGGCGGAGGTAGGGTATCAAGTGTGATATCATTGAATAGCTTTCTTTCACTTATTAAACACGTTTTTTTTTTTCGTTTTCCGATTAGATGTGTATTTCTCACGATTTGTGACCGTTCCGGGACGTTTGGACCACCCGGTATATTTTTGCCAGTGACGATATGTCGGGCGAGAGCTTTAGCAAGGGACTGTAGGAAATGAATTTTACTATCCCTTGAAATTGTTCTACATCCGCCACTGATAGTGAGCGAATCAGAGCGGAATTGTGAATTCGTTAGGAACGCGACTCGGAAGTTGGCGAAAGTCGTATTTTTAGCTGAGCCTTCAAGACATTGCTGAACGTAATGGTAGCCCGTTTCCCTTGAAGAACCAGAAAACCTTTCCAACATTTTTTGCCGTTTTGTGTTTAGATTGGTCATTCATTCACACAGTGGCGTGCCCAAGGGGGGTTTGGCGGGGGTTATAACCCCGCCCCCTTTGGCCCAGTATTCCTAAAAGAAGAACGTCAAAGGTAGGAAAATATGAGGGCTGACTACCAAGACAAAGTATACGTAACCCCCCTCTTTCGAAAATCCTGGGCACGCAACTGCATTTACAGTATGTATTTTGCAGTTCTTTATTGCACACAAAGCTTTAATAGTTCAAACGCTCAAATGTCGAGCTGTGCCGAATTAACTTGTAAACGAAAAGTATTTCTTCTATGTTCCCGTTCAGTGTGCGTTATTTCGTGGTTCCTTACGTCTCAAAAGTTTAGAATCTCGCTATTATTTCACTCAAAGTTTGCTATTGTGACCAGGACTTTGCTGATTTTACCTATTTTCCATATGAATTAATGGAAACATTACTGAGATCTGTGACTGACAATCATTACTCGCTTAGATGGTGATGATTTATGTTATAAACATTTTAAAAACTTGAAAATTTCGTAACTAGTAAGGGGGCAATTTTGAAATCGATTGGATAATTAATGAATGTTAAGAAATTGTTAATGAATATGTTTCCTCGGACCTTCCTTCATCCACCTCTTGGATATCACGCTGGCCTGTAATTGTGCAAGAGAAATCAATCAGTCTTTAGAAGATATCAACATAATATCTTCAATGACTTGATAAGAAACATTGGTCTCTTCAAATCAAATAGCTCTCAGTTTTTTAAATTACTTAAAAGTTGCCAACATTTGTAGCCAATAAGAAAAGCAATATTCCCTAAAATCGCTATTTTCAAGATATACTATACGTTTCATTTCGTCGTCTTGCACTCTCGAGAACACAGATCAAGTTAAGTAATCAGAATCATACTATAGTAGAATAGATTTACGGTAGACAAAATAAACTATTAGCATTAGCTATTAAAATCTAGATTCTTTACAAGGCAGATTCTTCCGCGTTTCAGATTATTTGAGGGAGGTTCAGGGGTACGATTCGGATCAAGGATGATACCGCACTCCTAAAAAGGATGGGGGGCAATGTACGCGTACTTACACCTCGATCGTACGCCACTGAATCCATGCAGGATAACGTTTGTTATATCAAAATATATCTTATCAATTATAACCTCTTTCATGATAGATTTTTAATCTGATAAAATAGTAACACGTAGGACACAAGTTGATATTTGAAGGGCTCGGGTTTAAAACATGGTAAGAGACATTTTGGTCATTTTTTAGTTACAAAGTAAAATGTGATATTCTTCCATTTTCGAGTCAAATTGCTATATCGTACAATTTGCATTGGACTCAGTGTGAAGCCTTCCGAAATTGGTAAACACAACATGAAAACAAATTATCTACAGTATAGCTTATAATAACATTATTTCTTAATGAACTGTGAAATAACCAAACTGTAACTTACCATGTTTTACACCTGACCCTTCATTTGTCAGTATGTTTGCAATTGGGTTATTTAAAGTTGTTCCCAAAGAATAGGTGACAGAGCAAACACGGTGAGAAACCAATCTGTGATCCAGCAACGAACCTAAACCCTTACAAGACGAAGTCGTGAGTTGAACATTCAACGCGCTCGGCTACCGAATAAGCAAACATCCTGCTTCTAGATATTTGGAAAACTTGTAAAAGTTAGTTGCCTTTCGAGGAAAAACTATGGCGCAACGATTGTAATACCGGATCCAATCGTGACTGCCTCAGTGTACTTGGGAGTCAAGAAAACAGTGAGGGACATGCGTGGCGTTGTGAAACGTAGCTAAGTTACAATCGTGGAAGAGTACGAGTAGAAGGACAAGCGTGATACATCCGAAGTGATCATAAGAAGTATCCAGAAATTATGAAGGTACAAGTGTTTACATACATATTTCAAAACTAGTCATTCATTTATTGTGCTAAATTGCAACAATTATCCTTAGTCTAATCATAATTTTTGTAACACTTGTGTGTGACTTAGAAAGATATTGACAATAAGAGTAATGCATGAAGAGATGTTCCACTAAAGGAATGTTTTTGAAGAAATGATACGTTGCGCTGAGTGAGGGGAGGGGAGGAATATCTACCAATAAGCTTTGTAAAAGTATTGCACATTCGTCAGATAAACGGAAACAACTGCAGAGTATGTAGAATAACATACATAATTTCATGTTATTAACACCCTGCACGCACTATTCGGTAATTGTGTTACTTATATGGGTTTGAAGAATAAATTGCCCATACATTGGAAATCAGTAGCCGCAATTGGGTGACAAAAGTGAAGAGAGGGACAAGGACAGTTTACTTTTTCTTGGTAGACAAAGCTTAGCATTAAGAGGTCATGCTGCGGGGGCAAAATGTGGCAAAAGTGTAAGGGAGCAACTGCTTTGTCCCCCACAGCCCTATTTACCGTCGTCACTGTTGGAAATGAATAAATTATGTGTAGTAGTTTTGATCATATATGTATATATGTAAATTAGTCTCCGAACCACAGAGAGGGGAAATAAAAGAGGGGGCAAAGAACATTAGTGCCACGGAAGTTTCATCAAAGCTTTTGCCCCTCCTCCCACTAATCAGAGGGTCTGCACACTCCTATGGAAGCAAGAACGTATAGGATGCAGATAAGAATTGCGAAGATACGTTGAATTTTACTCTACTCTCTACGATTGATTGATTGATTGATTTGGTGTTTTAAGTCCACTTTATGCACAGTAAGGCTAATCGGGACTGGACCTACAGTTTAAAGTGGAATCCGAACCACTTGTGCCTCCACCGGGTATCGAACCCGGGACCCCTTGATTACAAGGCAGCGACGCTACCACTGCGCCATCGGGGAGGCCCTTACTCTCTACGAAGAAACGCAGTTTTATTTAAATCCTAATTAGAGATCTCTGCTCTAGTAATTTCACGTTGTAAGATCTACGCATGGACTTTGGTATGGTCATTAGTAATTATATTCTTGAGAGTAATTATCCGGCACGAAAAGATTTTCACTGATAGCTGTATGAGTAATGTTCTACAGCGTTAAGTTATTTTGAGTTATGAATGTATTATTTTTAAAAATTCAGTAAGGAAGTTTAGAATAGACATATTTCAATTCCTTGTTAGGTGCCTGTCTTCAATTTTCTTTTAGTTAAGGGGATTGTGCCCGTATTGCCTGACTGGCAAAAATAGCCTGTGTGCTGATGTGTTCATAATATAATAATCAATCTTTTATAATCCTATAACATTTAATTTTACAATACTAATATCCAAATTAACATCCAGGCCAAATCTCGAAGGAGAAAATGCCAATTAGGCAGACAACTTGGATCAAGTTGATCAATTGCATGTTGTTGCACTGACTTCCAGCGTATGATGAGAAGAATGCAAGAAAACAAGAAAAGTTGTGGGAAATAACTTGCGTGGCTTGTAATACTACAAATTGCAAAGATTATTTCACATCATGCCTGTCAATAAATGCAAACATGCACGCACGCAGAGCATGCTTCACGAATGTGTTGCATATTTTGGCTGGAAATATCAAGTTGGGAAGACAAGAATAGAGGCTAAAATTCAGGTGGATGTGGCAGTTGTGTAGTTTACAGTTTACGCATACATTTAATACCATGTACACGCATTCATGCAATTTAGAATCCTTTGAAATCCAACTCCAATATATGTGACGCAAGCATCCTTTTATGTCCACAGAGACCATGTATGTGTGGATAGAGAATTAGACTCCGTATCCTGTATGCTACTTGTCCAAATTTGTTTGTTTTAAGTTTACTTGGCGCGCAGATAGGCTAATCTGGACTGAATCTACCCGGGATAGAATCTGAACCCCTTCATTACAAGCCGTATACTACGCCATGAGAAAAACGTTCGTGAATAGTGTTTTTTAAACGTGGATGCAATTCTCGTTACACGGAGAGTTTTAGCATTATATAGGGTGTTCCGTATAGGACGCCGAATTAGAAAATTAAATAAAAATATGGAAAATATCATGAAAATAGTTATATTTCACATATATGTAAGCAATAACATCTCCCATTTAGATATGAAAGACAATGTCAGGCATATGTCTACCGCTACTGAGTCTGCATGCATTTATACGCTCCACAAAAATATTGATAACCCTGTCGCAGATGTCTGTCCCGATGCCTCCAATCATCCGTATGATTTCCGCCTTCAGTTCCAAAAGAGTTCGTGGTTTGTTGGTGTACACCTGTGATTTCACAAACCCCAATAAGAAGAAATCACAGGGTGTAAGATCACATGACCGGCCGGCCATTCCTGGTATTCGTCGAACACGTTGCTCAATCGTAAACACACCAAACGATTCAAAACAATTGAGGCTACATTAATCGTCAGGATAACAGATACCAACATTGGTAAGAACAGGTCTGCCAACCTCGAAACAAAAAAATAGCACTCGATTCAAATTCGGCGTCCTATACGGAACACCCTTTATAATTTATAATAGAATATATAGCTTGGCCATTCACGGCTCATTTATCGAAAAGATTTACTTTCCGAAAAAAATTCAAGGAATATAAAGTACCACTCAGAATAAATATTTTCGTATTATTTTATATCGAAACGTAAAAAATATATACACTCACACTGTAAAACAGAAGATATGCAGATTCTTGAGGGAATTTGTTAAATAGAACTTGATTCAAACATTATGAATACAGACTAATAAGAAGATAGGTTGTTTTGATAGGTTAGAAAAACTCCACAAAATCTCCGTACCTAGGCTGTTTCTCGGCTTAGATGAACGTACAGGCAAGTACTCACCCATACAGGGAGGCATAGAGTGTGGAACCAAATAGCAAAGTTATAAACACCACTTTTCCTAATGCAAAACGTGTTCCCACGTTTCGTTGAATGTTCTTCGTAATGTGTGGATCCAGAGAAGCTGCGGTGATTATGCTTTTCCGAAGATGATAGACTTCAAAATTTTCTATACAGCAAAGTCCGTGGGATGGAGGTGGAGCGACCGTCTACAGGGCTCTTTCTCCCAATCTAGCGCCGAGAAACATGTCATATGTCGCGAAATTTTAAAGCAATTTTCGAACTCTACTTTGGCTTATTAATCTTTCCGGATATCTCCTTGTACTCGGGCCCTTCTTACCTCTCGTCCACCCGGTAGTGCCGTAACTCACGTGTAATCAGAAAACAATACGTCCATTGGTTCTATACTTTGTGGCAATCGTACATAGCACAAGGGACACTGATTATTGATGTACAGCTGAACCTCGATTTTATGTTTTTCAGGGGACCGAGGTGAAAATTCTAATAAGAAAATGTAAAATTCGGATACTTAAAATCAGGTTTCCACTATATACATATGTATATGCGTAAACACATACCCCGAGAGAGAGAGAGAGAGAGAGAGAGAGAGAGAGAGAGAGGGAGGGAGGGAGAGTCTACTACGCCTATGTAACGGCTATCAAGAAGCTCAACCAAACCGGGTTTACCGACACAAACAAATCACCCCCACCCTTTCTCTTTTTCTTTCTTTTTCTTTCTCTCTCTCTCTCTCTCTCTCTCCCACCCTCTTTCTTTCTTTCTCTTACTTCCCCTTGGATCCATATATACCGTGCGTCCAATTTCTTGCAAGGCCGAGAGATCGGGAGAAGTGTGGCGGGCGGCGCTAGCGGAGATGCCGACATTTTTGACCAGTAACGTTCCGCTTAAATTTACCCTCGAAAGCGTTTTGCTTCGCTCGGAATCGTTTGGAGGTTTCGAATGTGCAACACTGTATCAAGATTACGTTGCAGACTAAACAGTTAAAAGTCAATTGTTTTCGTGAGCATTGTTTGCAATCTGAACGCCCCGAGCTTGAGTTGTTTTTTCCTTCGCGACTACAGGTGCCCTGGACAGAGCTGCGAATGGAGGGAGGAACAGACTTTGAACCTGAGCGTGTTAATTTCGTACTTTGTGAAAGAGTGTGGTTTTTGGTTACTTGCCATGCTACTTCTTTGTGTAATTGCAGTGTGTGTGTGTTGTGTGTAAGTGAGGCGATTGAAATGCCAGCCGCAAAGTTCTCGTTCGAACAAAGAATTTTTATGTATGACACTTCGTGAAAACAGACTCGTGTCGAGACGTGTGTAGGCAATTTGCACAGAAATTCCCTGGCGTTTCACCTCCAGGTAGAGAGACGGTTAGACGTCTTCTCCTTACATTACGAGAAACTGGGTCGTTAAATTTTAGAACCCCTAAGCAAAAACGACGGATTCTAACCGAAGAAAAACTCGACGAAATTGGAGCAGCGTTAGAACGCTCTCCAAACAAATCTCTACGCCGTGTTTCACAGGAGGTGGGTGTGTCAAAATCATCAGCACATACAGCCACTAAGCTACTAAAATTAAAACCGTACAGGTTATAACACAGGTTAGTGCTCGTTTTGTAATATAAATATCTGCATGCTAGAGATATGGCCATAAAAATACGTGGGATGTTACTGGTCGAAAATGTCTTCATCTCCGCTAGCACCGCCTGCCACACTTCTCCCGATCTCTCGGCCTCGCAAGGAATTGGACGCACTGTATATCAGCGTGGTATATGAAAAATAGTTTCTAGTTGGAGTTTTCCAGCAACTACTCTGGAAACATCAGGATATTATACATCACCCCAAGCACAAAAAATTAGCAAGCAGAAGGGAGATTCAGAAGCCAAAGGGGGAACTCTTCCACCTCGCCCCTTTATTTATGAGTGGTAAATCGCAACGTAGAAGGAAAATCCTGGATGATCCACTAGCAGATGATTAAGAATGATTTCAGTGAATAATCATGACAGAAGGAGGTGCGGCAGAGTTCTCGCTTATTGTCCCCACCACAGTTTCTTCCTCACGTCGCTTTTGTACCAACTGGGTTTATCGTGGGATATGATGATATGCAGGATTCGATCGTAGTACTCTGGTCTCATAGCGCGTTATGATAACCAGTATGGCACCAGAGATGGGCTAATTACTCGAATCTATCGTGATCTAGCGGTTCGGAAATTAAAAAAAGTTAACAAAAATAATCAAAATTCTTTGTGCTTAACACCAGTAGGCCAAGGAGCAGTCCTTTGCTTGGAAATGATCACGCAGCAGTTTTTGTTATCCTATTTATTGCGTTTCCATTCGCACCTTCAGGCTTTCCGGACACGTAGGATCCTGCGTACACAAGGCAGGGCGTGTTTAATTACATTCAAGCCGTGACACCACATTCGCAAGTTCCTTTGAGTTGGCGATGGGCAGATAACGGCAGCAGAAGATAACGTATCAAGGATATCAACTAGCATTTTCTGGCGCAGTCCAATATTCTTTCAGGCTGAACGTAAGGCCTTCACCTTTCGCGCTTGGTTTGTCATTCATCAATCAATGCATTGTTCTCAAGATATTTGTTTTGTGTTCAGTTAATTACTTTCCATTCTTACTATAGATTTCTGCCGCTAAGTTCTCCTCGCCAGTCGGAAGTAAAAGTTGTTCTTCCAAATCATTCAAACATATAAAAGAGCCACCTTGTGGCTCAGGAATTTTGAGTGATGGACACTCTATCCCGCCATTGAAAGTTCCGGGTTGGAATCAGAGCCTAAGCATGTTCTGTTGTGCTCCTTCATCAATTTCATCCAATGATCATTCATCTTCATCGGTGCGATTAGGCAAAGGAGTCAGAAAAGAGACGTAAAACGAGATAGTCGCTGCACTTTTTGACTCTCTCTGCACTCGCACGTCTATACCCTGTACCAGCTAACTGTAGACCAGGCGAACGAGAACAAGTCTCTGCGCAAGTTGTGACACGAGACGGCTCCACCAATGAACAGTGAGAGACAGGGGGGGGCGACTGGAGTCACCCGAGTTCTCGCTTCGTTCTGTAAGCGTTGCAAACTTTTGAAAGCGACAATACCGTACGAACATGGAAACGGACCGTATTTTTGTCTCCAGGTCCGTACGCTTGGTTTAAGAATTTTTTAGAGAATATTAGTGATAAAAGTACAAATTTTGATAAGTCGTACATTTAGCGTACGGACTAAGATCTAGAGCGTACGTCCGTACATGACATGACATTTCTGTACATGTACAGTCAGGGCTGTACGGTTGGCAACGCTGCGCTGTCACCACTCGATTTCCCTCCTCCTCCTCGACCGCTATGCGCGGCCCTGCTCCACAGTTACCTGGAACAGGGTATAGTTGGCTACACGGTGCAACACCGACTCGTCTACTTCCTTGATTTGGTGTCAAGTAGTGTATTTGGTGTCTCCACCGTTTGCACCACGGTGTAATGTGTGATGTATGGTCACGTGATGCGTGCTAACTAATCAAATGAACGCTTAAAGCAGCAGTCGGGCATTTGTTGAATCGTCTACTTGGTTGAACGTCATTTCCTTGCACCAGCCGGGCACCGGGATACACCTGCGCTTATAAGCGCCGACTCCATGTGGCTTGAGGGGGGGGGGGGGGCTCGAGACCCCCAAATAATTTTGCTTAAGAGGATCTAATGTATTAATTTGCTTCTCTTGTAAAGTTTACTCTCAACTGTGCCACATGAACTTAAACTTAAAAACACATTTGAAATGTTCTAGACCATCAACTTTGGGGGCTGAGACCGCTAAACCATCAACTTTGGGGGGCTATGACCGGAGACAGCAAAACACATGACTTATTACTACATATTAAGTATATAATTATTATTACTATTATACTTATATTAATCAGAGACATAATGAATTTAGCCAACAACTTGTTAAAGACTATTTGGGAATTCCCTAAAATAATGCAAATATTTAGGAATATTTTTGATGTGAATGAGAAGGCTGGCCATACTGGACTGCGACCACTTTGCCCTCGTCGGTGGACGTTGAGAGCCTCCAGTATGCAACAGATCTTAAGGAACCATGAAAACCTTCTCATTTTTTTTGAGAAATTTTCTGAAGATTCTACTGACGCAGCATGAAAATGTGCTGGATACCTGGAGACAATGCTTCACTTCAAGACATTTTTCTTTCTCTCCCTCTACTGCCATGTGATGGGTCCAATAGAAGAGGTAAACTGTAAGATTCGGTCTCCACGCATTTGTGCTACAGAAGTGGAATCAAAACTAAAATACGTGACTGACATCTTTCAAGATAAGCGAATGGGTTTTGAACAGTTCTGGCATTAATGCACAGAGGGCAAACCCAGCCTCGTTTATGAGCCAGAATTGCCCCGGCAACGTCACGTCCCTAACAGACTTGAAAATCCTGATGTTGTCAAACCTCACAAGTTCTACACTCCAAAAGAGTATTATAAATCAATATACTGACGTGTGAGACAGTAAAATCATGCGTTAAAACAACACAAGAATCTACAGGACTACAAAAAGTAACAGCCGTAGAGAAAGAATGCATCTCAGCTGTGAACAGTTGCACAACAAACTTTCAGCAAACGCGAGAATTCTTTCGCCAAGATTTGGATGCCGATAGGCTCTCCTTACACATGTCCATGCTTGGTGCTATCGCCAAACAGAAGAAAGTGGTTCTAACTACCATGCGTGACATAAGGAAGTTTCGTTTGGAAGACAGCACCCTCCAGGAGCTTCTGCCTGAAGTTGCCAAATTCATGATGGTTCTCCGCACTGTGCCAGTGACGACAGCCAAAGTCAAAAGGCCATTCAGTTCTATTCGCCGACTAAAGACATAATTATTTGAGATCTACAATGGGGCAGAAGAGACTAAGCAGCTTAGCGGTAGTCCACATACATCAAACTGTGCTTGATAATTTGGACCTGAGACCGTTAATGAGTTCATAAAAAAATAACCCAGTGCGTAGAGCAACTTTTGCTTTATTTTAAAATCATGTTCATATGTTTTTGTTGTGTATGTCACTTTACATCTTAGTGTACATGCTATTTTTTTATTATTGCAAAATTCAATTTTAAAAGTAAAATATTGTAGCAAGAACAAAAAAGTAAATCTATTTTCCTGCGATTTGTGTTAGCATTTATGTAAATATTTAAATAAAACTGTTAAATATTCGTTTATGTGTACGTCAACACTAAGGTTATTTTCAACCCGTCACATGTCTGTTGCGGACATTAAAACATTCCCATACTCTCGTCGGGACTCGAACCCGAGACCTTTGGATGAAAGCGAGTTGAGTCGACCACCCAACACGCTCGGCTACCGAGGCCGGCATAAAACTGTTAGGTTGGCCTCGTAATGTAAATACATACTTTTCAATAAAAATCTTAATTATCTAAAAAAAAAAAACAAATGAGCAGACACAAAAGACATAAAGAGACTTTGAAACATTTTCTAAACGTTTTTCATGTTACATTTCATTTACATGAGGAATATAATAGCAGCTTAAAAACTCCTATACGAAGACGTAATTTTTATTTTTAAAAAAGGGAGGGAGTGAGTCATTCATTCATTTATTTCAGTGATAAGAGCCCCCCCCCCCATAATTTTGACAAGTCGGCGCCCCTACCTGCCCTAGTGTCAAAAAGTGCAGCGAACTAATACAAATACAGATGCATGTTTTATTTGAAAGTGAAACTACACTGTGCAAGGTCAATGTACCAATTTTCTATTATTAGCTCAAGTACAGTCACAGACACTTCTGGATTGTAACGATCGTAATGACTTTCAATTTAGTTCTTACAACCTAGAAGTGTCTGTGACTGAACAATGCATTTGAAACAGTGGTTGTGCTCTACATGACTGGACGACAGATGAAATCTTGTCATCCAAATCTTGTGATCCAATTAAATATTTCCTATTTCATCTTTTCAATATTGCTAACCAGTATAGTAGCATGTTAAGTCCAATTGTTAACATCATTGGTATTTCTGGATCAGACAAATTGTGATCACTCCAAACTGAAGCCCAGGGTGATTAACATTTTACAGTGCCAACGCTGAACACATTCTTACAAGATCAAAACGTCATATCTTCAATATACAGGGTGGCTCAAAAAGTCACTTAACACCCTCGGTACAAAGCTACTGCAGCGCGCAACATGGAAATGGTGATGAACAATCGTTATCAGGTCAAGGGGGACCCACATTGACGCCACTCGCGTGGTCGGCAGCCATCTTGATGTCTGCCATCTTGAATTCAACTTCAGAATTTTAAATGGGAATGAGGTGATATGATATATCAAATCAGGCTAGAATTTCACGAGAAATGCAATGGTGAAGGTGTTTTCGACGTATCTTTAACCAATAAAAGGTTATGACTGAATTCTTGTACCAATTTGCTCCTTTTCGAGGTGTTAGAAAAATGCCTTAAAATTTATTTAGCGCATCGGTAATGCATCGAGATCAAAGTGATGTCTAGGGAGAGAAGTTCGCATGCCATTGCATACGATTTTAATCTGATACATCCACGAAGAGCTGCGCATTATGAATAGTTGTCGCGAACAATTTACAGTGTGACGCTTCCCTTGAATTAAAAGTTCTTCACAGTGACAAGGCTAATGTTTATGTTCATAAGGAAGTTCATAAACAGAATACGCGACCCTTGTCATCTGATAACTAACTTTGGACAGAAACTGCTTCACAACGTTCCCATAGTGTTCTGGTGTTCCTCCCTATTGAAAAAAAAAACTCTGTAAAAAGTACCTTCTTCCATAAGAAAGGATGAAAAAACCTGTTTATTTAACAAATCCAAGTAGCCCTAAGGTTAAGGTTCCGTTGATGGAAAATTGACTAACCAGTCGTGTTCCACACAGCACGCCACACCATTAACTTACCATCACTAACCATTCAGCTTTGATCTGTCGAAAATGGGTTATCAGATAAAAAGCATCGAATATTCTGTTTATGAACTTCCTTATGAACGTTAACATTAGCCTTGTCACTGTGAAGCACTTTTCATTTAACGGAAGCATCACACTGTAATTGTTCGCGACAACCATTCATAATGCACAGCTCTTCATGGATGTATCCGACTAAAATCTTGTGCAATGGCATGCAAACTTCTCTCCCTAGACGTCACTTTGATCTAGATGCGTTACCGATGCGCTAAACAAATTTTAAGGCATTTTTTTAACATCTCGAAAAGGAGCAAATTGGTACAAGAATTCAGTCATAACTTTTTACTGGTTAAAGATACGTCGAAAAAACCTTCACCATTGCATTTCTCGTGAAATTCTAGCCTGATCTGTTATATCATATCACCCCCTTCCCATTTAAAATTCTGAAGTTGAATTCAAGATGGCGGACATCAAGATGGCCGCCGACCACGCGGGTGGCGTCAATATGGTTCCCCCTTGACCTGCTAACGATTGGTCATCACCATTTCCATGTTGCGCGCTGCAGTTGGCTTGTACCGGGGGTGTTAAGTGACTTTTTGAACCACCCTGTATATAAAGCCCCAATCCCACCACTAACTGACTGACTCACTGACATAAATGTTCTCCATGAAGGAAGCCCCGGAGGCGAAATATGCCCGATTACGACCCCCCATGAAATCGTCCCAAATGACCGAGGAAATTAAAAAATCGCTCAATCGGCCCTTCTTTAAGGGTGAAAATGCCCTTTTTTCACGTCCTTAGCAACCGTTGCCACGGGCATTTTTTGCAGCACACTTTGTTTCCTTCAATTCTTAATTGTCGAGATACATTATATTTCTCACAGATCAATAGCACACAGATGAATGAACTCATGGTTTTCAAAAGGTGCCTGAAACAAGGGTGACATCTACATAATAAGGAGTTTCAGATATACAATTACGTATATATTGTTATACTCAATGCGTAAATATCTACATCGTGCTTGTTGTAACTAAATGTTTAGGGGGTATAATGACATGTAATTCCTTAGAGCTTGCCGTGCCTGTTGTTGACCATGGAAACGGACGTTGCTAGGGAACTTAAAGAAAGTTTATTTTCACCCCGAAAACTACTGTAAGGTAATTATGCTAGACTTTTCGAATTTCAAAATACGAGCGTCAGAATTTATTACAGAGTCAAGGTAGGAATTTGAGGGGAATGACGGAAAACAGTTATTATCCAATTACGTTAAAAAATGTGACAATGACAAAATACGTAAATATTGCATTTTCAATTTAGTCGCTATTCAATTCTTTTATGCAAAACATCCAACTACTTATCTTGATACGGTTATTACTTACTCAGTTCATTATGAAGAAAATAGACAATAATAGTTAGAATATTTGTACCTTATTAAAGCTCATACACACATAAAGTTACTTTCTAAACTTTTCAAACTTATACATATGTTCCCCATCATCCAATACAACATGCAGACATTTTCAAAGTCATTAAGATCTATGAAGAACCCCATCTATAAGATGATTGCGCCCAGAACGTGGCCGAAGGTCACGGATGCGAGCGTACAAGACGTGGCCAAAGGCCACGTCGAAAGTACGCAAGTCTTAAATATATGGTTTACTATAATTATGTTAAAAGAAAGACATAAAAATTATGAATGTTTATAAAACAATTAAATTATTCAAGTTACATTGTTATGTATTTTGTACTTTCGATATGCAAGTGTTCTCTTAAATAATCCATTAATGGTAGCATAGTAAGTTAAAGCTACCATATTTTCAGAACTTGAAATCGGGATGTTTTTACTGCTCTATTCCTATGTCGCAATGCACGACCGCATGGGCGTAGGCTACACATAAATGATACAGATGTCATTAATTAATCAAAATAAACAAATGTTATTACGGACAATATGTAATGGAACAAGAACAAAAGCATATTACTGGAAATGAAGAAAACAGATTAATATCCCGAAATTAGAATATGGAAATGTAAATGAAAAATTTAGAGAGCAATATTTTTACAAACTGTTCATGCAGTTTAATTCCAGAATTTATTCGTCATGTTTGAACAAATTAAAACTAGATGTAAAATAAACGATTGTTAGTAATGAATACACGGTACTTACATAATGACAGAGTTATGTTCATCATCTGATTTGCCAAACCTTGCACAGCAGTAAAACACACATCAATTCACAGATATTTCTCAGAGTTATGGATTTTCTTCAGCAGGCCTTTGTTGTCGCACAGCAATTTGTAAAAGTTCACACAAGTGAGATCGAAGTTCAATCAACAATGTTTTGTGGAAAATGTTCGTTTGTATATTTATTATGATTGAGTAAACACTAGAAAATTAAAGAAAAAAAATGGCTTGACAAGAAATCGGGACATGTTTGACAAAAATGTTTTACTCA
The DNA here is from genome assembly GCF_977018435.1 of Lepisma saccharinum. Lineage (NCBI taxonomy): Eukaryota > Metazoa > Arthropoda > Insecta > Zygentoma > Lepismatidae > Lepisma > Lepisma saccharinum. The sequence continues at coordinate 63,128,038 of NC_139249.1, forward strand.
CAGCACGCTACCACGCCAATGGTCCCGGGTTCGAACCCGGCCTGGACATGGGCGTTCTTTCTGAATGTCCCTTCATCAGTTTCATCACATCATTACTCATCTTCATCTTTGCGATTACGCAAAAGTTGCAGAAAAAACGAAGTAAACCAATTCAATCAATGTTTATATACACTAACATTGTATTTTGAAATAGCCTAGTGTTGTAGGCTATTTAAACCCAGTTTAAAGGAATACGAGAGATTTTGCGTATCTGCAGATCCTATGGCAAGGTGGAATGATCAAGATCGCGTGGGAGAACTCAACTACTCATGCCCCTCAAATTTTTATTCAAAATCTTTCACCGTTTCCACTTCTCGTCTTTGGAACTCACTGCCCCTCGAAATCCGGAACTCATCTTCAGCATATGTCTTTAAGACACAATTAAAACATTTCTTATTGGGCACAAATAGTTAGCACCTTAGTGCAAGGTTAGTGAAAAATTGAACACAGTTACCAAGTACGTATAAGGGGGGTTCCAGGTTGTCCGGACTCCCCCCAAAGATTTATCAAGTATTAAAATTAAATAATGAAAAATTTATTTGTTTAGCCGTTGTTATATAATTTCCTCTGAACTTATTGTAAGACAAGGATTATATTGGGATCATACGGCTTTGAAGGACAGAAAGGACTTATTTAGGGAATCCGGACCCCCCCCCCCTCCACACACACACCCGGAAGACTTATTAAGTACGAAAATTAAATAATGAAAATACTCGTTTAGCATTTGTTGTATAATTGTTTCAATAAAGCCATATATTTCACAAGAGTTTTCTGAAAGACTGAGGAAGATCCTAAAGTCAAGTCTCACAAGTGTCACACCAGTCACAATTACAAAAAATGTATTTTCTGTAGCTGAAAATTGAGATAGGGAGAAATATTCTGAAATTAAATAACTTTCATCAAGAAAAATGAAATTAAATGTATTGATACAGTTATTATCTGAAGGAGCTAAGAAAATAATTTTAAAAGGAATGTAAATTTGTCTGAATGTCACACCCGTCTTTCAATCAACAGTTCATATCAGTAGTTCTTTATACATCCACCAGTGTCTCTTAATGGTTTCACCCACACTGAAAATTACATTGAACTATAGAACATACTCATGATGCAGCTGATGCCTTTGGTGCAACTCCAACCTGATGTCCAGCCCTCTATAACCACATTTCTTGCAGATTGAGCAACAGACCGAGGCACACGAAACATGCTTGCAAGCGATGCGAAGTGGGCGCTTGGAATAGTACGTATCCTTCCGTATCATAGTGGTTGGTGAAAGAGGAAACCAGAGCAATTGCATTGAGTACAATGGACTGATAGCATTGATGGAAAAACCGACTTCGTCATCCGTTAGGTTGACGATACGTGGCCTAGATAATGAGCAGGGAACGAATTTATATGTAAACACATATTTTTGTATGAATCTGAAATCAGTTATAAATATTTTGTAATATATTTGCGCATCATGGCATGTAGACTCGAAAAATTGTTTTTTATTTTCCATATTTGTACATATATTAAGTTTTGACTCATATTTTATATATTTTAGTTATTTTTACATATTATTTCCATATTTCAGAACATTTCTCAACATATATTCCATCGCAATAACTACATGTTCCCGTGTGACCGAAAGATTTGATGAATTTCTTGCGAATAACAAAGTCCGAAGCGACGTTAAACAAACGAAAGTTTACGACTTTTTTTATACCGTCCAATTGCATTAATTCCAAGTTTTCTGTCATCCGAACAATATATATATATATTATTTTACACTTCCCAATTGTTTGCTTTTCTATTGTAAAACATTGAAATTCCTGTTTATTTACAATTGTTGTCAACAATGGCGAATGAGGGCTCAAGCATCGGCTCCTGGTTGTTGCAAACGTTTTTTGGCAACGTTGGAAGAGAGTCCCAACTCGAGCAGCTCATTGCTAACCCCACCCTCTTTACTAGTTTCGCGCCCGACAGCAGCGCCAGAAGCAATGATTTTGTGGCTCACGGAGGGGATTCGCTTCTGGTTTCTCTTCAAGACAGTCACGGTAATAGTTGCAATGCCGAGGCTGTCTTTTATGTAGCTCGTTTAGTGTCTTATATTATTAAAACGGTAAATTCTTACAGTTTTAAGTCCATATTTAATTCCATATTTTGGTGAAAATAACTAAATATGTATGTTTATATTTAGCACATTTTTACTACACATAAATCCGTTCCCTGATAATAAGCAACATCAGATGCTGGAGTTGGTAATGTGCTGTGCAGCGTTTGCCTACATTCCCACCAACTTCTCCTTAGGAGGGATATTGAGACGAGACTAAACTTGGCAGTCACGTCTAGCCTCGAATTGTAAATGCTTATCTCGTTCTCGACTTTGTCTCGAATTATAAATATCGAATCTCGGGTTTCAAAAGATATAGTACAGAATACACTCGCCGAATTTTCAGCCCTAAGTGAGCGAAGGGAACGTTGGTGATGCAACCAGCTGATTGCTTGTAATCCTGTCCCTGTTTTGCCAAAATTTGCGACGTTCTTCAACACGTCGCTGTCAACTTTATCACAATCAAACTCCCATTCATTGATCGGAACTTGAAATCAGAACCATCTTTTCGGTCATCGAGGCTGCTAGTTTACACGGTTTATATGTGGACGCTGTAAGCCACAGAAAAGAGTATTTTCCAACAGAGTTTCAAATCGAAATTCGGTTTTAAATATTGTTGGTTCATATCAACTGGAAGTTAACGTTACTTTCATCATTTAACTAAAAGGGAAAACAAGTGGCAGATGCGCGTGAGAAAATTTTATTTCACCACACAAACACACATAAAAAGTTTATGTGTACGGTACTCAACAGGATTTTTTTTCTATAAATGTCAGAAAGAGTACGGACTCCTTCTAACGCTGTAGTTTGTTATCCTGGCTACTTTACCAAAAGACTAGCGACATAATTTTGTACAAATAAAACAACACCAACTGTGTATTATGTTAATGTTTTGTTATGCAGGTTTCACAAATTATATTGCTTACATAGATGATAGATTTTAGTTATACAGGGTAAGTAAGAGTAAGTGAAAATGATGTTACCGATATCAATAATTTATTATTTAGCTATATTTTGTATCAATTTCTATGATGGTATTAACACTTGTAAAGACAGTGAATACTAGTTGTGCTTACATCTACTATATAAAATACTTAAAATATATATTATTGAAATCAGGAACCATTATTTTGGACTTACCCTGTGTATGTGGGGAGGAGGATAGGCTGAGACTCACATCTTGGTTGGAAATAAAAAAAATTGAAATCCAACACAATCAGGAAACGAACTCAGTTTCAAAATATTTTTTGCTAGATAAATATGGTATCGTAAGCAGTGGCGCAACCACAGGGGGACAGGGGGGAATTGCCCCCCACAACCTTGGTCGGAAATGACTTCTAGGGGGCAAGGGGGGCTAACATTGACGGCCAACTGTACCTGAAGGGGACAATTACCGCCCAGAACTTCAAATTTTAAGCAAATTAAAATACTTTTCGTATAATATTCTTGCTCGTTTCGCTCGCAATACCTGCTTTTCTTAGTCTTATCAAATTCAGAACCATAGGTAGGGGATGGCGGGAGACGGCTCAGGGCACCGAACGATATAAATGAAAAAAAGTTGTAAAATTGATTGATTGATTTGTGTTTTTTTATGTCTACTTTATGCACAGAAAGGTTAATTGAGACTGGGCCTATAGGTTACAGTGGGTTCGGAACCACTATGTGCCTCCACCAGGTATCGAAACCCGGGACCCCTTGATCACAAAGCGACGATGTTACCACTACACCATCGGGAGGCACAAAAGTTGTAAATAATATAATGCAATGGCGTTCCGTGAAATTATTTGCGCCCTATTAAATTAATATTAATCACCAGACAGAGAAATAAGACTTGTCTTCATTGATTTTGTTTTAAATGCATGAACAATTGTTTGGAGGAAAGGGAGCGTGCACATTGATAGACAATTTATGTAATTTTTGCTCTTAGTTTATTGTGAGATGGATGAATTCGATGTGTAATGTATTTAAATAATATATGCTGTATATAATATGTATTAAAGAAACTTTGAATACGTACACAATTTAGTGTAAACGTCACTCCACTTTGCATATATTTGAAACATATATCGTGCATGAAAGTTATGTTAATGTAAAAAAGAATTATACTTGGAATTCATTTATCAAGCATTTTCTGTCTTTCAAAAATAGTTTATGTGCTTGTTTTCCGTTATTAATGTGAAATTCAACGTGTTAAAAAAATGATTCGAATCGTTTGTTCGAATACAAATGCTTTAGCACAAACTTCTACCCCATTTTGCGTATTTTACGAGGATAATAACGTATTTGATACTACCACTAGTAATTGTAATAATAATGTTGGTACTGGGTTCGAATCCAGGCTTGGGCATGGATGTGTGCGAGTATCCATTCATCATTTTCATCATGCCATCACTCATCCCCATCGCAAATTAGCCAAAAGTAGCACATGAAGCGAAATAAAATAAAGCAAATCAATAATAAAAATAATAATAATAATGTTATAAGAACATTATTAGTAACATTATTATTATTAACATTATTTTTATTTACATTTTTATTATTATTATTATTATTATTATTATTATTATTATTATTATTATTATTATTATTATTATTGGTACGTTTATCCTGGTACTTGCGCCCCTAGACAAAAATTCGTGGTTGCGCTTCTGATCGTAAGCAAAGAAATTACAAATGTCGAAGCAGTTGCTACAGTACTTGATAATGTTAATCTTGACGAACTCAAAAGCTATTATATAATTCCTACATTCTTCTCTGAATAAATTTCCATTTGTGTTACATAATAGTGCATGTAGCGGTACGTATTACATTTACACCGTATGACGTATTATCTAGTACAGTTATAACCTTGAGCTTCAGTGTGACCATAACATTCTAATGAAAATCTCTTTTTTTTTGAACGAATCGTTAACAAACTCCCGGAACGTCTCGAGTAAATCTGTCTGGCTTCCTAAGATATAATTCATAGTACCGTTATTTTTGGTTCTGTATGTCTGTCAATGGTATAAATTCTATTGAGCCTTAACACCAATAGTCTTATGGGGGAAGTATTTTTTTTCTACGACTACACGTACATATCCAGACGACCTACAAAATATATGCGATCCAACCTTCATCACTTGTTCGTACAATAAATGACGCAAAATTCGCACATTATCCTATATCCAAGTGGGAAATTAATATTAATTGATTGATTGAATTGTGTTTTAAGTCCACTTTATGCACAGTATGGGTAATCGGGACTGGACCTACAGTTTAAAGTGAGATTCGAACGACTTGTGCCTCCACCGGGTATTCAGCCCAGGACCCGTTGATTACAAGGCTACGTCGTTACCACTGCGCCATCGTGGAGGCCCGGATTGAATTGATTGAAAAATAAGATCAGAATTTCTTTTCGGGTTGGGACCATAATTCCAAACAAAGAAACTGTGTTGGAAGATTCTTAGGGGCATACAGCACTGTTATCACAGCTTACGATGACTACACGTGAAATGAGTGAAATTCACGAGAAATATTAAAAATAATTTATAACACTAATTTCTCATTACTTTGTTGCTTAAATATGTGTGAAATATGGTTGCATGTCATTTTATCCAGTTATAAGAAAATTAGGACAGTAGCTAATGAAGGTTTTCCGTGTTTTCGCGATTGTAACAATTTAAGCCTGCCACGTCGTACAACTTTTGTACATGGCTCTGTTACAATTCCTGGTATTGCATGAAAACAAGAGCTAATCAACAAAGGCGAATTATATGTTTTTTTAAAATTCAACACCTCAAAATCTGTAACAAACGGTCGTTTCGTTTCTGTAAAAAATACATTACAGAGTAGTGTACAGTGTAATTCAGTGCAATTTAGCAAAATTTCGGGAGGGGCGCGGGTCCGGTAGTCACATGATTAGGTCGTGTATACTACTGTATTTTTCTTTTTTCTTTTTACTCGCTTTCCTGTCACTTTGATTAAATCGTGACGATGAGGCTGAAGTGGCGATTACTGAAATTTGTGAATGCACACACAGAAAGGAGAACCCGTGCACCATGCCGAAGCCATGACCCAAACGGTGAACTCTCCGTAGTGAGATTGGGAATAGACCAAGACTATTAGAAGGAAGGCTGGGGCCATACCTGATCACGTGGTCCTTGACGTCAGGCATGACGTCACGGGCGGACAGATCGCTCCGCGCCACGGTTTCGCAGCGGAATCAATGCAGAAATTATGAACAAAAAAGAGCCGTCATTATGCCCAGAAGCTAGCTGGGACTGAATATACAGGTTCGCTTAGGATCCAAGATATTGTATGTCTTCAGAATTGGATTATACAGCTATTAACATATGTATTGAATCGGTAGTTTTTAGGTCGTCACATTTCTCTCTGAAACCTAAAGTTTCATGTAAAATTGAAGTTAATATGCCTGGTCATGCGTTTTGTTAAATAAAGGCAGAAAGCCAAAATTATGGATAAGTTGAATATGTAAAAGAAAACAACCTCATCTATTGCTCTCTTTTAGGAGTGAGAGAGGAGCTGTTTTCACTTAACTTCTTCAAATTTGGTAACTTTGCTTCGACTATTGATATTTATTTCATCATTAATTTTCCTTATTCAGATTACAGTTGTGAGTCTTATGAATCTTTGAACTACACAGGGAGGAATGTTCAGTGGGATGTCGAACAGGGGTGCCCACAGGCGGGTATGTGAAAGCTGGTTGCGTCCACTTAACTTGGGGGGGGGGGGGGCGATTGTGATGAAAATTTGATTGAATAAATAATAGAACAATGGAGGACGGAAGTTGAACTACGTTGTCATTTAAGCATCACTCATATATAAATAGCAAGTTGTGTATTTCCAAGGGAATTATAACAGTTACTGTGTATTATTAGTGTTGTTAACGAGACTAGACACGAGAAGAGATGGAATTTTCACGCGACGAGACATACCAGTGTCGCCTCTCGGCAACACGGTATATCTATTTGAGGTGCACAATATCCAGCTATTTATTACATATTAAACCTTAAAATTTTATCACGAATTCTGATGTGGAATTACCCTTGGTTGGGGAAGTTTCCAACTCTATAGTAAGGAAATTGAGCACTAGGATGGGAGATAGCCAAGTCTTGAGTATTAATTACTGTTGCGCTTAGACTGTTGTGGGAATTTTGGTGTAACGATTGAGAATTAAATTATTTGGAGGAGGTCGAGATTTAACTCTTCAATACCAACAGTGAACCTAAAATTGACATAGGAATTTTGGTGGGGCAGGATATTAAATTGGGGGTATATGCTTGCAGTTTTTATCTTACTATACTCATGAGAGCCTTTATTATAAATTACAATATTATTATAAATTAAAATCTTATTATTTTTTATTCTAATAATTGTAACCCAATTGAAGTGTATGGTAACCTGATGTTGTGTAATGAGACTACTGGTATCGCAATCCACTAACAAGTCTCGTTAGATGCGATGTGTTCAGTTATATATTGTCACCCGCTGTTTTTATTTTTTCATCGGAGATTACGACACGTCGCAACACCTCACTGAAGGCATTATAAACTGCAGCACCCCACAACCCACCAGGGTGCGAAATCATTGAAAACTGGTGAGGGAGAGAAACTTCTTAACCTAAAACCCCCCTCCCCACAAACATATGTGTGAATTATACGATGTACATATTTTTCAATGTTATTAAAAGTAAAAATAAATTACTCAATTAAAATAATTATTATGATTATTAATTAGAAATTAATTTGTTACTTTCATACATATCAGATAGTGTAATGCAGCTAATTCCTTTACTAACCGGTTAAAGATGTTAATAAATTATGGCAGTTGAAGTGGTTTTATTATGTGTAAGTTTTTGTTTAGTTTGTGCACTATATTAATATAAATCAATTAGATTTCATAGTTATTATTGTTTTGCATTCTTGTTTTACTTTTATTGTGTGTATTGATGTAGATTTGTTAGTGATCTCTTGAGAGAGAAAGCATTCAACACTCACAGCCACACTAATTTGTGTGTGTTTTCGATATTATTCGTAGTAAAGTATATTTGAAATTAAAAGGGATTGCTTATCTTTTCTTTGTTATAACAAAAACTGTCCCCCCCGGGAAATTTTTGGTGGGGGGATTTTTGAGGCCAAGATTATTGGTGGGGGGAAATCCCCCTCGTCCACTCCAGGATTTCGCACCCTGAACCCAACAATCCAGAAATACAAGAAAAAAGGAGCGAAAAGAACAAAACAGATCAGCCTTTCCACGTTTCTTTCCGTATGGGGTAAAGACTCAGCTGGGTTTTGTCCGCCCATGACGTCACACCCGCGGTAGTCGCGAAAAGAGGCGTGTCTGACCCCAGCCTTTCCTTCTAGTAGTCTTGGGAATAGACCCCTCAACGCGGTCGGCCACCGAGGCGGCTGGTTTAAGCAATTATATGAGATTCACGTCTGCACAAATATTTAGGGTAATTAGGTTATCTCCATGCCTTTTGGTTAATTTTGTTGGCGAACCAACCATAGTTGAAGCATTAATTATGATAAATTATCAGAAATGTACATCGAAGCATGTTTGTTTCCACCAAGAACATACATCACCAACTCACGTGATAATTGATAAGAACAACTTCGTGGTGTGAAGGTGAGCGAAAGTGTCTTGATATTGTTGTGAAAACGAGAACGAGTGGCGTCATCACACAAATATAAGTGGAGCAAAATTAGCTGCAAAACATTTATGTAAAATGCAGTGACCAGGAAAGAACCATGTTTTTATATATTTTAAACTTCACGACTTAAATTTCCTCCTAACTTTCAAGGATTGTTTTGAAGGTTTGTAAAAGTTATTAACAAAATATATGCATGTCAATACATTAACGATACGAAAAAAATCATTAAAATGTTCACTCATCCAATGTAACGAGTAAAAGAATCTTCCCATAAATTGGCAATATCGTAATATTTGTATTGTTATTATGTTATAATTATAATGCTTATTAGATTTTTATTATTATTTCTACCGTTAATTTTATATCAACGGCTTGACTAGACCCCAAAATTAAATTTCTGGCAATGTCCATGTCGCAGACTTTTGCTTACATGTTAATCCTGAAACAAATCTCACGATATAAATAGTTCCTACGGAATTTTTTGTTTTAGGAATCACACAGTTCCAAACTGACAAATCATACTTGTCCTTCAAACTTCTTTCTGGTAACATTAAGACACTAAAACAGAACTAAGGAATGCCGACGATCTGTTCGTGATTCGAATGAGGTTAGGCAACTTGTGTTGAAAGGCTAGTTTATTGCTGAGGCATGTCATGCGGTGGAACGTGCAGGCGAGAAATGCACAAAGCATTGAAACTACGTAATGAAGAAGGAAGCTTCCTGCTTGGAAGGAAGAATTTCTTGCAAATAGACTACATGGATCAATGCACATTTCTTTCTATCTCTTTAGGAATCTAACATTAGGTATTATTCATATTAGTCTTATGTGTCCCGCACCTTAGCCATGCGGTCTAAAGCTTTGACGCCCACTGAGACGCGGAGAAACACGAATACAACCGGCAACAGAATTTCTCTTGTCTGCTTCTATTGAAATCAAATTGTGTAACGCCCACTACAGGGAAACGCGCGTGTAATGATCCCGAGTTGGCCATTACTTCGCTGTGTCATATTATTATTTAACAAATATTATTATATTATGGCTAGTATATTTTCTCATGTTTATTATAGTTTTACTTATTTTTACAGTTAATAATTCATATATATGTTCGTAAATATTTTATTAATGCCTTCAGCTGATTTTCCAATATGGCCGCCTTTATAATCGTTAACCTTATAATCAGTATATCTAAATGTATAAATAGCGGCAAGATTAAGTAAATTTAATATACCCAACAACAATAGTTGATTCGTTTCTAATTGTTCTAAGGATTGTCATAAGTTTCATTTTGGTCAGTGAATTGAAGCGGAAGTTATTAATTTTTAAGTTAAATTCCTTATATTTATTTGTATTTCATGTTTTGGGCAGACGCTATTCTATTCCGCATTATTTCAAATAGCATTGTTGATTTGTTTAAATTATTTTGCCAAGTAGAAGATCACGCGTTCCTGCTTGCATTGTTGCTAAAATTTCACTGTGCCACATGAATGTATATTTCTAATATTTTACTGTTCAAACATATCCAATTTCTGGTAATGAAAAATGATTGTGTCTGGTATCACTGTGTCAGTGGGAAGGTGTAACCGTTTCCCCAGAGAACGGTTAAGTGTCTTTCGGAGAGATCTCGCGAAGCAAGAGCTGCTTCGCGTTGCGGAAGTTTCGCGTACGTATCTTGCACTGAAAACGGTCGGAATTGTCCGTTTTAGGTTGTATTACGTGGTGTACGAGCGTGTTTGCGATTCTAATAAACCCACATTAGAATAGGCTGCGGTTTTTTATTTCAAAAGTCGTAATACTTAGTACAAAGCAGGAACAGAAGAACATCCACGAGGCCGTCACGGAACATCACCAATGGATCAAAGGGGAAGGAACGTAGTATCTCAGCCCGAAACCCGGAGATGTCCATATCATGTTCTGCTGAGCTTACAAGGTAAGTGTACTTGTGCAGTGCAAAGCTACGGGACGTAGCACGCGGAACCGAAGCACAGATTTTCCGGCTAGAAGTCTGCAGATTATCTTAAGGGTTATCACCCACTGAGACGCCGGAAGCGAAATGTTCCGTTCTGTTCCCGCGCTTCCTGCCTCTCAGAGGGCTTCAAGCCTAGGGCGTCACACTTTGGGCTCCAGCTACGGAACGCGCGCTGGTTCGATTCATTGATTTGCTTTATTTTACTTCGCCATTTGTGCCGGTTTTGGCTAATTTTCGAAGATGGGGATGAGTGATGACATGATGAAATTGATGAACAGACGTGCCCAAGCCGGGACCACTGGCGTCGTAGCTCGATGTGCTAACCACTCCTCCACGGGGGCCAGCGCGCGCTTGTTCGAGTCTTCTGTGGGAAGCGTAACAACTTTCCTCCTGAGATTTAGGCCTGTGTATGGTTCCGGTGGCTACCCACCGTTGTGAGGAAATTGGGGAGCGACGAATGAGTAGCGCGATCCGGTCATGAAAGCCTAAAAAAACGACAGGGTTCGTCGTGCTGACCACACGTCACCCCCGTAACTGGTTGGATGATCTCCCATCTCGGCAGGTGGGAGTAAGGCCGGCGTTGGTAGGTGGTCCCGGGCCCTCAATAGGCTGTTGCGCCATGGGTTATTATTAGCTATTATTATCACAAGTCTACATGCAACTTGTACTGTAACCTAAACTATTATGAAATGAAAGCATAAAAAAGGACCTGTGTTTGTAATGGATGTGTTCTGGATATAGTTACACTCGTGTGCAAAAGTGAATATCTTAGTCATATTTCTCATATTTTGATGTAATTCACTGCTCGTATTATTTAATGTTGCAATATGCTCATGAAAATGGAATACTGTTCGAAAACAAGTTTCCTGACACTTATTCGCAGTAGTGATTGTACAGAGACGAGACTGACGGTCTGTGAGCCATTGGTCTGGTTCCGTCCGCTCTTTGGTAAGATAGAGGAAAACTTACGTAAACCAAATTTACTTTACCACGCTACTTTTTTTCAGACATACAAAGCAGTACCTTGGATATCTACCTGATTATTGCAGAAACATCGCGTATTTTGTTCATAATGATTAGTAAGTCAGGCCAATAGTATCATTTGTGAAAGTTTGGTGCTTGGTTACATATATATTCAGGATATAAAGTCGTTTTTCGAGGGCTTGTAGCGTCGAAACTTGGCGTCGAAGAAAAATGTTTATTAAGAAAAAGGTGTTGCCCTGATGGTCTCTATATGCGGGAAGACGGTGTGAATGACGTTTGCACTGTATATTTCGCGAATCCAGTTCAGACAGACTAATGTTTACAAATCGAGACAGCTATTTACTTGTATTTTTGTTTCATTTATCGCCGCTTTTCTTCCACTTTTGTCTAATCGCGACGAAGAGGATAAATGATGATTAGATGAAATTGATGAAGGAACGGTCACAAAGATCAACAATTTCCAGGCCAGGACCCGAACACGGAAACTTCGGTGGCAAGATCGAAAATCGACCACTTAACGTGCTCGAACAGCGAGACAGCCTTCAAAACAGATATTTACAACTCGAAACGAGACAGACACACTGCCAAGTCTCGTCTCGTCTACTCTCAACACCATCTCTAACCCGGACTATCAGTTTTCAAGTGGAATGTGAACCAATGTTGAAAATCGAAACAAAAGACCTATCTGTTATACTACGTGGATCCCACTTTAAACTGTAGATCCAGTCCCGATTAGCCTTACTGTGCATAAAGTGGACTTAAAACACCAAATCAATCAATCAATCAATGTTATACTATGAGGGACAGACAAATAAAAAACATTAATTTGTTCTAGTTTTTTATCTAGTGGTTTATTGCATTTTAGTATATATACGATCATTGCTGATCCACATATATTTGCATGTCTCGAGTTAATGCCTGTACCTAGGTATATCTCTAACTAACTAACTAACTAACTCTCTAACCTTCCTAAACCCGAAGGTTCATGGCTGCAGCAACACAGGCCTTACATCTGTCCCTATCTTGAGCAAGATCTATATACTCTTTTTCCATCCTTACCGATTTCCTTTAGGTCCATCTCAACGTTCTCCCTCCATCTTCGTCTTGGCCTTCCTACAGGTCTCTTACCATCAGGTTTCCCAACAAGAATCCTGTAAACTCCTCTTTCCTCTCCCATTCGTGCCACATGGCCTGCCCACCTAAGTCTTCTTGATTTAATTATTCTAATAATATCTGGACATGAATACAAATTATGTAGTTCTAAATTATGTAACCTTCTCCACTCACCTGTCTCCTCATCCCTTTTAGGTCCAAATATTTTCCGAAGGATCTTATTTTCAAATACTCTCAATTTATGTTCCTCTTTCAATGTAAGGGACCAAGTTTCACACCCATATAATACTACAGGCAAAATTACTGTTTTGTATATTTTAACTTTTATTTTCTTAGATATTAAACTAGAAGACAAAAGTTTTTGAAGAGAGAAGTAACACGCATTTCCTGAATTAAGCCTACTTTTTATTTCCTCTTTAATATAATTTTCATTTGTTAGTATTACTCCTAAGTATTTGAATTTGGAAACTGGTTTAAACGAGTTGTTATCAATAATTAGATTTGGATTATTACCTAACACTTGGTTTCGGCCTGTAAGCATATATTTAGTTTTCTCTTTGTTTTATATACCTAGGTATATCTCAGGAAGAAGAATCTTTGAGATGCACGCGCAGTCACTTACGACCCATTGCGAAGGTTTTCCCATCCATCTACCTGCAAACTGAAGCCATTATCCTCGATTTGTAAACTTGCTGACGTGGTAATCATGCACAGAGATATTGAATTTTCATTTGCCGCGGAATGCCTATAAGTTTTAGGCTTCCATACAGCAAGAAAGCACTGCCTTTCACTGATGCAAGTATGAGAAGGAGGCGCCATTTTATAAAATGACGAAAATGGTGTTGTGAAGCTCACTTGATCAGTGTTGCACCCTTCAGGTCGTTTTGTATATAGCAATTGATACCTTATGTAAATTTGACCTGTATACAGTCTTTCATATTATTCTTATCGGACTTTTAACATGTCCGTTTGATTCTCCCTCCTATTATTACCAAAAGAGGGAGACAGACTCTGTCTCACACGTTCCATACTTTTACTTCATCACTGTTACCATCTCTGTGGACCAGTGAGTGGTTGGTACACTTTCTCTGCACTGAAAGTTCTGGATTCGAGTCCCAGCTTGCGCATGCGTGTTTCTTCATCAATTTCATCCGTCTACCCTCTAGAGGCAAAAAAGAAAGGCAAAGTAAGAAAATATTTCATAACACACGTGACATGTGATTTTGTTTACGTCACTGGACATAACTTCTTGGCAGCAGCAGATTTCGAAGGGACGATGACAAGATGGAGGAGTAAGGCGTCGTAGTCTTTCCTGAGGAGACATACCATCGTTTATTTGGACATTCTCAGTTGGTCCGCAACTGGATTTGAACTCGTAACTTCTCGTGTACTCTATAATAGTCTACCTCTTTTCATTCGTTGGGAATTTGCACAGTACGTAAAGGAATGCAAGTACATAACTTGCAAATCAGTTGTATTCTTTGTTGTTTTCCTGTTATCGAATCGTCACAAGAAATTGAAGGGAGCTGGTTTTTAGTTCAAAGAGATCGTGGTAGAAAATAGAAGCAGAAGCCATTTGGGAAATCCACCATTTCCAGTTGTACGGCATTCCTGTTTTCATTGAACGGAAGAGGAAATTCTTTGTTAAAATCGTTGAATGCCTTTTATAAACTTGTCTAGTTGAAACCTTGGTAACGTGATTCGTGTTTTTTTTTTTTTAAACAGTGAAAAAAAAATATAGTTGGCGTTTCGATAGCTAAGAATGTGGGTGACATTTCCTATTAAAAGTTGCAACGAACGCACTGGTTTACCTTGAGTTTTTAATTCACTTCTTCTCTGTAGTCAGAACAAATTTCGCGTAATTATAGAATCATTAAAGCACACGCTAAAATTCCTGCTATGTGTACTTTTCATTTGAATAGAAGATTGTATCCCAATATACAGGGTTATTTCAAATTTTCTTCCCGATTTCAGACACATGTAAATGTGTTTAATGGAACTCGGATACAAAAAGTTTATACTGTGTAATCTAAAGAGCAACTCCTAAAGTTTTATTTCATTACCTCACAAGTGTTCAATGTGAGCCACCTTGGTAACTCGACATACATCTGGCCTGTAGTCGAGTTGCTTTTTGTATCTGAGTTCCATTAAACGGTATTGACATAAGTTTGAAATCGGAAAGATCATTTGTAATAAACCTGTATATATGGTATACATTCAGATATAAATTCAACCTTTGTCAGAAAAGTTCCAGGACTGAGCTCGTAAATAATAATTTATTCAATGGTCCTAGGTTTTGTCAAAATAGGCCCATCGGCTATCTATACACAGCTGCCACCTGGAGGTCATGGAAGCAAGCAGGGAAAGCTTCATCTAGGATCCTTCTCAGCACATCTGTCACAAAACCGTTTGGATTGCTACCAATATCTCCATGACACTTCCCTTTCAGCGGTGTTTACACACGAGGGGAGAAAAAAAAATCACACGGTAACTGGTCGGGTAAATATGGGGGATGTGGTAGAGCAGAGATACGATGCTTTGCCAGATATTCCTGTATTGATAAAGCAGTATGTGGCCTTGCATTGTCGTGCAATAAGAACCACTGCCCAGATGCCGACAAATCAGGACGGCGCCGCAGAATTGCTTGACGCAAATGTTTCAGGACGTCAATATAAAGGTTTTTGTTTATCGTTTGTCCTTCAGGCAGATATTCGTGGTGCACCAAACCTTTAGCATCAAAAAGTGGGATCAACATTGTCTTTGGATCATTTTGCACTGAATCTCTGCCCTTCCGAAACCTTTTGTGCCATTCAAAGATACGGCTCCTCGATAATGCCTTGTCACCAAATGCTTGCTGCATCATATTCCATGTTTCACTAGGAGTTTCCCAGCTCAACAGAAAACTTAATATTAACTCTCTGCTCGGAATGCACGTCCATCACGACACTTGTGTAACTTCCAACTAAATGCGCCAACAAGCCAAACAGTGGGCTGCTAAGCACAGCCCTGCCACCTAGTGTGTTTACATGGAAACACTTCCATGGTCATTTCTATTCAGAACACATATCAGGTGACTGAATAACACCCATTTCTTGTGTTTTAATATCACAGGTAAAGAATTAAAAAATCAGTCCTGGAACTTTTCTGACAAAGGTTGTTTAATAAGTATACACCATTGTTAGACTTCTCCTTACCGTGCACTGGGTTGTTATATATATGGTTCTTTTCATGCATGTATTTGTGCCTATCTACGTGGCGGATTTTTTAGTACAGTACCGCGGTACGATGCTAGGGGTCCCGGGTTCGAATCCTGGCATAGGCATGGTGTTCTTCATGAGTGTTCCTTCATCAATTTCATCATATTATCACTCATCCTCATCTTCTCGATTAGCCAAAAGTAGCATAAAAGAGAAGTAAAATAAACGAAATCGATCAAGTATATATTTGGCTATGGTCTACTTTTGTCCGTTAATGGAAATTCCTTCTATTGACACTTGCATGTCTTATAAACAGGTCCGTACCCAGGGGAGGGGCCATGAGGGCCATGCTCGCCCTCGAACTATGAAATATTTAAATGTGAACCTATTAAAAAGCTACGAAAATAACATCCACAATTTTTCAAATTAGTAAAAATTTCAATATCCTCCTAACATACATCAATGTGTTTCTTGCGTAGGGAGCAGGCTCTAGAAGTCTGAAGAAGGCAATATTGAGTAGTTTTAGCAAGGCTACCAGAAGTGTCGGCGAATGGAAGGGGGACGTGGAGACGCGGTTGCCCCTTCACTTTTTTCCACTTTTGCCCCTGCACTATGGCCTCTTAATGCTAAGCCTTGTCTACAATGGAAAAGCAAATTGTCCTTGCCCCCCGCCCCACACACACAGTTTTGGAACCCAGTCGCCACTAATTGCTACCAGACTAAAATATTTCAATTTTTTTGTTAACTCACATTTAGAGTTCTTTATTATAATAATAATGGCTCATACGCATAATTGAATTTATAAATATTTTTATTTTCCAAACCCAGAATAATCATGGTTGTTCAATGCTTCTGGTATAAGAATATTAAAGGAAATTTGAAAAGACTTTTAATTTGCTGAACACAGAACTAATCGAATACTTCTGACTTGAATGCAAACCTGCACAGCCTTTGTCTGTAAGCGGCTGTGGGGCTGATTGTTGGGATGAGACGGGGGGGGGGGGAAGGAGGGGGTTCGGCGAGTTGATTTTTTTCTCTTACTTTTTACCATAATGTTGCAACTCTACAATTGTACGTCTAGCTCTACCTGTAATATTACCATACCATTGGCAGTCACATCTGATACTCCAACAGCATTTCACCGACCACCAGGGGTGCCCACAGGGAGGATTCATGACGCACCTGCGTCATGAGAACTTTTGGGAGGGACAAAATTTTATATAGTTTAGCTATCAATTCTACATATCTTCACACAGAAATAGGGGGGATTGTTTCGTTTGACTTGTTATCGATTTTTAGTTATGGTTATTATGTAGTTTTTTTTTTCCTTTAGTCTCTTAATTTCAACTGTAATGAAAGGTTTCGAATGCCATGCACCTTTCGATTGTTGGCATCTCTACCAGTGGTAAACAATGTCTGATGTTTTCTTTGTGGTAGTTGCGAGTCGGCTCGGAACTTCCGACATGTGGGCTTCGGTTTTAGTGTTGGATGGTTTCAGGCACGATTTGTTTCGCTTGTATGTGTTCCTGTGCTACGACTGACTGGATAATTGTAAAATACTGTCAGTTTTCGATGTCTAAAGATTATGAAAATCTTGGAAATTTTTTTTTAAAGATGAAATCAAATTATCAACATTCAAACAAAAATCAATTACTGTATGTTTATCCAAACTATATTTATGTGTGTGTGTAGGGGGGGGGGGTTGGGATGAACATTTCTTTTGGGGGGATGGGCACCCCTGCCAACCACCGTGGGGCAGAGTGGTTAGCACAGCGCGATACGACACCAGAGGTTCCGGGTTCGAATCCCAGCCTGAGCGTAGGTGTTCTTTGTGAGTGTACTCCTTCATCAATTTCATCATATCTTCCATCATCCTCATCATCGCGATGAGACAAATTTGTCAGAATAGCAATGCAAAATAACATAATTCAATCAACCTCACAGCATTTCTGATCTTCTCTTTGATCCAGATTTTCGGATCTACCCTCTCCTCCCCTTTAAAAAGATCCTGGATACGGACCTTATAGATGCATGTACAAAATATAGATGAATGACTAACTAACTCCATAGCCTTCTTAAACCCGAAGGTTCATGGCTGCAGCAACACAGGCCTTCCATTTTTCCCTATCTTGAGCAAGTTCTATATACTCTTTTCTATCCCTACCTATTTCCCTTAGGTCCATCTCAACGTTGTCCCTCCATCTTCGTCTTGGCCTTCCTACAGGTCTCTTACCATCAGGTTTCCCAACAAGAATCCTGTAAACTCCTCTTTCCTCTCCCATTCGTGCCACGTGCCCTGCCCACCTAAGTCTTCTTGATTTAATTATTCTAGCAAGACTAATATAAGTATGAAGCTTATTGATCATTATTATTTATTAATAGAAAGCAAGAATTAAATAAAATTTAAAACAAAAAAATAATTTCAACTTTTTTTTAAATCTCTCTACATATATTCTTGGAACTGGCACCTCCCTCAAAATAATCCTGGGTACGGATCTGCTTATAAACATGTGTCATTTATATGAGGACAATCTGTGATGTTAACAATATAAGCCAAAATTGAGGTCAAATTCACATTTACCTATCGTTATAGGGTTGAAGAGTAATTTTCTGCCCTTGAGACGTTCGACATGGAAATGCTTGTACCGTTTCTGTGGACCAATTTCCTCACACACTGAGCTGAGCGAGCTGTCGTCTTTCTTATCGTCTCGCATACGTTAATTCACCTTCAGCGACTCGTAGAATGAATAGACATTCCCACCTTACATCTCTACGCTCTCTGAGGTTTTGCAACTGTTTCGCTTCAGCTCCTACGCAAAACACGAACACACATGGTTGTTTCGACCTTTCAACTTTATCCTTCAATCTATTTTCTCATTGTATTTCCGTCCCTTTGTCTCTCTGCTGCGGTATGACCTTCGTTGCCATGGCATCCATCTATCGCTAACTTCATTCCTAAACCTTGCAATAAAGCTTCGATTATATCATAAAAATATTTCACTATTTTTATACGTTCTTGTGCAAAAATGGATTACTGAATACCAGAGCGAAATACTATATTCCAAGAAACACCGGACGTAGACAGATATTTTATTTTGTTCTTGAAAGTAATAGCTGTCGACAGAGTACGCCAACCAATGTCCAAGTTACCTAGCAGCGCACACTAAGCGGTCAACATTGCACTGATTCAAACGTGTGTTAATTTCATTTGGTTCGATTTTTGTTATTTAGCGTCGTTTTTCTTCCACTTCTGGCGAATCGCGACAATGAGTATGAGTAATGATTTCATGAAATTGATGCCCAGGCCGGGATGCAAACCGTGGTGACTCCTGGCGTCGTACCGGGATGCGCTAACCCCTCCGCCACAGAGGTCGGCTGCTTCAAAAGTTCACTGTCTAAATTATACACACACAAACACACGCGCGCGCGCACGTATATATATATATATATATATATATATATATATATATCAGTAGCGAAGCGTAGTCTTACGAAGGAGGCAAGCAATGTTTCAGTACAACAAAACATGTAGTACAATGGCACGCCAAGAGGGGGATTAAAGGTTTATAGCCTCATTGGCCCGGTCGCTGGATTTGTCAAAATATCATAATAAAGTGACGGTTCTAAAAATAAACCATATGATCCTCAAACGTCACATTTACTTTCGAAATTCCAGATAACGTTATTCGTATGGTAGTAAACGACTTACATATGCGAACTTTCCGCATACGACTAAAGGGGTACGTAATTTCTTATTTATTTATTAGTACCTTTATTTGTTCATAATTTTTTAATGTGGGCAAACGGTGACCAAACGGATTTAGGTAAAATAACTCATTTATTTAATTTACACTGCGTGATTGTAATTTAGGATTTGTGGGCACCCTAAAAATCGCATTCGGAGTCAAACATTAAAATAAAAAGTTAAACACAAACTTTAAAAATTTCATTTCAAACCAAAGAAACACATGCATAGACGATGTACTCACCACAATAAATTCCAAACTCCCTTGCATATATAGGAAATTTCCCGCTATCGAACAATTCAACAAATCTTAGGGCCTCAAGGTTCTCAAAACGTGAAGACACTCCCATGCTCTTTCCACAACTGGAAAGCATCCACGCAAGATCACTTTGGAAATCTCTGAAACGACCGAAAGTGATACCAACCTATTTCCTTAATTTTATCCCTCATGGGAAGGAAAGATATATCAGTATGGAGATAGAAATTAAGTGGTGGAATCAGAATCATTACAGCAGAAAGAGTATATACATAATATTAATATTTAAGTAATAAAGTGTCATACAGAGGCGGGGCCGGGGCCAGGGCCGGGGCCGGGGCCGGGGCCGGGGCCGGGGGAGGGTTAGCCCCCCTTTGGCCCAGTATTCCAAAAAAAGGAAAGTCAAAGGCAGGAAAAGATGACAAAATGAGGAGATTACTACAAAAAATCCTGGGAGCACCACTTGTGTCATAATAATAAAACTTAAAACATGTTCTTGTGTTCATAATGTGTACAATGTATACGATTTAATTGTGCTGTGTAAATATCAGTAGAGAGTTCTTTTTAGATAGCTTTATTTTCACCCCAAGTTTTATTCAAAAGCAGTCAATTTATTGAATGTGGTTGTAAAATTTGTGAAACAGCTCACTTGAATTAGGTGTAAATAATTTGGCAGTTGCAAACACTGGTGCGGTCAACACTTTCGACGTAATTTGAGCTGGACCGAGCTGGACACATGGTGCAGACCAAGGTCCGTCGAATCTTCCCTCCCTCCCTGGGGAAACTCTTCACGGGGGTGCAGACATTTCACTTCCTGGAGACACAAACCCCCGCCCTTTACCATCTCGCTCGAACTCCCAATATCCATTTTTTTACGCGTTTTACAATTCGCGAAATCTAAAATAAATTGTAATATAAAATTATATATATATATATATATATATATATATATATATATATATATATGGAATTTAGAACAATGATAATAACTTATTTTAGTTATTTTATGACTAAGAATTATTTTTATATTCGCGATCTTGTTTACGTGTTCATGAAGACACAAATTCTCTACTCGTAGTTTTTGGTGGTAATATATCCTTCTGCTTTCGGTTGAGCTCGGCTATTTTCGGGAATCACGCAAGCTCAGCAAGCAGAGCTTTTGGTATAAGCGTTGTGGACGGGTTCCACTCGAATTTCACGCTTCGCCATGTGACTACTTCGGGTGCGTTATTTTCCCGCAGAGCAGCCGCAAGCATTGAGGCTGGTGCTTGCTACAGATCTGCTGAGGGAGTTTGCGGCCGTAATTTTTCGCGAAATCGAGTGCGATGGAAACGAAATAAGGCTAAAACATTAAGTACATTAAATGATATTCGAATAATGCAAGCAGTGCTTGCATTGCTTGTACTATATCTTCGCCTCTGATATATATATATATATATATATATATATATATATATATATATATATTGATGCACTCACTGGATCTTCGCTGTTACGTGGGATCTTACCGTGAATTCAGTAGGACCCAGATGATAGAGCAGGAGGTTTCAGGTCCCCCTACAATCCCCTTATCAACCCCTAGCAAGTGTGGTGGAAGGAAGCACGGGATGTTGAGTGCTGCCCAACTCACCTCTCGGTCAGTCAGTCCGGCGTTGACGTCCTGTTTCGGTCTCGTGCTGGGTATCCTTGTCTGTGATGCCCACAATCTTCCGTTCGTGACGTCCGGCAAAAGAAGTAAGCCCGACAGTTCTTCCGTATACTGTGGCGTTACAGGCTGACTGGGTGCTGGCGGCTGACTCTTCGCGGAGTATTGGCCTTTCGCTTCGTGCCCGATACAATGGCACGATTGGAAACGGCGACATAGACTGGGTCGCGGCGAAAGATGGCTGTCCGGGTGTTGCGACGGGGTTCCCTACGGAACTCGCTGCGACGAAGATGACGAGCGCCGACCTCGCGGTGTCAAACAGGCGGCTAACCGCGTCAGCCCAGTGAACAAAGCTGGCTGCTGTGGTGTAAGGCAGAGTAGCGGTTGCCCCCGGGTCTTCTTCGACGCTCGTCGCAGCGTTCTCAAACGGCAGACCTCTTTTGTAACTTCTATTCTCGGTGCTAGCTTCTGCGTTCAACAGATCCCTTATCCAAATTTGCTGGCCTATTTAGCGCCGGTTGCTCTGCTACGTTTCTGCTTATTAATCGTTCCGGGTCGGCGACTGTTTACTTGTTTATTTCAGCCGTCTGACCCGGCAGTGAATTAGGAATGCTGTACGTTTCCTACGTCACTGCTGATCTTGCAAAGGACTGTTATTTGTTACGACTGACCGAGTTCTGATGGATGGCTTGGAAATTATGAGTTTTATGATGGCTCCCTTGTTTCATTCCACAAAATATATATATACACAATACACACACACACACACACACACACACACACACACACACACACACGTATATAACTGATACCAACAATAAAAGTTTCAAGTTAATATATTGTGTTTAATCACATAGTATTTCATGGGTGGAGTGTGTAGGTATAAGTAAAGTAATAACTAACAAGTAGACAGTGTCAAACATCTTCTGTATAAGCTGAATATAGGTGTCACGTGCTGGGTTATTTTCACACACTTCTTGTCAGTTCATGCAGTTATTTGTTGCTAGTTTAGTATGCCACAAAATTACTCTTACACAAAATGTCTCGAGTCACACAAGTATTAGAGTAACAGCAGTTTTCTTCCCCCACAGCTAGTATTTCTCCCATACCTTCCCCAGTTGGCCGGTTACAGAGCTGGGACTATTTCAATTAACAGGAAGAAGAAACAAATGCATTCTAAAATAGCTGAATGTTTACAGAAAGTTGTTTATGCTAGGGATGGTCATTTTCGAAAAAAAAAAAAAATTGGATTTTCGAAAATGAAATTTTATCATTTTTCGAAAAAAATTGTCGTACTTCCTGCTTCGTTTTTGAATGATTCGAAAAAGAGTGTCATGTCTACTAAGGAATGCTGCCGATTAAAGGTGATATGATACAATTTACTTCACGATACTCAAGCATATGACAGCGAGATGCAGTTTTTGCCTGAAGATATTAATTATATGGGTAAACCAGTGGCGTCTCGTGGCCTCAAATTTGGCCGGGGCTTATTTTTTAAAGAATTTAAAATATAATGACAATTCACATGAATTACAAAAAAACGGGTATTTATCTTCTTCTAAACTACAAAACTGGACTTATTTTTTTTAAAGAATTTAAAATATAATGACAATTCACATGATTACAAAAGAAACAGGTATTGTTGTGAAACATACCTTTCTACGAACGTTGACTCCTGTTCTTCTGCTCAGCAAATTTTGTTATTACTTTTTCGTTGAAGCCCTCTATGTTTGAAATGTATTCTATCTCTATTGTAAGCAAGTGTCAAGGCATTTGGTCTGTCTTGTCCCATTGCATTTCTTAAGCAGGTTTTAATACGCTTGAATGTGCTGAAACATCGTTCAGATTCAGCTGTGGCCACTGGAGTTATTAAAACTATGTTTGTCATTTTTACTGTTCCTGAAAAGGTACCCTCTAAATAATTTTAAATAAAAAATGAATGCAATCTACTGATAGAGTTTTATGTTTTTCAACTCTTCACTGCAATAAAGAATACTAAGTTCCCTCTTTAGTTTTCCCTCTTCTATGAAGGGATAATAAATCTGGGAAGATGCCTCTGTTTAAAGATTGTTCTCTTTCATTATGTCCTCGTAGAGCAAGTTCATGTCGACCACAGAATTTTAAGCAATCGATAATTCTATTTAATATATACCTATTTTTCCGGACAAATTCATTGTATCTTGTAATTGACAGCCTATGTCCTTCATCAATTTGTGTTCGAACATCAACCCTGCCAAACTCACTGAAACATAGCGAATGAAAGCCACCAAAACACTACCGTACAACACGCCGAGATCGAACGCGACGCAACGAAAGTAGCCCCGAATCAGCACTCAAATCCATTGCACTCTTACCTCCTCTCTCTGCTAGCATGTGACCTTCACTGTAGCGTAGGTGGGTGTAGGCCACGCCTTCCTTTGCGACGCGCCCCGGAAGACGATAATTGACATCAATGCCGCTAGGAGCGCTGTCGTATCCATTGCAAAAGACGATGAATTTACGTGGGTAAAAATCGCCTTTTAAAAGAAGGTGTGATAGTTATGCGTTATGGTGATTGATAATTCCGTGAATACGTCCGTTTTTCTTTAGGGGCTAAGCCCCGGAAGCCCCAAGGGACGAGACGCCACTGGGGTAAACCCGACATCACAAAAGGAAACTTTGAAACTGAATTCGATTTTCAGATTCTTTTTTTTTGGAAGAAAAGTTACTTTTTCTGTTTCTCGAAAAAAATTAGTTTTCGAGAAACAGAGAAACTATCCACAATCGAACATTTTCCAGTCATATTCAGCATATTTGTTCCTTTTCAGGATAGCTATAAACTAGGGATGGCCAATCTTTTCCGAAAAATTCAAAATCGAAAAAGACATTTTTCGGAAACGAAAAAGGAAGTACGAAAATCTTTTCGAAAACGAAAAACGAAGTACGAAAATGTTTTCGACAAACGGTAAACGAAATTTGTTTTAGAAAAGGGGAAAAAATCGATTTTTTGTCGTTCGGAAAACGAGAAACGATTTTTTTTTTAAAAAACGAAACATTTTATCTTGAAACAAAATAAACGCACAATTTCTGGAGGTAAGAAAAACGATTTTTTTTTCGAGAAACTAACGTTTTTTCCAAAAAAACTAAAACTAAAAATATTTTCTGAAATATTTAGAATTTCATGTTATGAAAACGATTATTTTTTTTCGAAAAACGAAACATTTTCTCAAGAAAAAAACGAACAGTTTTTGTGGGTACGAAAAACAATTTCTTTTTTTCGAGAGACGAGAAACAACTTTTCTTCCAAGAAAACCTGAAAATCGAAATATTTTCTGAAATATTTTTAAATTCATGTTATGAAAATCGATTTTTGTTAGAGAAACTGAAAAAAATAGAAAATTGAATTTTCTGGAGTATTAAGAAATTCATGTTATGAAAACGCTAATTTAATTACTATGCTCATAATATGAATTTCTAAGTACGTATTTCAGTACAGCGCTACGACGCCAGAGGTCACAGGTTCAAATCCCTGTACGTTCATGGATGTTCTTTGTGAGTGCCATTTCATCATGTTATCACGCATCCTCATCCTCGCGATTATCCAATTGATTAATTGATTTTCTTTAATTTACTTCGTTCTTCCGCTACTTTTGGCTAATCGCGAAGATGAGGATGAATGGTGATAAAATTAAATGGACGAGAGGACAGCCATAAACACACAAGAGCAGCACATAACACGGGCCCCGCAGAGGATTATATTGGTCGTAAGTCCAGACGCCAGAGCCTCGCTAGTCTGCAAAATGCAGTCCAGGGTGTACTACGTGGAAGGGATGTTGGCAAAGGGTCACCCCTTACACTCTGCGATTAGCCAAAAGTGGCGGAAAAGTGAAGTAAAAATGAACCAAATCAATCAATCAGTCTAAATATTTTTAGAACGTATTTTAGGAACGTATCTCTCTTACCAAAACAAATGCCAAATCACGAAAATCTTAGCAATTGATAATAAAGGTGAATGCTATCACCAGGCAACGAATTTATTTGTAGTAAAAGAGTGCAAAATATAAATACATATTTAGTTATTTTCACCAAAATATGGAGTTAAATATGAACTTAAATGCTACTCGACTTGGGACTCTCTTCCAAAATTGCCAAAAATAATGGTTGCAACAACCAGGAGTCGATGCTTGAGTCCTCATTCTCTATTGTTGACAACAATTGTAAATATACGGGAATTTCAAGTGTTTTACAATAGCAAAAGCAAAGAATTGGGAGGTGTAAAATAGCTCGTATATTGTTCGGATGTCAGGAAACTTGTAATTATCGCTATCGAAGGACATGAAAAGGTCGTAAACTTTCGTTTGTTTAACGTCCTTTCGGACTTTGTCAGTTATTCGCAAGAAATTCACCCAGCTCTTGCGGTCACACGGGGACATGTAGGCCTCGTTATTGCGCGAATATGGAGTAGGCTATATGTTGAGAAAAACTATATCTGAAATTTGGAAATAATATGTAATAAAATATGTAAAATATGAGCCAAAACCTAATATATGTACAAATATGGAAAATAAAAATTGAAGTTTTCGAATCTACATGCCATGATGTGCAAAGATAATATAAAATATAACTGATTTCATCTTTATATATAAATATGTATTTTCACATAAGTTCGGTCTCTGGCTATCACTATCCAATCAAGAGGATCTGAGATCCATAATCATTCATCTTATGAGCTTATCTTCCTTTAGTCCCTGTGTGTAAAGGAGAGCGATTGTAACTTAATGTTTCGTGCTGCGAACAGACAATTCACTTCACACGCGGAGCACTGTACTGACGGGAATGCTTGAAAGTTTAACTGTGTATCATTCCCATGTTATTACGCAGTTTTCTTTAGTAGAATTACTATTTTATTTTTGTAAGGGAAGAGAAAGTAAGTCTTTCCTTAAATTACGATGGTACGATGTAATTCCGAAGGAAAATGTGGAGCTATTTGAATGTGATGTTGGAAAACTAGAGTTGAAAATATTTACCATGCTCTCGTTTCGCCCTTTCACTAAACGTTAAACGTGTATCTCCAACTACCATTTCTGGCAGTCTTGTTAACTTAATTATACACTTAAAAGAGATTAATTCCCTGGACTTTATTTGTAGCTGAACATAAAGCCGCTCATTAAGGAACATTTAAGAAGATGTATTTGGGCAGGGTTGTTAAAGGTCCATACATTCTAATTGGTTCTTTTGGGTTCCGTAACAGGACAGAAACATTTTTCTCGCAAAATGTAAAATCGGTCCAAGTTGTGTATTGTTTCATTGAAAAAAGGTTCCTGGACCATGTTTAAATTTATTAGAAAAAAAAGATTCCTGGACCATATTTAAATTTATTAGGAAAAAAGGTTCCTGGACCATATTTAAATTTATTAGGAAAAAAGATTCCTGGACAATATTTAAATTTATTAGGAAAAAAGGTTCCTGGACCATATTTAAATTTATTAGGAAAAAAGATTCCTGGACAATATTTAAATTTATTAGGAAAAAAGATTCCTGGACCATATTTAAATTTATTAGGAAAAAAGATTCCTGGACAGTATTTAAATTTATTAGGAAAAAAGATTCCTGGACAATATTTAAATTTATTAGGAAAAAAGATTCCTGGACAATATTTAAATTTATTAGGAAAAAAGATTCCTGGACCATATTTAAATTTATTAGGAAAAAAGATTCCTGGACAATATTTAAATTTATTAGGAAAAAAAATTCCTGGACAATATTTAAATTTATTAGGAAAAAAGATTCCTGGACAATATTTAAATTTATTAGGAAAAAAGGTTCCTGGACCTTATTTAAATTTATTAGGAAAAAAGATTCCTGGACAATATTTAAATTTATTAGGAAAAAAGATTCCTGGACAATATTTAAATTTATTAGGAAAAAAGGTTCCTGGACCTTATTTAAATTTATTAGGAAAAAGAGATTCCTGGACAATATTTAAATTTATTAGGAAAAAAGATTCCTGGACCATATTTAAATTTATTAGGAGAAAAGATTCCTGGACAATATTTAAATTTATTAGGAAAAAAGGTTCCTGGACCATATTTAAATTTATTAGGAAAAAAGATTCCTAGACAATATTTAAATTTATTAGGAAAAAAGGTTCCTGGACCTTATTTAAATTTATTAGGAAAAAAATATTCCTGGACAATATTTAAATTTATTAGGAAAAAAGATTCCTGGACCTTATTTAAATTTATTAAAAAAAGATTCCTAGACAATATTTAAATTTATTAGGAAAAAAGGTTCCTGGACCATATTTAAATTTATTAGGAAAAAAAAGATTCCTGGACCTTATTTAAATTTATTAGGAAAAAAAGATTCCTGGACAATATTTAAATTTATTAGGAAAAAAGTTTCCTGGACCATGTTTAAATTTATTAGGAAAAAAGATTCCTGGACAATATTTAAATTTATTAGGAAAGAAGGTTCCTGGACCATATTTAAATTTATTAGGAAAAAAGATTCCTGGACAATATTTAAATTTATTAGGAAAAAAGATTCCTGGACCATATTTAAATTTATTAGGAAAAAAAGATTCCTGGACAATATTTAAATTTATTAGGAAAAAAGATTCCTGGACAATATTTAAATTTATTAGGAAAAAAGATTCCTGGACAATATTTAAATTTATTAGGAAAAAAGATTCCTGGACCATATTTAAATTTATTAGGAAAAAAGATTCCTGGACAATATTTAAATTTATTAAAAAAAAAGATTCCTGGACAATATTTAAATTTATTAGGAAAAAAGATTCCTGGACAATATTTAAATTTATTAGGAAAAAAGATTCCTGGACCATATTTAAATTTATTAGGAAAAAAGATTCCTGGACAATATTTAAATTTATTAAAAAAAAAGATTCCTGGACAATATTTAAATTTATTAGGAAAAAGATTCCTGGACAATATTTAAATTTATTAGGAAAAAAGGTTCCTGGACCTTATTTAAATTTATTAGGAAAAAAGATTCCTGGACAATATTTAAATTTATTAGGAAAAAAGATTCCTGGACAATATTTAAATTTATTAGGAAAAAAGATTCCTGGACAATATTTAAATTTATTAGGAAAAAAGGTTCCTGGACCTTATTTAAATTTATTAGGAAAAAGAGATTCCTGGACAATATTTAAATTTATTAGGAAAAAAGATTCCTGGACCATATTTAAATTTATTAGGAAAAAAGATTCCTGGACAATATTTAAATTTATTAGGAAAAAAGGTTCCTGGACCATATTTAAATTTATTAGGAAAAAAGATTCCTAGACAATATTTAAATTTATTAGGAAAAAAGGTTCCTGGACCTTATTTAAATTTATTAGGAAAAAAATATTCCTGGACAATATTTAAATTTATTAGGAAAAAAGATTACTGGACCATATTTAAATTTATTAAAAAAAAGATTCCTAGACAATATTTAAATTTATTAGGAAAAAAGGTTCCTGGACCATATTTAAATTTATTAGGAAAAAAAGATTCCTGGACAATATTTAAATTTATTAGGAAAAAAGATTCCTGGACAATATTTAAATTTATTAGGAAAAAAAGGTTCCTGGACCATATTTAAATTTATTAGGAAAAAAAAGATTCCTGGACCTTATTTAAATTTATTAGGAAAAAAAAGATTCCTGGACAATATTTAAATTTATTAGGAAAAAAGTTTCCTGGACCATGTTTAAATTTATTAGGAAAAAAGATTCCTGGACAATATTTAAATTTATTAGGAAAAAAGGTTCCTGGACCATATTTAAATTTATTAGGAAAAAAGATTCCTGGACAATATTTAAATTTATTAGGAAAAAAGATTCCTGGACAATATTTAAATTTATTAGGAAAAAAGGTTCCTGGACCATATTTAAATTTATTAGGAAAAAAAAGATTCCTGGACCTTATTTAAATTTATTAGGAAAAAAATATTCCTGGACAATATTTAAATTTATTAGGAAAAAAGGTTCCTGGACCATGTTTAAATTTATTAGGAAAAAAGATTCCTGGACAATATTTAAATTTATTAGGAAAAAAGATTCCTGGACAATATTTAAATTTATTAGGAAAAAAGGTTCCTGGACCTTATTTAAAGTCATTCCGGAGAAAGGTTCCTGGACCGTATTTAAATTGATCCGGAAAAAAGGTTCCTCGACGGAATTGAAATACTTTACAGATAAAAAGGTTCTTTACGGTCCGGAATCCAATTGCGCTGGCTGATTTTCAATCCTGGACCGGAATTGAATTTAATTATAATTCCTGGACCTTTAAAAATCCTGTATTCGGGTTCAAGGGCATAAGAAGAACGAAGATCATTGAAGGTCAAGAAAACTGCAGGAATTGCTTGTATCAGTTGTATTGAACTCGACAAAACTTTAATAATGTAAAACCAATGTAGAGGAGAACTTATGGCTTTGCCAAGATTGCCACCCACACGTCTTTTGTAACAATTGAGGGCAATAACACTGGGGGAAAGCGCATGACCTTGACACACTGTCGTCGTCATTCACTGCTGTTTCGTATGTACTCGCCAAGGGCAGAAGCCACCTCATGAATACGAAACTGTTTATTAACAGGGAAAAAGAATAATATACACTAAGATTTTCTCCGTAACCTACATTTTAAATTCTTTGTCATTGTGAGCACTTAATCGATGAATCCAACACGTGAACACTGTATATGCTAAAACCAAGGACATATTTAGGGGGAAGGGGTCCAAGGGGCCCCGACCCCCTCCAAAAGACTTACTAAACACAAAAATTAAATAATGAAAATAATGAAATAATAAAATAACTAAAATTAAATAATGTTAATACACTTGTTGTTAAATCGAGGGTTATTTATATCGGCCGATCTAATTGGAAGGCAAGGATTATATTGTGATCATACGACTTTGAATGACAATACCAGAGAAGATTTATGCAAGATTTATTACTACTTATAACGTAACATTCATAAAATATCACCAGAAACGTATATTGTCAACTGGTGTTAACATCCTTTTTTATGTTAAATAAACTAATTTCTAACTAAACTTAATTTCCTTGCCAGGGAAGTTTTTTTTACCAATTTTGTCGACCTTAACTACACGTAAGCTAGATAATGAATACATCCTACTATATCACTATTCTTATACCGTCCTTTTACCTATTCATGTAATAAAATATAATATTAATTACTTCGAATATATCAATACTATTTTAATTAATTTGATATAATTATAATTATTTTAGTTCAAATATTATTATTGTTATTGTTATTATTATTATTATTGTTTTGAGACACTTGGTTCGGATCCCCCGAAAAATATTTCTGGCTGAAACATATTGGGAAGCTACTATAAAATTAAATTTTCTATGGCCACCCACTAGCAGAAGTGGTTAGCGTGATGCTGTGTGGTAGGCAATGGTCTCAGGTTCGAATCCTGGGTAAGACTGGATGTTTCTCAGTTCCGTCGCCTATGTCAAAATTTCCTGATTCATTGACATGATCGTGATTAACCTCCTTTGGAGAAAAGCGACGTAAAATGAACCAAATAGTAATAATTCAGTAACAGGTTCGTTTTTCAAGGGAGGTGGGGGGATTCGGCTGTTCTAAGCATTCTATGAACATTCATGTTTCAGTAATTGAAGAGAAATATAAAAAAAACGACGTAAATCTAGGTACTAAATACTTTATGATAAACATTGGCATTTTACTAATGTAAACTTGCCACAACGTGTTAACCCTAGCATACCCAAGGGGAAGGGGGTCTGTTTGGCCCATCACCTCTATTTTCTCGATTTTCAACTGTGAATTTTTTTGTAAACGAATTGAAAATAAATCACATTGTTCCCTTAATTGTTCCCAATATTTCTCTATTACTTTTGTTCATAAAACATAAATGTAATGCAAATAGGAGGCAAAATGCACTTGGTGGGCTTATCAAGCACCATCTTTGAATACATCTCATTTGAGACACTCATGCCAGTGACAGTGTACAATTGGTTGGTAACAATGACTGCGCCAGGGAAAAGTGACTGGGGAGGGCGGAAGGGTGCCATAAAATATTGTTGGGGCAGTCACATTCTAAGGCCCGAAAACACTACATATATATACCTATATAATATATATAAATATATAATAATATATAATTATTATAATATATAATAATAGTTATTATTAATATTATTATTATTATTATATTCATGTACGGTGTTTTGTGTTTGTCATTTATTTAGAGGGGACGTTTACTGCCTAAATTTACTTCTTGATTACGAGTTTATCTCAATATGATTCTATTTAATAAAGTCATTAATTCTTTTTTTCTTAAGTTGCGTTGTTTCTAGTGGCCTATTTCAGTATTGGAAGACATTCATAATTTTATAATTCATCGTCTTTCTTGAGATGAAACTACTGATATAAATATTCAAGTTATGAGAATAATATAAATGTATAAATAATAGTATAAATGACGAAAAGAATGTTTCAAATAATTAATTTTCTTGCAAAATAAACATGACGTTGGAGGAAATTAGTCTTCTTAAGTAATAGAAACAACGAAAGCCACTTAGTGAAGTGTAGTTCGCCTGTAGGAAAATTCTGCTGAATGCACTGACCACTGTCCACTGCCCACCTTCGGTGCGCATACGTCCAGGACTTGACATTTCTTCTCAATAGCAAGGACAGCCAAATGAGGCAGAAGGCATCGGTTTCAAAGACGAAAAGGTTTTTTCACACGCTGCATTGGAAACTGGAATTGTTACAGAGAATACAACTAGAGTGTGAACCTTGTGAAATGCCAATTTACACTTTCCTAGGATTTCGAAGAAATCCATTAACAGGAATACTTTAGTTCCATCTTTGTAACGCTGAAGACTTTTGGGCAAAACCTGAGATTCACCTTTCAGGGAAATGTTATCACAGGAATAAAAATCTGAAAAAGGTTACAGTTTTCTCATAATTCAAGAAATATACTGACCCTGGCACACCTCCAACGTATGTTTGTGCTACACAATTACAGGCACCTATGAAGTTATTGGGAAGAAGTTCTTCGATTTTGATATGTGCGAGAAAGAGCAAACCTACACCTAATGATTAAGGAGTGGCAAATCCTAATAAGATTTATTTTACCTTCCCGCCATACAAATATTTGTCCTGTTCCATTTTCGCACAAAGTCTTTTGTTTCATCTGACATCAGTGCGAATACTTTCGCCTCTTTCACTTCCTGGCTTATTTTGCTGAGAATAAGTGTGGATATTACGCAGATTAATTTGTTTTGAATCGAATTTTTAGTGTAATTTGCATTTTAAGGTTCAAGTTCAATACATTTACTTCATTAGTATCGAAAAAAAAAATCCTTTGTTAAGGATTGCATCAGACTCATCACTTCGAAAATCAAGTCGCTGAATCGTAAGAAACCCGATGAATCCACAACAACTGACATGTAGTGTCGGTTTTTTTTGGATCACCTTTGGTCCCGGGTTCGATACCTGGTGGAGGCACTTTAAACTGCAGGTCCAGTCCTGATTAGCCTTAAAGTGCACTTAAAACACCAAATCAACCTACCAACGAAATCTTGAACCTCCTTTGGATGTCTTTTACTAATTAACGTTGTCACGATTAGAATAACTTTCCCGTACTACAGATGATGTTTTGTGGTCCTCAAAATGTTCGTGATGTTTTAAAACCATCCACATTCAACGCTTTTTTACAGATCTTAAAACTTGTTTTAAACTTAGGGTAATCACGACGATTACAGGACAGAAATGAATGAGAAATCGCCTATGCCCAGGTCGGCGCTCGAATTTTGAACGAAAGTCAAATAATATTTGTTAGTCACGTTGGGGCAGATGGGGGAGGATGGCAAGTGTTTGAAGGCGGGCGTCCCCCTGCCCCCTCTGGCGTCGTCACTAGTTAGTAATGATGGTAATTTTGGTAACTATTATAATTAATGAACAAATACATATCTATAAACAAGAAGCATTAATAAAAAATTATTATGCTTCTTGTGAGTTTTACTGAATGTGAAGACACACATGCAATACTTGATTATTATTTCTTATTAATGATAATATTTTTTATAATTATTATAATTAATTAATAAATAACTGCACATCATAATCAACAAAGTAAGCACTAATTCAATAATAAAATGGTTTCTTGAATTTTAATGATAAAAAAGTGCGGGCCTGCGAGTACCCCCTCCCCTCCCCCTCAGGTAAGTACATTACGACATGGGTACACTAGGGTTAAGCATAGAGAATTGGAGTTTTGTATAATACACAATTTTGAACCCACAATTATGTTTTCATTAAAATCATCGTATTTACATGAAAAAATAATTTTACTTTGTTCCGAAGTTTCTTTTCTAAGTCTATGTGAGACTAAAGTTACAGTTTAACTCAAGACTTGGAAATGTGTATTATTCAATAGAAACTGACGCTCGAATGAAGAAAAGGGAACACAAAATATTTTGTTGAAGGAGCTCTTCTACTTTTATAGTTTGAATATTCCACTTTTTGCTTTGGCACTTGTGGTTTGTCGTTTAATACAAAAGGCCTTGAACTAACTTGTGCGTTAAATTACCTGTTGTACGCAATCACCTGAGAAAAATCAGCCTTTTTGGACTCTCTGACACGCATTTTGCGATAGCGTTTCTTAGGTCACTGGCTCAAGAAGTTAAAATAGTGACAGCATGGCGTCATGACGCAAGCTTATGAGTGGTGTTTCACTGTTCTACACTGACCCTCAATTGTTATGAATTATTATGTCATCAACATAGAGTTCTGACAAAACACAACATTTATAGGGATTTTGAAATAATTTGTACGTGTAAAGAGAGAGAGAGATTATTCAATAAATATTAATATTTATGCCAGAATGACTGCTTCACTGGTAAGCCGGTTAGCATTACCCAATGTGAAACCATAACTTTTTGTGATTTGAAATTATCAATATGCATTATGACGTGGATGATTCTAAGCGTCACAAAAATTATTTAAATGCAATTTCTTTTTTAACTTTTAGGTCAAGTTGTCAAATTATTTGTAATATATTTTATGTTTCTACCACATTTAGAATATCTTTTTCATTCTGTAACTCTTTCCAAAACATTTTCCCCCATTGGATGGCCCCTTCAGATGGACACAGATGTTGTTGCAGCCCCCAAACCTCCCGCACCCTTACACACACACACACACTCTCTAAATCCAGATCTGGTTCGACCTTACTATAATCTAAATTCTCATGGTGTGTAGTATTGCAGTTTCCATCCAACGTGGAACTGAACAGGGTGAGTCAGAGATATGGCCACACGTTTGAAGTAAATGTAGTGTGTTACAAGGAAATGGTGGATGAAACATAATTTTTTTAAATTCAGGTAAGTGTTACGCGACCGAGCTTACGTCATTAGCAAAGTTAGCGCTGAACATGCGAGTTACCGTTGAAGCGTGGGCAATTCTACACAAGAATGATCACGAGACTGGCGAGACGTTATTTTAACGTAACATTGTTGCCATCGATTGTGGGAAGGTGGAGAAAACGACTGCTTACATCAAATTGTTGTTTAGTTTAAGTCAATTGCTCTCACGGTCATTCTGGTATGCAATTGCCCACGCTGCAACTGTAACTTGCTGCTGCATGTTCATCGCCATCTTGACTGAAATGAAAAATGAAGTTTCGAGTTTACTATACCATTCACCATTTCCCTCTACATTGTACAGTAACACACTACATTTACTTCAAACGTGTAGCCATATTTCTGACTCACCCTGTATAGCTGTTCTGTATGAGAACTGTATATCCAATCCACGTCAATTTCTGTTTGTTCGTGTTTTAATGCACACATTGCAGAGTCGTGTAAGAACTACACCAGAGCTACACATCTTAATTAAGAGAGTTGCAGAAGTTTATCTACTTGCGCTATGTCAGTCGTAGAAACGCTTGCTGGGATAAAGAGAGATTAAACCAAATATCTTCATTCAAGGTTTTGTAATGATTTTAAGCTCACTTTATGCACAGATAGGCTAATTGGGACTGCACCTACAGTTTAAAGTGGGATGCGAACCACTGTGCGCCTACAGTTGATATCGAATCTAGGACCCCCTTATTACAAGGCAACGACGTAAACCCTCAATTTCATTTACAAAGCATGTAAGAAAAACCTTCAGCACACTACACCATTGATAACTACACACGTTCTTCAGTTTACCTGTGGTATGACGTCACTGCACCCTAACTGTCGATGAAAAGGGATGTATTCCTCGCAGTTAGGCACCAGGGTGAGTAGGGGCCTGGTTTTACATCGGGTATGAATTTTCCTGTGTAAGCAATCACAGGCCTCCCAGAAAAAAATAGGATGATTTAAATACGCGGTACTCCCTAGCTTCAGCTTAGAATTGGCATGGTCCAATCGGTACTCCCTACAAGTGAGCATTAGATCAAAATCATGCTCGGAACCCTCGAGCGTTCGCCGGGAACTTGCATGTTTAGCCGTCCTTGCATAGAATGCATCAGCTACCCGACAGGCTAACTAGGATAGCTGCTAGGCTACTGACTGGTATGCCTGGATACCTGACATGATCGCCAGTTGACATCCAAAAGTTTCCCTGCTCCCCCCAAAATACACAACAATAACTACTATCGGATTAAAAATTATAGACACTCGAGTTTGGACTCGCATTAAAAATTAACCACTAAACCTACAAAAAAAACGAGTTACATTAAAATTTAGCTTATTCAATTCTGCGTTAATATATAAGCTAACCAAATTTTTTTCGAGTATGCCTTGTATTTTTCATCATCGTGACAACAAAAGAGGCATTTTTCTTTAGTTTTGAAAACGATCGCTCTCTTTGAAATTCTATAAATGAAAAACGGGTTGTCCATTGGTGATGAAATTTTAGTATGATGCAGGCACAAAGGTTTTAAACACAATTTTAAATTTTCAGATTTTCAAAACAACTTTTTCTTAGTATTAGGTAGTCCTACAAATACAATATTGGTCTTGTTCTGAAGCTCTTTGCATCTGTTTTAAAAATACATTAGCATTGTCAGTACACATTGCGAAACTGATTTTCGTACAATTTTTTATTCAAAAAGCTGTAAAGCTGTACATGAAACGTAGCAACTCGCAGTGCCATCCCGCAGTTTCTACGGTTCAACGGACATCACTGTGTGGGTGGATAGTTCAATAAACCACCCGAGCTCTGTCCCAGTTGTTTCTGGAGCAAGGCAGCGCATAGCGTCAGATAATCGGGGAGGGGAGGAGGTCGAGTGGCCAGAACCAAGCAGTACACGCTGGTCGAAGGGTGGTAACTGCTGTCGCTTTCCCCTCTCGCGTGTAGCCTCAAAGTGTAGCCGTCTCACGTCACTACTTGCGCAGAGATTTGTTTTCGTTCGCCTGCTCCAGAGATAGTTGGGACAGAGTATAGTGCCTACAGACAAACTGCTACACATATGAGATAAAACTCTTGGTCACAGCTTCCCCCCCTTCTCCCGTTGCTTATACCTGTACCTTGTTGTGGTAGGAAAATGCGGCGAACATTGCAAACCCATTTCCGTCAAGAGTTGCAATGCAGCGCTGCGAATCATGTTTTGCATGTACGCACTAGAAGCACGTGTTAATACAAACCCATTGCTTGTGCGCAAAACAAAAAAGCATTGCAATAAGGAATAAGACACGCAGGCAGCGCTTGAAGTTGAAAATGTTAGCTGGGGATGACCCTATGGTACTGCATGCAAGACTTCATTATACAAAAAGAAGAGTACGTATAGCAATGCATGCTTGAGCAATCAATAATATTTATGATGGCCACCAAGCAGAGTCCTTTCATATGAATGTGACGACAAGGCAGGTTCAAGGTCAATATAAAATTGTCTTCAAGTTTATCAGTGTATTATTATTTTAACTATAAGGTCATCATCTTCCTTTCTCTACTAATAAATACTCATAGTATTGTTGCGAGTTATATTTGATGAGTTAGTACTTTTCAGCGTAATATAAAGTATCATCTGTGAACTAACTTCTATGAATGTATTGTGACTTAATCTTACAATAAATTAGTAAAACAAGCAGAGTAGTATATATTACAGTTGTTTCTAAAGATATATTACTTTTGCGATTGTTTTTGAAATTACAGTTCCCATTGTTGATCAATCGCATAAAAATACAGAACGTTACACAAGTGTTCGACATTAAATTAGGCCTACCCCGTTCAAGACAAAATTTGTAGTGCTGACGCAAAATAAACCGAACACTATCAGTGTAAATCTTTCATGCTCGTCGTAGCTTTGACATTAATAATCATGCATCCAAATATAACCTTTGTCCTTCGTAGTACAAGTTACAGAAACGTGCTTTTCACAGGAGTAGGAATGGGCAATTAGTCTATTATCTCTACAGCTCTATCTTCTGGAAACGACCTTTGTTCACTTAAGACCAAATTCGGGGAAAGAATGAACGCTATCTCGCTGCGCCTTGTCGAAAACTAAAGCATGCGAGCGAGTGGAAGCGATAAAGCTCGCTTGAGTAACAAACAAGGCAATGGTCCAGGAGCTTTGAAGGTCTGCCACTAGCTACTTCAGCCAGTCGCCAATGGCACCGCAGGTCGTAGTGTTGTGAGCTATCAGTGTGCATAGATAGGGCCCTTCATAATGTATTCTTCCTGTAGTTCGTCCCCAATGATACAGAGACGGAAAATTTCAGTCACCACAAGCGCGCAAGTCGAGAAGAAGATTTTCGCAGCAGTAAGTTTTCTGTAATAACATTAATGTACATTGCTACTCACATAAAATGTGACCAGCCAGGGAAATAATTTGTCCCAGGCAGCAAAATTACCCTTAGTTAATGTGTTCTGGACGCTTTTTCCTCGCATAAGATTTTTAATTTATGACTGTTTGTATTCATAGTGAGTTTGGTGTTAATCTACTTGAAAATGAGGCTACCCAATTGCAACATTTGGCAATTTCATGTAAATCTAATATTTCTGCAAAACGTAATTTGAAGTTTAGGGGAATGAGGCAGTATTTAGAAAAGGAAAGATAGGCTATCTGTTATATTGGGGTTTCTTCAGAGAAAGTATTACAAAACGAGGGGTAGGCCTTCATCAGAATCAATGTCTTCCATAGAGTCAAAATGTTTTGTTGAGATGTCATCCTTCAAATTACAATTACAAAGTTTGTTAAGTTGAAAGAACTACGAATTGTTATCTTGATGCCGTATCCACATTCTACATAAACCCGTAAATTTCTCTCTTTATGAAACCCAATTTGTATCTATCAATTACTCATACAAACTGCTAGAGATGCGAATATATACTTTAGTGAGCTGAAAGATCTATCTAGCACTCTCTTACTGCGATATAATAATCCCAGTCGATAAGTCCGTCTGCTAAAACAATTGAAAGTGAAGAATCCATACAGCTTCATCCTCGATATCTCAAAAAATCAACCAAAGATGCAAACATGTGATTTGATGTACTGACAGACATACCAAAGAACTTCTTTCGGTTAAATATTTTCAATTAGAACAATTCATTGTTTATTCAAGTCAACAGTCGAACTATTCGATACCTCTTGATTACTCACAAAACGCATCTCTTGCATTTATGAAATTTCGTGGATTACATGAAGTACCAAGTTCCTCTGTAAGAGCATTTATAACGTCTTAATTGATCTGGCTGGCTGGCTCCCAGTGGGAGTCAATTGATAGTAACAAATAGTGATCCATCTACCTAACCAATAAATACAGAAATATTATATTTTTGTCGAGTGAAATGCCGATAACGTAATAATGTCACCTTACAGTAATTATCTCGATTTGATTATTTAGAAAACTATAACAAAACTTATTAAATTTTGTACAGTGCGTTCGAAAAGTCTCCGCACTCAAAGTTTGAGAATGTTTTGCTCATATTTTATTGAACTTGTCAAAGTAATGAATACATACATTTGTTAACTATATATTGAAATACACAAAAAAATATTCGTATACTAAATGTCAGTAATATTGGATGGAGATGAGTGATGATATGATGAAATTAATGAATGGACACTCACAAACATCCACGCCCAGGCCGGGAATCGAACCCGGGACCCCTGGCCTCGTAGAGCGATGTGATGACCTCTCGGTCATGGGGGCTGGCTTTCCGCGCGTTGAAATACACAGAAAGAATATTGAAACTAAATCTGAAGCAATCATCCATTGCTGTTTTAGCTTGTCCCAGGTCATCGGAAAATAGACTTCTCCATACATCTTTCATACGAGATACTCAGAATATGCTTCCAACGTAGCGATTCGCTGTGTGCGCGTAAAGCTTAACGCCCACTGAGACGCCGAGCAACGTGGCAACTGAACGCAACTGACGCATTTTCGGTGTCTCAGTGGGCGATAACCTGTAAGATAATCTGCAGACTTCTGGCACAGAAATTCCGTGCTCCGGTTCCGCGTGTTTCTCTGTAGTGGACGTTGCACCATTTGATTTCAATAGAAGCATACAACAGAAGTACTGCTGGCGCATTTCTCAGCGTTTCTCCACGTCTCAGTGGGCGATGTCCTTAAAAGGCATTGTTGACTAACTGTTATTGTAAGTCTCACACCGAGGACTATAACAACGGCACTGCTCCAAATATAACATAAACTCGTTCTTGAAGGTTATACCAATCCCCACTGATAAGCTTTCCAACTCATCCAGATGAATACCTTAGTAGCTTATTTTTAAAGTATGAGTGCGAGGACTTTTTCGAACGCACTGTACAATGATTCAAATGGTAAGTCATGAAAATTCGAATTTTGTAAAACACTTCCTACACATGTCAAAGTAGCTGAAAATATCTTAAAAGATTATTATTATTATGTTTATTATCTTCAGTATCAGTATCTTCAGTATTCTATTTAGAAACGTATATTCAAGTTTCCTATGGTCTTAATTTCTGTGTTTTTTTGTTAGTCGCTATTCTGAAATACGTACATCCACAAGTTGTATGAGATGTCTAATTGTCAACTCAATAGAAATATTCTCGTATTATGTGTAGATGTGGAAATATTTTTAATTTGGTACGATCTGATTTCTATTTGAAGCATTCAATGCAATATTGACCCATTTTTCCACGTGTCCAACATTCTTGTAAATCCTCCATCCAGTCCTCATCTTACTGGCTGCTACACAAGTACCTTTGTCTTTTCTTTTAACAGACAGTAGATTTTTATTACTGTTTTGGCACTTATGCCAAAAAAAAAAGGATCATAACTCTCTGTGGTCTAAAGCACGTATTGCATTTCTGAAGATTATTTACTTGAAAATGTTTCTAGAAATTTCCTGTTTGTGTTTCTTTTCCATTGACTTATTTGTCGCGTACGTATCTCCTGACCCTTGACAATCGCTGATAACATAGTTCTATCCTCCTTCTTCTAGTCGCCGTAAAAGCAAATGTTGACAATTTATCCGGGTTTAAATGTAATCGCAAGAGAATAATAAAGTTCTTGCCAGCATGTTACTTAAAGCAAACAGTCGATAATAACTTGGCAATTTTGCAGGATGATAAGAAAGCTTCGGAAGGTTGAACAGCATAAAAAAAGAAGTACGATTTACGCCAAGAAGAATCGCGTGTTATCAGTCTGGCGAACTTCGAAAGAGATAGTATGTGAGTCCTTTTCGGTTATGTTTTATTCAACCTTTACTTTTTGAGTGCCATTGCCTGGCCAACCCCCCCGGGCACGCCACTGTATACACCTACACATTGTGCGAATTAAGCTTTTCGATTTTGGGGGATGCCCACTCAGTGGCGTACTTGAGATTTCATTTTATGAGGTGGGATATTTTGGGTATGCAAATTGGTATATATAGAATAGAATAGAATTGTCTTTTCATTTTCTACCTAGCGAGGTTCAGCCTAGGGCTGCTCTACCACCTAACTGTTACCAGTGAGAAAACTATCCTATTGCCTTGCGGTTCTAAGAACCTAGAACATTGGGGCTGACCTAGGTCATTAAATCTTATGATAACATTTGCATTTAATTTAGAAACACTTAGTATACATACATTCTAAGAAAACCCAAACTCATGCGCAAAAGAGCTATCAAACTAGTATCACCGAAAACTTGACCGAATTTCTATTGCCAAGTTCAAATATAAAGTCGATTTAACCCACCTACAAGTTTCTTGTGAACACTTTAATACATGTAAAATATCAGCACTATGCCATGAAAACTTAAGTGGAAAACAGCCTGCTGTTGTGGTTGTCTCGACTCTGTGAGGTTGGTCGGTTACAGAATGGTGTCCTTTAATCCAAAAGGCTGCATAATTTTCGGCAGGAAAACCTTTGATGGCTGGACTATTAGTAGATAGCCTACGTGAAATTTTTAAATTGTGTTTGTTATACAGTTAGGAAATGGTAGACTGTATGCTTTCAACTCCAGTGGATGAAAACAACCCTTGTAGAGTTAAAAATAATTTACTTTTAATTTCTTTATAGACAACATAAACTGGGATCTACGACTAAAAAATTATTATGCATACCGAAGTCACTTCGCAACACTGTTATTGAGACATTACATAGTTTACCAGCTGGAGGAGCGCATTACGGGTTCACTAAAACATACAAAAATGCACTGGATAGGATTTACTTTCCATTTATGAAGAACCATATTCAGAAAATGGTCAAGGAGTGTGTAATTTGTCAGCAGAATAAGCGCATAAAAGGAGCGCCATATGGAGAACTTTTAACGTTCAATTCACAGAAACCATTCGATAGAATCGCTTTAGATTTTAGCGGACCGTATCCACCAAGTGGTTTGCTTCGCCATAAATATATACTTAGTGCAATCGATCATAGTACTCGATTTTTAATTGCTCAATCACTAGCAGATACTTCAAATAAACAGCAGCTAACTTCCTTTTTGAAAATCTAATTTTACGCTACGGATGTCCTTCTCATATAGATACGGACAGAGGTAATTCATTCACAGCTAGTTTATTTAAAGAACTATCGGAGAAATGTGGAATCCAACTTAAATTCGCACCAGCAGCTAATCACAATTTAATTGGATTATTGGAACGATCACATGCTATTTTACAGGGACTTATCAAAAACTTCGTGAACTCAAAACACACAGATTGGCTTTTATACTTGCAATCGGCCGTGTGGTCGTACAATGTTAATTACCAGGAGAATTTGAAGAACAGTCCATTTTTTCTTCTTCATGGATTTACTCCTAGATTAGTCTGGGAGAGCGGACTACAGTTAACGCCCAGTGTGAATGTAAACAACGAGATGAGATTCACGCTGGGTCTACATGTGCATGTAAGAAATACAAAGCTTACATTCAGATCAATACCCGAATACGGTCTTGAACATT
Source organism: Lepisma saccharinum (assembly GCF_977018435.1). Lineage (NCBI taxonomy): Eukaryota > Metazoa > Arthropoda > Insecta > Zygentoma > Lepismatidae > Lepisma > Lepisma saccharinum. The sequence continues at coordinate 63,171,074 of NC_139249.1, forward strand.
TTCGATGCTTGTATTATTGTCGCAATGAAATGGGATAATAGAAAATCGACGTATTTACGACAGTGTAACAGCGTACTTGGAATCCTGGAGATAAGCCAATAGGAATAAGCTTTGTGAATGTCAGCTTAAAACCAATGAACTGGCTGCAGTTATTGGGGCTCTTTGCTCCCATTTTCCCCCTCCACTCCCCCTATACTACGCAATACTTTAGATATTTGTCATTAAACGAACTATATCTGGAGAAACGCCCTAAAACTGACGAGCGCTTGGTTTCTTAATCTACAAATATGCAACTTAGGAAGCTCCATTTATATGAGACACTCTCCCCACTTCCTTCCTACACAACACATTATGTTTTAGGGATAATTCACACCGAAGAAACACGCGACACGCAACATGCAACACGCAACATGCGACACGCAACACGCGACACGAGTGTTTCACACCGAAGAGACAAGATGCACGCGACACGCGGCAAGTGACACTAGTGTCTTTGCTCAGTTTGCATGATGGTATCGATATAATTGCATTAATAAGTTTATTAGTCACCCTAAAATAACGTAACAAGAGATATTGTTAAATGTAAATTGCATTGTAACTTGGGAGAGGCATGTTGTGCACGAGAAAACTGAGAAATAATATGCACTGACGTCAAACTGCATACGCTAAACTTTTCAGCCTAAATAAAGCGAATACCTAAACATTAGAGAAATGGTTCTCAACCTTCTTGAAACCATGTCATGGTATTTTTTTTTAAGTCAATGCCCTTAACCGAAGAATTTTCCTCGTAAATCTTTACAGTATTTAAGATTTTATGCATGAATTAACATGTACCTATGAAATTAAATATTGATAAATAAATTCTAGCATAACTATAAGAGTAAAAATAGTTTGATTACGTGTGTAGGATTGTTGACAAATATAAAAATATGGAAGACAAAGTGGTAACGTCGTCTCCTTGTAATTAAGTGATCCCGGGTTGGATAACCGGGGAGGCGCCGGGCAGATCCAATTCTGATTAGTCTATTTGTGCATAAAATGGACTTAAAAACGAAAACTCACAACTCAAATATGATATCGGGATTATGATAGTTGTCAACCAGTTTCAGCAGAACACTTCACAGCTCAGTATAGTTGATACGAGGGCACGGCATCGGGTCGCGGCCCGGCGGTTGAAAAACAATGCACTAGAGTACTTTACCATGTTTTTCAAATGAAAGCAATCAGGTAAATGGACAAAACACGGGGTCTCTTTACACGATGTTGAAGGCAAATTACAGTCGATGGATAACTGCATCAAAAAACTTGATAAAGCGAAATGAACGTTGTGTTTAAATCTTAAAACATCGTTAAAACATTGTACATATTGATACTTTATTATATCAACAAATTAGAGGATCAAACATAATGCAGGTTGGGCTCTCTTCTAGAGTTTAAATACAGCTCGTTGGAATGAAGCATTCGCTGCGCATGCGCGAACAAGAAACTGAAGCAACACGATGCACGGCATTGAGAAAACGGCACAGTCCGAGAGGCACGTAAGCGACACGCGACACGTGCATCTTGCCGTGTCTCTTCGGTTCGAAAGGTTGCATTGATTACTGAGTGTTGGCTTCCATGCGGCACGTATCTCGTGTTGCATGTCGCGTGTCGCGTGTTTCTTCGGTGTGAATTCTCCCTTAAAACTTTCATTATAAACTAGTAAAATCCTAAATATTGACGTGAAAACAGTTCTTTACACTCAATATATATTGCAATTTACTGATTGCAATATATAAATATATCAACGAGTATATATATATGTATACATGTATGGTTATTGAGGATATTGGAAACGACATGTAACGTATATTCGTGTACTACCAGTCGAGATTGATGCATACGACATGGCCCGGGGAACAGCATCCATCACGAAGGTCTCCTCAACAGTGTACTTCCTTTAAACCACATCCAGCGTCCGCGGCGGAGTTGTTATCACACTACCCTAAGACACCAGAGGTTCCGGGTTCGAATCCCGGTTTGGCTAGGGATGTTCTTGGTGAGTGTCCCTTCATTGATTGATTGATTGATTGATTTGGTGTTTAAGTTCACTTTATGCACAATAAGGCTAATTGGGACTGGACCTACAGTTTAAAGTGGGATCCGAACCACTATGTGACTCCGCCGATTACAAGTCGATGACGCTACCACTGCGCTATCGGGGAGGCCCACGAGTATCCCTTCATAAATGTCATCATATCACTCATTATCATTGCGATTATTCAAAAGCGGTAGAAGAAAGAAGTAAAATAAACCAAATGAATCTACCTTTGATTGATTGATTGAATTGTTGTTTTAAGTCCACTTTAATGCACAGTAAGGCTAATTGGGACTGGACCTACAGTTTAAGTGGAATCCGAACCACTATGTGCCTCCACCGAGTATCGAACTCTGGACCGAATCGACCTTTAAAACCACAATAACTACACTAAATTAATATGTAATGTTACTAGAAGGACAACGCTAGACACAACATGGACAATTAGACCAACAATTACTTTAATGCCCTACCATCACTACACCTATTATAGGCGTAAAAATAAAGACAATTGGACACAGTGATTAATATTTAGAACTCGTGTTCTTTTATTCTATACACCTAAGAAGACTGGTCGTTTGTTCCATTTGATCGTAGTCGGTGAACGAGTTTTAATATGGTCGGACTTTAAATCTACAAGACGTACAACTGTTTGAAAAATGCATTTTCCGCGATTGATGCACTGTGGATATATTTTTATTTCCCCACCAAAAGAACTATCGACGTAACCTGCGCACACAATGCCCTTACTCAGGTACCAATTCTTAATATATTTTATTGAAAGGTGTGACTGAGGTACTAAATCATGAGAGGAACTTCCGTTGCTTTTTGAAACTTCAGCGTTTCCATCGTGTAACTGTCACTACCTCGTGAGAAAAGCTGCTGCCTCTAACGAGATACAAAACCAATTTCACTGTTTATTTACAGTCTGTGAGGGATATTAACAATAAAAATTCCCATTATGTGTTCTCAGCAGGAAGAGGGATGCATATGGGAGCACTTCCTGTTGTGTGAATGGCTCTTTTCATGCCGTTAGGCATTGCGGTCCAACCAAGTCGCCATTCTTACTTCTGCCTCTATTTTCTCAACACTGGCAATAATTTCCGTTGGATTGTGGGAAATCTTCAGAGCTGTTCCAAGCTGCTTTGTATATTTCTGTTCTTTCTCTCTGATGACTTCTCTGCTGCTTCCGAAATTTGCCCTTTTAAACCGAAAGTAGGTTGCGTGCATGTTCTACACTTCCGAGTAACGTGTTCTGTGATACAAAATCTCTTGTAGGCAGGAACATTCAAATCCTTTTAGCAGATCAGCTTTGGAACGGAGTATGCTTACGTAAAACCAAGAATGAGCATTATTTGTTATCTCAGTCCACGAATTATCATCCAGTTGCGGAATAGTAAGGCACCATGACAAGGACACATTTTTAAGAGACGTATTTTATGCCTTGCAATCCTTCTGTGAATGAAAAGGTAGCTTCCAAGAGTGTCCGAAGAGGGGTGCCAGAGGGCGCACTTGCTCCCTCAGATGTATGAAAAAAAATCATGTAATTCGGATGGTGAAATTGTAGTGATATTTTATTTCAAAGGTCATCCCGAAATATGTCTCTACCTTAATAAATCCTAACATTGCAATGAAACTTCACACATATATAATGCGATATGTACTTATGCACACATTTTTATTTTATTTTCGGGTAACTAAATAAACAACATGAATAGCAGAGAAAAACAAAGAGCTGTAATTCAGTTCTTGCAAATAGAGAGGTTGTCACAGACCATTGACAGAATGGGGTGGTCATTAATGCACCAAACCCCTCACAGTCCTGATTTAGCCCCATCCGACATCCATTTGTTTGCTCCTCTCAAAATCAACCTTCGTGGATAGCATTTCCAGGACGTGAAAGACATTAAAATCGCTGTTAATGAAAGGGTAAAAAAACAACCTCCCACTTTTTTCCAGAGCGTATTTCGGGATTGGGTTGGACGGTAGCAGAAATGTATCGAAAGCAACGGACAATATTTTGAATATCCTTAATAGCTACCCAACATGTGTACCAATTTTCACACAAACTTTGAACTTTCATTACAATCCGATAACATTATGAGGAGTTATTAAGGTGGAGGCATTAATTTCGGGATGAACCTTTGCACAAATAATATTGTTTTCTGTGATTAACAGGCTGTAAGTTGCAACAATTAACTGACACGTGCAACAAAATAACAACAGAGCGTATTCGTAAGACAATTTAGGATCATGTTGACTGCTGTAACTAGGGGTGCGAGGGACGGGATTGGAAATATAATTTTTTTGTAATCCCAGCGTTCGGAACTGAAAGAATTCCTCATTTTCCTTCCTGGTCGGGGAATTTTCGAAATTTCCCGCCACGGTATATATATCTCGAATTCTACACACTATTTTCCCGTCAAGTGATTGTTTTCGCGCTTATGGAATCAGAACTATTAATTTAAAAAAAAATCCAGCCACTTATAGTGCAGAAAATACCAACAATTAACCACTTCTAAATACAATATTTTGGAATTTTTTGACTGTTCGGGATCTCGAAAAAAATCATTTTCCGAAGTCTGTGTCTGATTTTGCCTCTTCAGGTGCGGCCATTTTGAATTACTTCTTTTACAGTGTCCTTCGTCACGTAAAAACATGGATCAGGGGTACTATGAAGGAGAGCAGATTAGGTAGTCTCTGTTTGGTATCGGTGCATCTTGAAAAAGTATTTAGCAAAGAGCACTTCGTCAAAGAATTGGCAGATGCTTATGGAAAGGAAGGCGAATCCAGTTTCTATTTAAATAGTAGACTCAAGTTAGAATTTCTCCACAGCGCCAAAATATTTTCAATTGCATTTCAATTTTATGATTTGTAAAATAATAATAATAATAACAACGACAATAAAAGGTAAAATATAAGTTGTTTTGACTGATTGGCAAGATATTAGATCTTACTCTGCACCTCCCCGCCTGAGAAAAAAAATCATGCGAGCGCCCTTGTTTGCCTCGCAATCAATTCTTCTGCTCCCGTGATAAGTGTGACAGAAACGCTACGGAAAATAAATTGTAGAACTGATGTTAAAAAAAGAAAGAAAATTAATTGGGCTATTGTCGGAATTCCATCTTACGTTGTCAAATTACGACAACAATTACTAAACTGCTTTTGGAAAGATAACAGTAGATCGCTGCACTTTTTGACATCAGGTTTAGTGCAGGTGTATCCAGGTGTCAGGCTGGTTGAAGGAAATGACTTTCAACCAAGTAGACGGATAGCGGTGGTCAAGTTCAGAAAATTCAACAAAAGCCTGTCTGCTGCTTTAAACGTTCACTTGAATAGTTAGCACGCACCACGTGACCATTCACCACACATTACACCGCTTCAGAACGTAGTGCAAACTGTGTAGACACCAAATACACTACTTGAAACCAAATCAACGAAGTAGAAGAGTCGGTGATGCACAGTGTTACCAAGTACGTAGATGCTCAAGTGCAGAGAGAGCCAAAAAGTGCAACGAACTGGACGGAGCTAGTGCACACGAACTAATATTTTTCTCTGCGAATTGAAGCCCTCTTCGACTCCTCCTGGGGGAAAGGACGTTTAATTCTTGGTTAAAGACTGTTACGGCTTAATCAGGATGTCCTTGCTCAGAAAAACGCCTGGAGCAGAGTTCTACTAAACTTACACGTGCACCCTAAGATAGTACATAAAGCTAGCAATTTCTGTGAAGCTATTTCGTATAGAGGAAGTACAATTTCTAACCCATTGTGTCTGTTATCTTTCTTCCGGCTACGTGTCTTCTTCCATATTACAATGATAACTATTTCCATTTCCTGATTCTTATTTGTAACTTCATCAAACTATTATTCTTTGGCTCAACTGCTACATGGATATTACGTTGTGATGTGCACACAGAATATATGTTTTTTTCAATGGGGATTAGGCACACTTTACGTACATTGAGGAGATGAAGCTATTTCATGGAAAAATTCTCAGCATCAATCATTAATTAGCAAATAAATATATCATGGTTACATGTATATGATTACTAATTGTTGAACGACCTTATATCGTAGTAAACTAGTTGATTGATAGATGAGGACGGTTCCCGTTAACCCCCGAGGTAATGACCAGCTGCTGGGAAGGGGAGGACCAAGCAATGACTCATTTTTCCGTGTCGCTCTGGCGAATGTCAGATCGCTAGTTCCGAAAATGGACGAACTGCGGCTTGTTGTAAAAGAGGGAGACTTCGATTTGATTGTCATTACAGAAAGCTGGATAAAGGACGGAACACCACTATCTCTAATTAGTATACAGGGTTATGAAACGCTAACAAAAAATAGAACCAAGAAAAACTGTGGCGGAATTGTAGTTTTTCATAAATCTAACTTAACTGTTCGAACAATAGAGACGAAAGTAAATACTGAAGGCATCGAAACATTAACTTTGATTCTGAAGTACATGAATAAACAGTTTGGTGTATGTTCCATATACAGTAATGTCCCATACACAAAACTTACATTGTTCGAAGAATTAATGTCCGAAATCTATCCACTAGTTGATAATCTCTTCCTGTTAGGAGATGTAAACTGCGATTATCTCACCCCGAATAAACCAGAAACACGGCTTTTAAGATCGATTTTTGATTCATTTGGTCTAACGCAAATAGTTAATAAACCAACCCGTATCACCGAAAAAAGTAAAACGCTGCTTGACATCATAGCCGTTGACAATACAGAATTACTGTTTAAAACTGACGTCACTGTCCCAATCGGTAAATCAGATCACTGCGTTGCGTACGCTGATTTCTTGTTGCAGAAGCCGGAACCTCAAGCGAGTTACGTTTATTGTAGAAATTTTAATACCTTCAACGAAGAAAGTTTTGCAAAAGATATAACTGATGTAGATTGGTCGAAGCTTTACTCACTTGATGATGTTAATAATAAAGTGGAGTTTTTGACCTCAAATATACAAAATGTTTTTGACACGCACGCACCTCTAAAAATCGTAAAGCACAATAAGAAAAATGCACCGTGGATCACCAGTAATGTTAAATTGTTGATGAGAATCAGAGATAACGCGCTACGAAAGTTCAAACGTTCGAACAATCCAAGCGACTGGCAACAATATAAAGAACTCCGGAATTTTACAACAACTGTCATAAGACAAGAAAAGAAATGTTATCTTACCTTCAAATTTGGCGGGAAAAATTTAAACCGGAGAGAAACATGGAATGAGTTGAAACAATTGGGTATTGTTAACAATAAAAAGTCTCACGATAATACATTCTCTCTCATAAGTACCACTGAAGATTTAGATGCTGTTAATGACCATTTTGGTAAAATTTGCAATGAATCTGAAATTCCTCCTCCACTTAAGGCTCAGCAAATAAAGAATTTCGAGAACAAAACCTGTTCCACCGCTGAACAATATTTTAGCTTTACTGAGGTAACTGAAAAAGATGTTCATAGAACTATTTATAGTATACGCTCAAATAGTTTCGGAGTAGATGGTATCAGCACTAAAATGCTCAAACTTTCTTTGCCTTATATTTTATCTCCGCTAACGCACGTCATTAACTCCTCTCTTTCCAGTGGCGTCTTTCCTGAAATGTGGAAAGAAGCACGAATCCTGCCACTTCAGAAAAAGCAGATCGCCACTTCTTACAATGACTTTAGGCCTATCAGTCTTTTGCCTGTGCTATCTAAAGTACTCGAGAAAATAGTGCATTCGCAGACGTTAAACTACGTTAACACGAATAGTTTACTGCCCCCGCTGCAGTCCGGATTTCGTGAGAAACACAGCACAGCCACTGCTCTTGCTAAAGTTGTGGATGATATTCTCTATGCCATTGACAAACAGCAAGTCACTATTTTAGTACTTCTGGATCTCAGTAAGGCTTTTGACACTGTGCAGCATGATTTATTATTAGCCAAACTTAAATATTACAAGTTTTCTCCTTCAACATTAAACTGGTTTCAAACATATCTATTTAACAGACGTCAAAGGGTCGTATTACATAATTCACCATCTCACGTGTCTCAACCTATAACGCTGAAAGCAGGCGTGCCGCAAGGATCGATATTAGGCCCCCTCCTCTTCACCCTTTACACTGCAGATTTGCAGCAAGTCATAAAATTCTTCACTCCACATTTTTACGCAGACGATACCCAGTTATATTTCTCAGATCATTACGCTTCGTTGGAACATAAGCTTCAGTCACTAAATTCTGACTTGAACATCGTCAGTAACTGGTGTGTATCTAACGGTCTTAAAATAAATCCAGAAAAATCCACTTTCATAATCATTGGTTCTAATTATTCAAGATCGTTAATTAAAAATATTAAGATCGAGCTCAAAATGAACAATTTGCCCATTGTCAGGAATAACACTGCTAAAAATCTTGGTCTGATTTTTGACGAAATTTTTGATTGGACAGAACATGTAAAGACGCAATGTAGGAAAGCTTATGGAACACTTAGGAATCTGAATCGTTTCCGTGACTTCCTCCCTGCGGAATGCAAGCTAAGACTCATCCAAGCATTAATCTACCCTTTGTTCGACTATTGTGATAATGTTTACGGTCCTCAACTCTCGCAAAAGCTCAGTAAAAAAATACAAATGGTGCAAAATGCCTGCTTCCGATATATTTTTCAAGCAAAAAGATCCGATCATATTCTTCCATTCTTAAATAATAATCAGGTTCTTACCATGGCAAACAGAAGGAAGTTGCACTATCTCTGTTTTATACGCCGCATACTGACAGAAGGTAAACCGCAGTACCTGTTTGAGAAGATGCATCCCCGTAGCGAAACCCATCAGTATGTTACCCGTAAGCGGAACAACTTCGATTTACCCCATCACTCTACCACGGCCTACAAATCATCTTTCTCCTTTTCGGCTCCCAAAGCATGGAATGCATTGCCTGAAAATATCGCTAGTGTAAACAACCCTTTATATTTCAAAGGTAAAATAAAAGATCTGCTGTTAATGGAACAATGGCAGAGTCGGGGCACATACTGAAGGTATCAAGTCACTCACTAAAAGGAATTGTATTGTTGTATTATTATTACTATTGTCTTTTGTATTTCTAGTTTTTGTATGCAACTAATTCCTATGTATCTTTTTTCTTTCTTCATTTTTTAAATTTTTTTATTTGTATTATTATTATTATTATTATTATTATTATTATTTTACGTTTAGCTTACTGCTCCATAAGTTTATAATAATCTCATATGTATTATCATATTGACAAGGGTTAGGTGGCAGAGCAGCCCTTGGCTGAACCTCGCCCGCTGAATAAAGAAAATTTATTATTTATTATTATTATTATTATGTCAAATACCTAATTCTATAGTTGAATTACAATATTTACAGTCTATTTGTTGCATTATTAATTCGAGCACGCAAATGGGTCAACCAGCAAAATTTATAATGTTTGAATTTGATACATCATAGATATTCCCGGCCTCTTAATTTCATAATTGTAGCTTTAGTTGTTTCAGCGATAGGAGGCTATATAACGTTAGGCTAAATATGTAATGATTGTTGTTGTTTGTATTGTTTTGCTCCCATATACTGTTCGAGATTATTCGTGACTCAATAGGTGCGTCATGTCTTACAGTTTACGAGTAATTGGCAGATATCGATTTCGGTTGATTGTTACGTAGTTTCTACACTATCGCAACATACAGCATTAATCGAGTGTTGACTCTCGATTACTTTACTCCTACAGATACATGAACTAACCGATCGAAATACTTTGTATCCCGTTAAATTAGTAAGTTTCTGTATTCAACGTCAGAAAAATTTAGACCTTCATATTGTTTCGGACATAACGAAAGGTTAGTTTAGATCATTGCTATCCCAGTCACGTCCACGTCGCATCAAGCTATAATTTAATGGGTCTATCAAGCCATCAAACTTACTTCTAGCTTCCAAGATAAACCGATAGTTGACACAGAAGATCAGACGGACGCAACTGTTTCATAAGAGTGCTTTGCTTTCAGCTTTTTCTAATGCCTTAAATGTACGAAATTTCGAACGCAAATATTTTCACTTGCAATAACAGATGCATATGCAATTCGTGAAATATTCTGTAAATATCTGATACCCACACATATTGCAACATAGAGTACACTAAATAGCATTGCTATGTAATTGATCGTAAAGCAAAAACTTTAGGGAACGGGATATGTTCCATAAAATAGAATCATGATTCCAAAAAGCAAAGGAAATAGGAAAACTGATACAGCGTTACGTGTGTGACATTCACACATAAAATATAATTGTTATTGTTATTGATTTGGTGTTTTAAGTCCACTTTATGCACAGTAAGGCTAATCGGGACTGGACCTACAGTTTAAAGTGGGATCCGAACCACTGTGCCAAATGCCTCCACCGGATATCGAACACATAAAATATAAGGCTCTAGACATGCGATTGAATTAAAATGTTCATAATTAATTGATTTCATGAAATTATGAAGTACTTTGTGCGATGTCTGCTAACAAATGAATGAGTATGATGACATAGCCTGATGGATGAAAAGCATTAACAAACATTTGTTACGTGTGTGACGCTTTAAAAAATGTAGCAAAGTTTGGCTTTGTCTGTGAAGCATATAAGCTACAGATGCTAATGATTTTTGTTGGCGAAAGATGCAAATTTTATGCATTCACAAAACCTTAATGCAATTTAAAACAGTAAGAATTTCCAGGTTAATTTATTTTGTTATTTACATGGAGTAGGACCACTTTTTTGTGGAATGGCACTACAGATTTATAATGAAAAAATTGCACTTTACTATATTCTTATTGCTTGTACATTCTATGGCGAACGGTTCACGGTAGTGATGGTTGTGGTAACGATTTCATAAACTTTCAGTACTGAAAATAATCTCGCAGAACTCTTTAAGTTTCTCTCTTCTTACACTATCTTTATTTTTCTGATGGCTAAGGCCCGGATTTTTATGTATGTAAAATAGCGAAATTTGGGTATAAATTTGTAAAACATTAGCTGAAATATGTAAATAATATTTAAATATACTGAAATATGTAGAAATATGTAAGTATACGAAATATCTAACTAACTAACTAACTAACTCTCTAGCCTTCTTAAACCCGAAGGTTCATGGCTGCAGCAACACAGGCCTTCCATCTTTCCCTATCTTGAGCAAGATCTATATACTCTTTTCCATCCCTACCGATTTCCCTTAGGTCCATCTCAACGTTGTCCCTCCATCTTCGTCTTGGCCTTCCTACAGGTCTCTTACCATCAGGTTTCCCAACAATAATCCTGTGAACTCCTCTTTCCTCTCCCATTCGTGCCACATGGCCTGCCCACCTAATTCTTCTTGATTTATTTATTCTAATAATATCTGGACATGAATACAAATTATGTAGTTCTAAATTATGTAACCTTCTCCACTCGCCTGTTCCCTCATCCCTTTTAGGTCCAAAGATTTTCCTAAGGATCTTATTTTCAAATACTCTCAATTTATGTTCCTCTTTCAATGTAAGGGACCAAGTTTCACATCCATATAATACTACAGGCAAAATTACTGTTTTGTATATTTTAACTTTTAGTTTCTTAGATATTAAACGAGAAGACAAAAGTTTATGAAGAGAGAAGTAACATGCATTTCCTGAATTGAGCCTACTTTTTATTTCCTCTTTAATATAATTTTCATTTGTTAATATTACTCCTAAGTATTTGAATTTGGAAACTGGTTCAAACGAGTTGTTATCAATAATTAGATTTTGATTAATACCTAACACTTGGTTTCGGCCTGTAAGCATATATTTAGTTTTCTCTTTGTTAACTTCAAAACCTATCTCTTTAGCAGTTTTGAAAAATATTTTAGCATTATTAATTGTATTCACATCATCCCCCAGTAAGTCTACATCATCTGCATATGCTAACAACTGAGTCACACCATTTAATTTTAGTCCTTCTTTAGTTTCTTTTACCTTCCTAACAGCATATTCTAAGGTAAAATTAAAGAGCAATGGAGATAATGCATCTCCTTGTTTTAACCCATCATGAATTGTAAATTTGTCAGACATATTAATACCCACACGAATTTTACTTTCTGTTTCACTGGTGCATATTTTTATAATACTAACAAGCTTCTTAGGTATTCCAAACTCTACTAATATATTATATAATTTATCTCTTTTGACCGAATCATATGCTTTTTTGAAATCAATGAATAGCTGATGGACATTTTGATTATATTCCCACTTTTTTTCAAGTGTCTGTCTGATGTGAAAAATTTGATCTGTAGTTGATCTGTTACGTTTAAATCCACATTGATAATCACCTATAATTTAATTAGCATATGGTGTTAGTCTTGTTAAAACAATGTTAGACAATATTTTGTATGTTGTTGAGAGTAGAGAAATTCCACGGTAATTATTGCAGTTCATTTTATCACCTTTTTTAAACACAGGAACAATTATGGATTCTTTCCACTGTTGAGGGATTTCTTCTTTATTCCATATTACACAAATTAACTTATGAATTTGACATATTAATGAATTTCCACCATATTTAATTAACTCAGCTGGTATTAAATCAATGCCAGGTGCCTTGTTATTCTTTAGCCTTTTAATAGCATCTTTAACTTCAGTCAAGTTAGGTTCTGGAACTAAAGGTTCTGCTGTGTGGACTTCATTTACTTCTGATTTATCTCCTACATGGACATTTAAAAGGTCATTAAAGTAGTTCTTCCATCTATTTAGAATATCGCTTGGGTCAGCTAGAAAATCACCGTCTTTATCTTTTATCAAGTTTACTTTAGGTTGCCACCCCTTTCTAAACTCATTTGCACCTTTATACAGGGTGGCGCGGAGCCGACTGACACATTTGAAAGTTGGATATATTACGCATGCGCGATAATTTGAAGTGGATTGAGGGGGAAATCAGAAGAGGATAGGATGCCATTTCATATGAAGACAGCAAAAGTCATAATGAACCGTTGGAGCGTTGAACTTCGCGTTATCTGTGTTCGTAGTTATTACGAAACTACGAAACGACGTCAGTGGTTAAAGTGCAGCGATTGTTCAGAAAACAATTCATTGTTAGCCGACATGGTAACGTACAGTCACGGACACTTCTGGGTTGTAATAATCACATTGACTTTCAATGAAATTGTTACAACCCAGAAGTGTCCGTGACTGTACAGTCTCGGTATACCATATTGGCTTAGGTGAAGAAATTCGAAGAAATTGGCAGTGTATTGGATGTGAAACATGGAGCGCCAAGAACAGTGCGTACGCACGAGAACTTGCAGAGAGTGAGGGAAGCATTTGAACGTAGTCCACATTGCTCGGCACGCCAGCAGTCTCTGGTGATTCTTGAAAGACCGTGTGTTCAGAAGGAATATCACGACTCTTCAACAACTGAAAGAAGCCATTGTTGAGGAAGTAACGGCTATTGATGAGGAACTACGGAGATAACTTCCAGAAACGTCTGCAACAATGCATTGATGCCAAAGGAGGCCACCTGTCTGATGTAATTTTCAAAAAATGAACTTGTAAGTTGTTAGTAATAAAATTGCATACTTCAATGTACCATTACATACGGTTTTCCTTATTCTCCTTCCTTTCTTTCATCATCTATGAGCGTATCAAATGTGTCAGTCGGCTCCGCGCCACCCTGTATAAATCTCTGATATTTTTATTTTTGCTGTTTGTTTCAATTTCGTTAATTTTACTTTTCAAGTAATCTCTTTTTTTACTTCTAAACGTGCGGTTAACTTCTCGCTTTATTCTATTATAATTGTTTAGATTTGTATTCTATTAGATTATGACATTCATTATCAAACCATGGCTTACTTTTTCTCGGTTTATGGTATCCTATACTTTCTTTAGCTGCTGATTCTATTGCATTACGTATGTGCTCCCAATTCTTATTTACGTCTGTTTCATTTATATTTTCATCATCATTTAAATCCTGCAAAACATCAAATCTATTTGACAGTTTAATTTGGTAATCTTTCTTAATTCTTTCATCAGTAAACTTTCCTGTATCAAATTTTATAACTTTTAGATTTTGTTGCTTATGATTTATCACTGAGAGTCTTTCTCTTAATTTAGCAATTACTAAAAATGGTCACTGGCACAGTCAGCACCTCTATGCGTACGAACGTCAATTATACTAGTACGCCTTCTCTTATCAATGAGAATATGATCTATCTGATTATGAGTTTTACCATCTGGAGAAGACCAGGTATATTTATGGATATCTTTATGTTTAAAAGTGGTACTTTTCACAATTAAATTCTTTGAGGTTGCAAAAGTAATCAATCTTATACCATTATCATTACTTAATTCATGAAGACTTTCTTTACCAATCGTGGGTTTAAATGTCTCTTCTTTACCAATCTGTGCATTACAGTCACCTAACAGAATTTTCATATCATACTGAGAAAATTTATCAAAGACCTGTTCTAACTCTGTATAAAAATCATCTTTAGTATTATCATCTTTATCTTCCGTTGGTGCATGTATGTTTATTAAAATAATTTTACACCACCTACCCTGTAAAACTGCATATGATATCCTATCATTAATAAATTCTACTGTTTTAAGAGCCGAGATAATTCTATTATTTATGAAAAAGCCTGTTCCAAAATTGTGATTTTCAGTACCACCATAGAAAAAAGTATAATTTTTAGTTTTACAATTCCCTTCTCCTGGCCACCTAACTTCCTGGACAGCTACTACATCTAATTTATACTTAACTATCTCATTAACTGTACACTGAAATGCCCCAGGCCGGTAAAGACTTAGAATATTCCAGGTGCCTAATTTAATATCCTTATGCCTAATGTAGATCTTATCCTTAGTCCAGGGACCTCCCAAAGTAGTCCCCACCCGGAGATCCGAACGGGGGACTATTTTACCTCCGGAATATTTTACCTTGGGAACATCCATGGCCTTATATTGCTGTTTCTTGACATGTCTTTTTACAGTGCAGAGTTGTCAGCTCTACGCCTAACCCCCAATATGAATGGAGGAACTACTACACAAGACAAACACAAACACATTAGACAGCACAATTACTACACAAGACGAACATAAACACATTAGACAGCACAACTACTACACAAGACACACACAAACACATCACAACTATAACACAATATAAACACAAACACACCACAACTACTATACAAGACAAACACAAACAAATTAGACATCACAACTACTACGCAAGACAAAACAAACATACTAGACAGCACAACTACTACACAAACATACTAGACAGCACAACTACAACACAAGACACATACATACACACCACCGATACTACACAAGACAAACAAAAACAAATTAGACAGCATAACTACTACACAAGATAAACACAAACACACCAGACAGCACAACTACTACACAAGACAATCCCAACCACACTAGACAGCACAACTACTACACAAGAAATATCTAATATGCATATTCCTTCTCATTTCTGTGATGTTTTAGGTGTCTGGAAGTAAAAATGTAATTAAACTAAATTTATTTCTCAATATTATTATATTTTAGAGGTTTTGTTGAAATAATAAAATTAAAATACCGTGCGTCCATTTCAATCTGCAGCCGAGAGATCGGGAGAAGCGTGGCGGGCGGCGCTGACGGAGATGCCGACATTTGCGGCCTGAAATGCCCGCTTATTTTTATGGACATATGCAGACATTTATATAAATATTGCAAAACGAGCACTAACCTGTGTTATAAGAGTATGGTTTTAATTTTAGTAGCTTAGTGACTGTATGTGCCGCTGATTTTGACACGCCCACCTCTTGTGAAACACGGCGTAGAGGCTTGTTTGGAGAACGTTCTAACGCTGCACCAATATCATCGAGTTTTGCTTCGGTTAGAATCCGTCGTTTTTGCTTAGGTGTTTTAAAATTTAACGATCCAGTTTCTCGTAATTTAAGGACAAGATGTCTAACCGTATCTCTGTGTGGAGTTGAAACGCATGGGAATTTCTGTACAAATTACCTACACACGTCTCGACACGAGTTTGTTTTCACGTACGTGTCATACATAAAAAATCTTTGTTCTAACGTGAATCTTGCGGCTGGCATTCCAATCGTCTCACTGACACGTCACACAATAACACAAACAAGTAACTGCAAGTAACCAAGAATAACACTCTTGCGCACAGTACGAAATTAACACGCTCTTGGTTTACATTGCTCGCCACTATATTTACAACTCTGTCTTCATCTAGTCGCGAAGGAACAAAAAACTCGAGCTCGGATATTTCGGATTGCAAGGAAGCTCACGAAAACCATTCACTTTTATCGGTTTCGTCTGCAGTGTAATCCTGATACAGTGTTGCACATTCGAAACCTCCAAACGATTCCCATGGCCACAAAACTCTTTCAAGGATATAAACTTAAACAGGACGTTACTGGTTAAAACTATGATTAAAATGCTTTATTATCTGTGGCTCTTAACATCGTTTCTATAGCGTATTTATTTGTGTATATAAGAGCAGAACTTGGATGAATTACAGAAGAACTTTTGCGTGTTATAACACAGGTTAGTGCTCGTTTTGCAATATTTATATAAATGTCTGCATATGTCTTTAAAAATAAGCGGGTATTACAGGCCGCAAATGTCGGCATCTCCGTCAGCGCCGCCCGCCACGCTTCTCCCGATCTCTCGGCTGCAGATCGAAATGGACGCACGGTATTTTTGAATTACATTGAAAAATTCGTAATCCGATAAGCTGATAACGTGAATGGCACAGTTTTCAGTACAGTGTTGCCAGATATTTTTCACAGTGAGAGATTCATTTAAATTTCTACAATGTTGAAAAATATTCTCACTGAATGAACAAAATAGTTTGTCAGATAAAACATAAAATGTACATTTAATGCAACACTACATAATTTCTTAAATGAATAAAAAGTGCTTCTGTTTCAGTACATAACATGTTGATGTGATGCCGAGTGAACCACTACATACATATTGAAATATTTTTATTATTATTTTTTTAAATTTATTTTTGTATAAATCAAAGTTTGAATGTTTGTCCCGCAATTATGGTTTCTTACTCAATGAAAAACCACAAAGATGGCACAACTACCGGATTTTATATAAAAATATTTTATGTAGACGGGGAATATGTAATAAATCTTAATATATTTTAAAATGTGTAAACTAAAATTCACATATATGGTTCCTACTATCGTAATTCGCTGATAGGTGTAATTTTTGCTTCGCTACATACAAAGGAAAGAATATTGTAAAAGCTACTAACCTATTACATTCACTAAAGGAAAAGAATATGTGATAATATAAAATTTCGGGCTCTACTGATGGCTTATCGTTTTCTCCCACAGATGGCGCACAGATCGAAGTTCCTACTACGGCAGCCAGTAGTGGACCTGGCTGTCGTGATGCTGTCCGTCCCCCTCCTCGTGGTCCTTGGTTTGATAATGCAGAGCAATCTCCCTGCCATGGGGACGGACTTCGAGGCCAGGTGGAAGGTCCTCGGTCTGGGGCTGGCCCTCCTCTTCATCTCCTTGCTCGTCTGCTGCTACGTCATCCATCGGCTGGGCATCTGCATCTGGAGGCTCAACAATCAGGACGATGTTTTATCTCCAAGGAGATGCTCCAACTCGGCACAGGTGGGTAGAGGAAAGAGTACAGGAAGGGTTGGCATGTTTAAAACAAAAGTGTTTAAAACAACTTGTTTTAAACGTTAAAAACTCATGGCTTTGTCTTTTAGAAATGTTTAAAATCTAATGTTTTCAACATGTCTTTTTAGACTTGTTTAAAAAACATTTTGATACTTGATGTTTGATAGTCTATGGTTATTTTCGGGTTTTGTAACTTTGTCTCTTCATTCAATCCGTGTCATTTTCTTTACTGAAAATGTATATTCAATTAACAAAAAGCATATCGTGATGAATACCTGGTGGCCACGTTTAAAGCACCTGGCTATGTTTATTTTACAAGAGTTTAAATCGTTTTTAAAATCGAACACTATGTAGAAGAAACATATTTGTTCCTCACTTAACATACTGCACATGGTTGTTAATGTTAAAATTTTCTAGCATTCATGAAGTTAGTCAATGTCAAGCGTATACTTTATACTAGGAACACAGTCCTTCCTTGGATGATTAACAGATTCCTTATTAACCATTATTCTTAGAAAATAAGTCTTCCTGTCATTATGTTTTAAGTTTTATTTGTTTAAAACATGTTTTTCTCGGTTCTTGATTAAAACACTGTTTAAAAGATTTAAAACATATTTGAAACAAAAAACTGTTTTTTCGTTTCTAAAAAACACAAAGTTTGCTATCCTGAGTACGGGAAACGCCCTTGGTCCTTAAAAGTACTAACCCAGCATTCGGAGTGGCTGAGGAAGACGTGAAGAAACCGTGCAGTAGTTTGTTAGCGCACAGGATTTGTAGTAAGTCGTGGGTCGTCGTTAATCCGCAGTAGTGGGAAAGAGAACTTTGTATACAAGCTATTTCATGTGAAATCAACCAATGAAGAGGCACTTATCAACCTCACGTATTTTGATTCATTTGAAATTTTGCACACTGAAAGACCCACTTGAGGTAGGAAAATATGCAAAGTTGTAGATCTACATCTTTTATATTTCTGAAATTACAGTGGTGCAAAGTGTGCGATCTTGACATTTTTTCCAACATCTTGTTAACTTTAAATTGCAATATTTCGGCATCAGGGCACCTATAGAAGTGATTCAGACCGCGCTGGAAAGGTCTTGAAGGGTTCTTTCACATTAGATATTACATGCCTTTGTCAAGGTAAGAAACACAATTTAAGGGTGGTGTAAAGGAAACTTTGGTAGATATTGTCTTAAGAACGGGTCTTTTAATATTTTCAAAAAATTATATCATACATACATTATTAATAACTGTACGAAATTTAAAAATTGGACGCCAATAGGATCCAGAGTTATGTTAGATTTAGGTTAGGGTAGGATATGGTAGGTTAGGTAATGCATGAAAACATATTTTGATAGACAAATTCCTAGAATTCAAAAGTAGGAGTCTAACAGAAATGAAGTACAATATTGTTTGAATTAACGTACATGAAGCTGATGTTTACATTCGCAATTCTTAGAAATACAGTGTGATTCAAAATCCGGTCCATAGGCGGTAGCCGGACAATTGCGATGAACACAGTTAGAAGTGAAAGGGCGGGTGGTTAATTGCGATGATATTCTATCAAATTGAAGGGTGACTTAACACCCCGTAAACTACCTCTTACAAGAGAATTACGTGAAATATTGATATTTTCGGCTGGGAATTTGGTTCTATCAAATTTTTGAACAAAAGAGACACCTTTTGAAGTCACCCTTTTCCTCCTATGTGCGAATACCCTTCCCAACTCTCTCCTCCATTTTAATGTCACGCTTCTTCCTTTTCTGGTCTTCTGGATTACGTTCCATCCGAATGTACTTGATGTTGGGTGTCTACTGCTTGGCTCTTGAGGCAAGCCAGAACATCATGAATTTTTGAATGCGGTCTTCCAAGCCACCTACTTATTTTGTTGTTCCAACCTTCTACAGCATTATTAGTTCTGTGGTGCCTTTGGTTAAGTTAGGTCCTGATCGTCACAATTGTCCTACCATTAATTTGTAAAATGACCTTCACCGTCAAAAATCATCGCAATTGTCCGCCATCACGATTGTCCTAGATTTCCATAGGCAACTCCGTTATTGGTGCACATAACTAAAAATAGAAAGTAGGGAAAGTTATTGGAAATAAGTGAGTTTCAATCATAATTTTTCAACGTAGTTGTAAATAGTAGAAGTATTAATAGAAATAGTAGACAATGGATAGTGTCCAATTAACATTGCATGTTCACAGATAACCATGCTTGATTGATTGATTTGGTTTATTTTACTTCGCTTTTCTGCCACTTTTGGCTAATCGCGAAGACAAGGATGAGTGATGACATCATAAAATTGATGAAGGGATACTCACCTAGAACACCCATGCTCAGGCCAGAATTCGAACCCGGGACCACTGGCGTCCTAGCACTCCGACACAGAGGCCGGCTTACAAAGAATCATTTTTACTTACATTCAGAGAATAATTGTAATTAGATGATAAGGATGAAGTGACAATCAGGCACACAACTGGAAAATATGCAGAAGTGTCAATCCATACCAAATGGTCCAGCACTGGTTGCTCGACCATATTTCAAAATTTTATTTATTTATTTTTAATTTTTTTGTAACCCATATATGAAATTCAAAATAGGCATTTTTTTTCTAAAACTTGACTTCGTTTCAAGATTGAGACTATTTTTGTTTCATGACTTGCGGCATTTTTGGCCTGACAAGTTGCGACAATTACGATAACTCAGGAAAGAAAAAATATAGAAAGCTAGGGTAGAAAACCTTGTTTTCAGAACATTTCAAGCCACATTTTATATTGATTCCCTTTTTTCACCATCTCAAATGCAAAGAAAAATCATAGTTTAGGATTTTTGTTGTAGTAAGAAAGTAATGTAATATCAGGGCTATAATTTATTTCTTTAGAGGAAACATAGCTATACATTCCAAGATTTAGCGGAACATATTTGAACTATCTTACTGATTTTCTCTTTGAGTTAGAGTTCTTTGAAAATGATCGTTTTTCAGGGTTTTTTCAAATGTCAAATATTTAGTTGGTCCCCACAAGAGATATAGCAAATTTTGATAAAGTGAGAAACGAGCATTTAAAAAAAAACCCGCAAGCCTCACAATTATGCGGGCTGTGGTTCTGTTTAGACTTCCCGAATTCAGTTTCCAGAGGTTGAAATTTATCTGCTTCACAAGAATAAACTGTGAAGGTCAACAACATTTTATGTTCATGCAGCCGTCTTCACTCAAACAGGTGTTCACGGTACAAAATTAAGCAGCCTGCAAGACATATATATAGATATATACAAGTTTATGTGAGAATTCCGAAATATGGCAGTGCGTTGATGAATGATGGAATGTTTAATTTATATTTAATACGTACAATGGTAGGCAGCTTCTCCGTGAACCTTTCCGGTATTGAATAACACGTGCTATCAGTTATGTCTTCAGAAATAACGGTGAAACTATAACGCTAACGTAATTTATAAATTATTACATTTCCCACGCGAACGCGGAGTTACAATGTGAACATATCTTGGAATATTTACAAGGAAGTCATAATGAAGTGGTTAGACGAAGATAAAAATCAGTGAAGCACTTTCCTTTCCCTCTGTGTGTTCTGTAAATATTGCAGATCTAATCTACGCTGTTGTATAGGTTGGTGGGGGGATAAAGTTTGTAGAATTGCCAATAAGATAGAAAAATTTCAAACCTAACTTCTTCAAGCATTATCATTCTCCTTTATTTGGACAAACAAAACACTGTTGCAATGATAAATGTCAGAACATCACCTGTAAAGCATAGTGTGGCTTGCGAATGCCATTATCAAAGCAAAGTAAATAGATTTATCAGATATACTTCGTTTGTTCTTGTAATTTCTGCTTCTGTGAACTAAGTCGAATCCGGAGCAAGCGATGTCGCCTCCAAGAGCAGAATATAATGCAAGAGAATAAGGTTGGATTGAAACTTTCCATCAAACAACTCGATATTTTGAGTTGAAGGATCCCCCACCAAGAGACATGGCTGAGATTGCGGGTCTCCATTTAAAGTGATTTTTGAAATTTGTAGAAGTTGATAAATATGATAGGAAAAATACAAATTAAACGTTAAGGGAATTTTAGGAACAATAACGTTGATAAAAGAAACGAAGTTATTAACTAATGTAAAAATGCACTCTGTGGAGGAGACTGAGTCAAAATGCGGGATCAGATCAAAACATCAGGTTTTTTTTGTTTTTTAACATCAGGAGAATAGATGGTTCCTAGAGCTTTAAAAAATCAAAAAATGATTTTTCTGTCCACACAACGTAAACTTTATGATTAGAATTTCCCTCCCCTCACTTTCACACATTTTCTTGTCATGAATGAAGTGTGTAAATGTTAAAAGCAAAATAGAATAGCTATGCGTTTCAGTATATTAGCAGCCTGGAATGTGAAAAAAATATATACATAAAGTAAAAGAGTTTGACTAAATAATCACTCATCTGGACATAAGTATATGATTATATTAATAATAAATTACAATAAAATAATTTAATTAATGTTAATTTACAATAATTATAATAATAATTGTTATTTGATTATTTTTGTTTCTGTATTCAATTTTGTCAATTTTGTGACACCCCTACAAAAACTTTAGCAACTGCTCCTACGATCATATGATTTTCAATGAACAAAAGTTGAACAATGAACATTTAGACGCGACGATCACTCATATATGAAATTTGTTGTGTATTTTTTGTCTTCATATATGTATTTTAGACATTCTTGTATTTTATGTATGGAGGATACCAAGTTTTGAAGAAATTGGACAAAATCTTATAGTGTCTGCAATTAAGTTGACAGTGCATGATGAGACTACGTTTTTCAGGATCGGGAGTTAGTTGCAGAAATTTCAGCGTGTTTTTCAATAAGTCCCTAACAACGGCAATTTTTTCCTGATTGTACAAGAACTAAAGTTGTATGTTCATTATCGTTTTAAGCTTAGTGCAAGTGTTTTTGAGATAGTTCTTGTTTTAAGCACCAGTTATTAAAGTTTCTGTGCTTATATGGCATGTAACTATTTATAGATTTGTTCCTGTGGATCATTTAGGTAGAATTAAATGTTGTAAATGGTAGAAATTTATCCAGTGGCACTTTGTTGAAATATAGGTAGAAACCTAAGGTGGATTACGAAGAGTTAAACCAGTAATGATACCAACATTAAAAAAATAGGAGTGTGAGCAAAGTGTCAGACGGGGGTGTACAAAAATCCTCTGAAGTTCGAACGTCAATACAGAATATTTATTTATTTATTTTAACAAAGTTTCAGATTCAGTACTGAATGAACATTTTACACTGAAAGAGTAACAGCAGGAAAACAACAATAATAATAACAGAACAATAGCGTACAAGATGGCACAGAGAAAAAAATAAAGTACATTGTTAACAATTTTCTGAAACTGTGCTCTGGTAAGAATATATCAACATTTGGAAGCAGACTATTACATGAGCCAGGAAGCCTTTATAAAAGAGACCGCTGTAGAAGGGAGAGCCTTGTGGTGGGATTGTGAAAGAACTTTACGTTGCGGGTTGGCCGTGTGGGGTCTCGTAGATGGAATTTGTTAATCAGAAATTCGGATTTAATTTTGCCATTCATGATTTTATGCAAGAATGTCATGACTGCTAATTCGCGACGAGTCTGTGGTGTTTGGATATTCAAGACAGACATAATATCTGTTTTGTGAAGGTGTCTCAGAAAAGGTATTATGTGGCGAGGAAAAAGGTGAGGACAGAATCCATCCGGGAGAGATTAGTATTTGAAGCCATGGTCCAAATAGGGGGGATAAAAGATTTGAAAAATATGCTGATGGATGATTGGTTTTGGATTTCGGTGAATCTGTACAGAAGACCGAGAAGACGCATTGCTCTTTTAGTAGTGTTTGTAATGTGCTCATTAAAGTTTCGTTTTTCATCGATGATAACGCCAAGATCTTTTTTAAAGGAAAATATTTGATGGGATTATTTTCAAGAAAATGAAAAGAATTGAGTTTGTTCCTTTTTAGAGAAATGGTGAGGCAGGAGCATTTCTGGGGATTCAACTAAAGTTTACACTGACGACTCCACACAAGATTAAAGAATCGTGTTCTGATGAAATTTCTTTGAAGGGTTTAGTCATCGGCAAACAGAAGAACATTTACAGGAAGAGAAGACAGTCTGTCAGGAAGATCATCCATGTAAAGAAGAAATATTAATATTGTATATGGTACACCACTATATGTAGCTAGTCAAAATATTTCTCTGGCCTGGAAGCCAGCAGATTTTCTGGGTGGGCGTGTTCTCCTCTGGCTCCCCCTTTAGCGTCGCAACTGAATAAAACGCTTTAAGATTTACGAAGCATGCACGTTTTACTTCCTTAAGTCAGCCTTTATTACCTCCAAGATGCGTCACTGCTTGTGCTTAATGTCAGAGATAACGAGTGGCGTAGTCCCGAAGGTCCTTGCACCGGCATAAGGAGACTTTTTCATCTTCGCTGTTTGCAGAAACTATAAAATGACACCGTTGCTGAAATGACGTATGTAGGCGTAACAAACAAACGTCAAAAAAGAAAAATCTTCAAAGCTTTTAGCACATACTAACATCCTGAATTCATACAAACGTTGAGTTGACAGTTTTGCATCACAAAAGAGCCAAAACTAGACACGCCTGTATTCATGTGTGCACAGAAAAACTCTAAAACATGCAAATGTTAATGCGTGATGAACTCTTGGACATTTTCCTCAAGAGAAAATGCTCCTCGATTTCTGGTAATCTAGTCTGTAAACTTGCCTTGTACTAATACCGTATCTTCTTGAAAATGTATAAAATGGTTTTCCCCGAGTGTCGTAGGTGGGTTTATGGAAAGTTGACTGTCTTGTAAGAATCTACAGTGGAACAAAACCATTCATCATTCGGGAGAACTGTGGGTGCAGCAATGGTTTACCAGAACATCTGCAGAATTCAAATGACGCAGCGTGAACCGTTTTATGTGCGTACTAAATGTCTCTTTGAATTAAATTGAGGGAATGGCCTCGAGACGTTATTTTTCTTGGTACATCTGCATAACTCATATAAGTATGTCATTTCCGCTACAGCTATCGAAAGAACAACGTCAACTCCACTTGCCATTTTGAAAACAACTTCACATGTGGCATTGTAGTAGAATGAAGTATTCCATCTAGCCACGGCAGTCTTGTATGTGAAGATGGGGAAAATGTTTCTCTCAGCATACCTGCTTAAGTTATTTATTTCAAAACTGCAATCGTAAAAAAACGTTGTGGGTGGAAGAATTCTTTATTTAAATGTTATCAAACTGCCATTGTTATACCTTATGCAGTAGCTTGTACGGAATTTCCTTAACTTCATTTCTTCAAACCATGAACTAGACATGAACATTTAGCCTACATTTGCAAATAATAAAGGATACAAATACTATTCTACTATCCCTTGAAGATCTTAAACAAATTGGACGTATGTTTAGCAGGGTTGGCAAGGTAATTTACTCGCAGTGGCGGCGATTAAGGGTGGCGAGGGGGCAGTTGCCCCCACACTTTTCGCCAATTTTTGCCCCCGCAATATGCCAAACCTTATCTACAAAGGGAAATATACTGTCTTTGTCCCCCTAGTTTTGGAACCCAATCGCCGCCACTGTTTACTCGTTACGTTTTTACGTAAATTACGCGTAATTTACTAGTAATTCACTTCGCGTAGAAAACCAGTTTTTTACGCAGATGTAAAAAACTAAACTTCTTTCGAATCATTAATTCCTGAAGATTGTTTATACAGCCACCTCACCCTCGCTAACAGTTTTTCGAAAATAGAATTGTCCTTTCACATATTTTAAAAAAATTGATAAACCTGTTGATATATACGTCTTGCACTAGTACTTGTATTTACAACAAGACATAACGATTAACAATAATTTATTTGGGTTGGATTTCAAAGTTATAGTAACAGCTTCATGCGTATTGTACACTTGCATAGGCTAATTATGATGTGACTGTGAACATGGCAGTTTGTAAAATTCCGATACAAGATCCAATACAAATTCGGAAGCAAAGTTTTTTAGAGCCTTTTTTTGTTTTCGATCACTGCCAACTGCCATACATAACAATAACGATCGCTGAAACCATGTTTTCTTTTGATTTTTATGTTTTATTCTTATTTTTAGGTACTTTATGTTTTATACGTAGTTTACGTATTTTTTACGTGTAATTTACGTGTCATGTAGAAAACCTATTTTACGCGTAATTGCACAACCCTGACGTTTACTGTGCAACGTGACATGCTTCTTGGGTAGGGCTCATCAGAAACTGACAAATCAACTGTTCATTGATTTCAGATTATTGAACAAACTACCCAATTATGTAAGTTTATATTGCAATAAACTTGTATATTGTAAAAGGTACGAAATCATTGAAGACTGGTGGGGATGAGATATGCATATTATATGATGTATATATTTCATTCTTACATTCTTCATTTACTTTTATTGTTCATATATTTTATTGATGTAGATCTGGTAATAGTCCCCCATGAAAGAGAGAGTGAGAGAAAGCATGCATACTCACAAACATACACATAGACAGTAATTACCCTTCGTTCTTTTGTGTACATTTTCAATATTGTCGTTAGTAAAGTATATTTGAAGTCAAACCTAATTGAGTATAATTATGGTGATCGTTTGCAAAAAAAATATCCACATTCAGCTATCCAGACTTCAAGTAGAGAGAAAAGTTGCCTTCGTGTACAAATGGATCCCAGCTGAGAATGCCCAAGTCTAATTGAAGGAGCATCTCCCAAAAAGCAAAGTTGGCACTCTCCTTTCTTCTGTTTCACTCCAGGCTAGTGATACAAGCTTATCTTTTATTCTTACAACAAAAACTCCCCCCCCCAAAAAAACAAATTGGTGGGAGGGATTTTTTAGAACAAGATTTTTGGTGGGGTGAGATTTCCCCTCCCTTCCACCAGGATTGCGTACCCATTTGTGGGTATATCAACTCTTTCTTTGTCTCAATAGTCAATAGTTTTTGACAAATTAATATATTTATTTATCGATTTGTTCCATTAATGAATCGAACACATAAATGGTCTATATCAAGAATGTTTATGATTATAAAACCTAAATTTGGAGTTTTGTCTTGTTCCTAAACACACTATATTACATTTGTACATACAAGCAAGACATCATTACTGTACTAAAATATCTTATGCCCAATAATCTTCTAATGAACAAACCTATTTTTATACGTTCTACAGAGTAGAAATAGAAATATGTTTATTTTAGTGTTGTGGACAGTATATCCTTCATACAACACTAGAAATGAATTAAAGACAATAAAAGAAATAGTATACAATTATCTGTATAGTATAAAATTTAAATCAGACCAAAATTAATTTGACATGAGTTAATATTTACAATGCTTTCAATATCACATATAGAGATAAAGAGATAGCTTTAATGACCTAAATAGATTGAAAAATATAAAATATAAATTCTTATCAAACTTATTACTGACTAGAGGCGAGAAATATCTACTAGTGATAGAAATTTGGTCTCTGGCATTATACAAGGGAACTTTATGTGCTAATTAAGATCAAATTGTTTTGTTATTATGTTAACGAAATAAAGCCTTATAGAATGTGTCCTATTTATTTATTGTTAGCTATGGTGTTACAACTTATTCGCATGTTATTTTCTAGGTGTCGACTTGCGTAGGCAGCCAGATCCATCTAGTATCGAGCGCTGAACTACCTCCCAGCTATGACTCTGTGGTAGGCCCTGATCTTCCGCCACCTTACAGTTCCGTCGATATTTGTCACAACAAGACCTCCGGAGGCAAGGAGGAACACATTGTCACAATATGCCAGCCCCAGAATTCCCGTCCCAGCACCACAATCAGCTGAAATGCATCGCTGAGCGAGAATAATGCATGAAGTAAAAGAAAAGTTACAGGAGAAGTGTCGTATACTGCATATGATTGGAAACAAGTTCCAGTCAAGATGATCAGCGCGTGTGTTTTTCATTTTGTTAAGAAAGTACTGGTTTAGCAATACGTTTTATATTGTGATACGTTTGTGATAGTGAAAAATCGAGCAGTGCTTTATTTTTAAGTCGTTCCGAGAAGTGTTGTGCACATTCATCAATATACACACCCGAAAGTGTGCTGGTACGAGTTGTAAATGTTATTTTTTATCAGCGAACAGCAGTGTCAGTTCTCAAGACACTTCTAATACGACTAAATGGTACTAATAGGCCTTCACTAAGCCTCACGAGCTCAACAGATGGCCTTTAGTCTGGACTCATGAGTTCTTGTGCAGTGCACGAAGATTGGTGCTTAAGTTCCCTCAATTTTGGTACGGTTGCAACTAATCATTATGCTATCACTTAACCTTTGATTCCAGAGGACAGCTAGGTTTCGAAAGCTGTTTTTCCAGAACATATTATACTTTAGGGTCTATTGCAGAAACCTCATATCTATGTAAATTCTTATAATTTTCCAATTGTCAGATCAAAATTCAAGGAACTTTAGCCAATTGAACCCAGTTAGTTTGTGAAACTTCTGTAGACAGATCTGCGAATACTCTCTTAACCGAGTGTTACCGAGAATAATAAATACGAAATTTCCGCCACGCTAATACTACGATTGTAATACTTGGAAAAATGGAGATATTTTGGTGTGGGAGGAAATATAATCTCATGACCTCTTCAAGCACTAATGCTTGTTAAACCTTTTGATAAAATGTCATGCTGACTTCAATTTATGAAGTTAATTGTCGCATGAAAAAGTTACAGTAAAGAGGTATAATGTCATATCTTAGGTAGCGTTCTTGCACGCTAGGTGCTATTCATTTTAAAATTTCTTGAAACTAGTGGAAGGATTCAAATTAAGATGGCAAATTGTTGAGTGTTAGTGTTCCTTTTGTGTTTTCACGTTTTAAAACAAGAAGCACACAATGTGCTTCTAGGCAACACACGCGACTCAGCATCGCGGAGAATATTATGCTTGTGCAGAGAAGTTTTATGTTGTGAATGACTTATAAATAGGGCCAGGATTTGCTGGCTTTATTTTTGTGGAAAGTGTGATACATTTCCGAAATATATACATTCATGCTATGCAAAACTAATTATATTAAGATGCTTTGATTATAGTTATTCATTTCTGCGTGACTGAACATATATTAACAATTATCAGTTGTATTCAGGTTATTTTCGCTGTTTTTAAGGTTTAAAAAAACATTCTTTATACATTAGTCATTTCTGAAGTGGATTAAATTTGCACATCTTGTAATGGTTGAAGTAGAATGAAGCCTTTGTAGATACAAGTTCTTGTTGGCTGAAAATAGATTGACATTCATTTTGAAAATTTGTACAAGGTAACAATTGTACAATTGCGTGAGTTGTATGTAAGGTGTCATTGGCCTTGAAACTCGGGGTTTGTGAAACAAACTAGCAAGAAGTGGGTGAAAATACCTCTGAATATGGTATTGATATTTGCAAGGCAAAATAAATTTGCCCTTATACTTTCAAAGTTCAAACCTTTTACTCTTTATATTCTGTATTTTAGTCTTTAATAAATAGTTCACACATGAATAGCTAACTGTATGAGAAAAGTTACTAATTCGAAATGTAAATTCTTCTTAGTGCATAACTTTTATGTGTGGACATTTTGTTTCAGCGCATATTTATGGTAATTTTAGATCATGAGTGAATTTTTCATTTTGCATATTTTGATGATCGTATTTCTTATAAATCCTAGCATTGGATAGTTGAAATTCACGACAATTCCCTTGTTCCAATTGAACTCATTTTCAGTGCAGGAAGAGTTCAAAAACCTTGTGCCAGCACATTAGGCAAATCTTCCGTCCCATATTCTCTGCAAAGTGTTAATATTCTACAGACAGCTTTCTCCTTTTCAGACAGCCTGAATAACATTAGCTATCATTTGTCGAATTATGAGTCGAAACAAATGAAGATGTTGACACAGTTAACTTGCCATGCGAACCTTCACCAGCGAAATTAAAGTATACACGTATATCACCGCAATCAAATCTTCTCTGTCCTTGCCTAAGTGTTAACTATGTATGTACTTAAATATTTGTGTGTAAGCCGTTGAACTCCATCGTTCTAGAGATAATCTCTGGATTCTTAAGTAGCCACCAGGTGGCATCGGATGTTTAGAATAGTGTTCTGTACCTTCAAGAGATTGTATATTTTAGTAAAGCATCTCCGTAAGCGAATACTTCAGCAATTTAAGTGCCTGGAAACTTTAATAAGTTGTGCAATAATTCCAGAAATTGTTCTAATTCTCATTTTACTATCAGTACTGCAATAATGATGTTCTGTATTTACTAATTTTAAGACAAATGTTGTATCTACTGCTTTTGCAGAGAAAATATTGTATCCTTCATGTTTTATGAAATAATAAGAATTGTACACTAGTCATTAGAGAACAAATAAATAATGCAAAAAATACTCATTATTTCAAGTTTTTTTTTTAAGAAATACTATATTCTTGTATATTCCACGACTTTCAATATTTTGATTGTCAACATTCCTTCTCCATTTTGTTCATAGAAAAACATTCAAAATAAAGGAGTAATAATTTCACAAACCTATATTTCGTCATCCATTGTGGTGAAATTGTATTGGGGAACCAACTTTTGTTATTTGAAGTGTGTCCTCCAAATAAATGCAGCTGTCATGGACATGACAAAAGTTTCGTAATTGTCTCCTAGAATTGTACAGTCGAGGAGACTCCTGGACTGACTCTAAATACTTTCCACTGGGTCATTACAAGCCATAAGCTTCCACGAATCTACCACAATATTTATCGTGTTGTACTGTTTGTGTCTTGATACAAAGCTCGTCTCCAAACACTCTTTATACCACTTATGTATTTTTATATCTTCACAAAAAACTCTTTGAATTCCTATAAGTGACTTGTTTCAGCATTTTTTGACAAGTATGTTCACTCTCCAAAATTTTAGACAACAACAACGAAAAATGATCTGATGATTAATAACACTAGGGGACAAATTAAATATTTTATTTTGCCTCCAGAGGGAAATGAGTTGCCTCTTATGGAAACAAGTGTGCTGAATTCAAAAATAACAAAAGAAATGCTCTAACACGCAAGATTTTATTTTTACAGGTAGATTTCAGTATACATGGAAATATGAGTAACAAATGTACAGAGCCATGAAATGCATATCATGTAAGTACATGTAAATAATATAAAGTATCATTTTGTAAGGAAATTAGTAATCAACCACTAGTCAAAAGTAATTACCTTGCTACAGATAAGGAAATTTGAACAATACAAAAGCATACGTTTACTTGAGAATAGGTAAAAAATTACTACCTTTCAATTAACGTCTCTTATATTCAGTGCTACTTTCTCGTTTCGTATTCCAACAGTAATCCCCTAACATGGCTGGGTCCCATCGTCCTTGGTAACGACGTTCCATGTCAAAAATGTCCTGATAGAACCTTTCCTCCAGTTTATCACTTACATCACCTAAATTCTGCGGAAAATATTCAAGATATTCAAGATGAGAATGTAGAAGATGAATTTTTAAAGACATTTGGCAAACCCATTTCTTTGTAACACCTCAGTAGCTCTGAAACTAGAAATTCATAGTTCTCTTCTTTTTTGTTTCCCAGGAATCCATTCACCACAGCTTTGAAGAAACGCCACGCTGCCAGCTCGACGTCTTGGAGCTTTGATTAAAAAAATGGTCTTTCAGGAGTTTTCTAATTTGTGGTCCCACAAAAATACTTTCCTTCAATTTTGCTTGTTGTCTAGTTCGAGAAAAGGTCTTGGAGGTAACGAAATCCACTGCCATGTTTATTCAAGGCTTTCACGAAGTTCTTCATCAATCCTAATTTAATATGTAGTGGTGGGAGAAGAATCTTCTTTGGATCAACAAGCGCCACATATTCCACATTTTTTTCTCCAATTTGGTATTCATCCTTCATTCCCCAATCTTTAACTACAAAATGACGACTTGTGTCGCGACTGTCCCACAGGCACAAAAAGCAGCAATGTTTCGTAAAACCTCCCTGTAATCATATGAGCAAGGCAATAACCTTGAGATCAGCACAGATTTCCCATTCATACTTATTATAATTTACATCTGCTAACAAAACAGACATTGTTTCGTATGTTTCCTTCGTATTTAGAGTATGGAATAAAGGAATTGATGGTAAAACATTGCCATTATGCAGCAATACAGCTTTCATACTTAATTTTGAGGAGTCTATGAACAGTCTCCAATCGGGTACTGAATGTCGAACACCGAACTCATTCATTAAGGAAACGATATATATATACACACAGAAACACATATTTTCTTTCATTGTGAAATACTTGGAAAACTGTTCGTCACGGTTTCGATAAATGGAAATTTTCGTGTCTTTCGCAAGGAGTTTCTACTGCTGAAGCCTTGAAAAAAGATTCTCTGCTTCTTTTTTTTCCCAAATTTAAATCGCGTATAAGATCACTTAGGTCCTCCTGCATAATGAGGTGCACACCATCATCTTGTTCGTCACAATGGTATTCTACCTCGATTGATGTTGACGGTTCGTCTGAGGTATCTTCATCTGGTGCTTGCACAACCTATGTGGGTGGCGGTTTTGGAACTGGTAGTTCCTCGCTGTGGTGTACCGGTCTCTTATATATAAATTTACATAACAACTTTTCGAATTAAGTAATTCTTTCCCTTTCTTTTCCAGGTAAACATCTAGCCTTATTTTCCAATGTTCGTATACCTTATACCTTAAATTTTAATTTATTAAAAATTGACATTATGAAAAAGTTTTAAGTGTAGGAGAATTTTGAGGATTAGTTTCGCTTACTACACTACAAAACACATTAGAAACAGTCATTACTTTCACGGGGGCAAAAATCATGTTCCCTAGTGTAATTTTACTGATATTTCAAATATTTTTTTTTTCAATTTCGTAGGATGTAGCAATCACATCTTGTGATTCTAAACTTCGGTAAGATCATTTTGTATTGTAGTTTGTTTAATTCGTTGTTATACCTCTTTAGGTTAATCGCGACGATGAAGATGAGTTATACAGCCAATGACAGAGCAATCACAAAGAAACACTCATGTCTCAAACGCAGAACCTCCAGCCCCGTTAGTTCCCTGCACTTTTTGACTCTCTCTGCACTCACGAGTCTAGTTGGTTACACGGTGCAACACCGAACCGTCTACTTCGTTCATTTGGTGTCAAGTAGTGTATTTGGTGTCTGCACCGTTTGCACCACGTTCTGGAGCGGAGTACGGTCACGTGCTGCGTGCTAACTAATCAAATGAACGTTTAAAGCAGAAGACAAGCATTTGTTGAATCTTCTGAACTTGAACACCGCTATTCGTCTGCTTGGTTGAACGTCGTTTAATTGCACCAGCCTGACACCGGGATACACCTGCACTGACTGCACCTAGTGTCAAAAAGTGCAGCGAACTAAACTTTTGAAGCGTGACGACTCATGGAGCCTGATTCAATCAAAAACTACAAGCCCGACACAACTTCTGCAGTTCTGAAACGTATAATACCCGTAGCACACTCTTCTTTGAAATCTTCAGGAAATCTCACGAGTTCTGCGACAAGGACAACAGAGGACAATGAAGGACTAACGAATGCTGGATGTCGTCATGGTATTCCCGTGCTGGTGACGTAGTTGACTGCTCCAGATGTTTGTCGCAGCACCGTGTGATGCAGAAACTTCAATATCAGCTCAACTGACGCAGAAGAGAATTTAGTGTGTTTCGGCGCACGAGAAAACAGAACAAGATTATTCCCATGGAAGGCAAGAACTGTCACTGGCATAGGTTCACACGTAGCGGCTTACGTAACTCTTTAATCTTTACCTTGAGCCCGATTTGAAATAACGAAATGTTTTGCAATTAAACACAAACGTTTATCAAAATACAAATCTCTTCTTGAAGTTACTACATCATTATCACGAGAATATACTTTCATTTTTTTAAATGACTTTTATTATATATGTTGGTTACAAGTTTCTAGTTTGATTTATTTAGAACTTTCCTCTAGTTTCCTTTATGTTACTCCATATAATAGTTAAACTAGGGCAGAGCTATTTGTTGGGTGTAGTTTTATACAGGGTGGCCAGTAAGTCCCTACCCATTCGTATATCTTATGTATCTAGTGTATAGAGTTTTCTGTGTGCTGTTGCACATAATATTATGAGATGCCATGTTCATGGGCCAGTAAACCATATTTCATATCTCAATATGTTACAACAATGGTTTATACCAAAACTCGATGAACTTGGAATCAGAGATGAGGTTTGGTTTCAACAAGATGGCTCTCCGGCTTATTATGCCCTCTGTGTGCGTGACTATCTCAATGACACTTATCCTAATAAATGGATAGGTCGTGGTTCTGGAATATCCCCGGCACCTATGAAAGTCCGGACTTGACAACGAGTGATAACTCTCTTTGGGGACGAATAATGGACACTGCGTCGAAAAAACGTTATAATTCCAATGGTGGGTTGAGGGCAGCTGTTACAGCGGCATTTGGAACAATAACCCCTGCTATGTTGCGAAAAATGTCTCACAGAAAGTGGCGTCGCATAATATTATGCAGCGAGAATAAAGGACAGCACACAGATACACTGGACACACAAAATATGTGAATGGGAGGAGACGTACGGGCCACCCTGTACATTTTCATCTTATTTTTATTTTTAATTGAATTGGTTTGATTGATTTTGATTGATTCATTTAGTTTATTTTACTTCGTCTTAGTGCCACTTTGGCTAATTGCGAAGATGGGGATGAGTAATGATATGATGAAATTGATGAAGGGACACTCGCAAACACCCATGCACAGGTCGGGATTCGAAGCCGGGACCCCTGGCGTCGTAGCGCTAACCTCTCCGCCACGGAAGCCTGCTATTATTAATTGAAGATGAATCATATATTTGAAATACGATTCTAGAAAACTTAGTGGTTTGTCAAATTTTTATATTTTTTAAAAATCATAATAATGATTTGTATCAGTTTACAAATCCACGTACAAATGAAAATAGTAACAAATATTGACAAATGAAAATGATAAAATCTCAGCAAACTTAATTCTTGCAATCCATGTTAAACTCAAATTCATCTATTCTTATCCTCTTGAAATAAATCTAGAGATTAATCTACAAAATAGTAATTTTGTCGTCTGTAGTCTTATTCCAAGGGTGGGTGAGCATTAAAGTTCGTGGGACAATATCCTGCTTTAGGATATTTAGACTTAAATCGTCGAGTGTATCCTTAAGGGAAAGGGGTAATCGGCAATAGAGTTACGAGGGAAAATATCTAGCTTTAGGATGTCGATATTTTCCCGTCAGTTCTTGTACTGCACGACATCTTTCCTAATCTAGGGAAATCAGGGTCTAGTAATTCTTCAACTCACGTGAGTCTGAAATGGAAATATGAGGAATTGCAGTAACCATCGTCATAGACTAAATTATCTGAATCAATTGCCTAGTGAATCACTCTGTCCGGCAGGTAAATTTAGGAACGGATTATTTCCTCCCCCCATTTTTCCTCTACCAGATTTTAATTGAATTTAATCTTTATACATATCTTATTGCATTTTTATTTTGAATATTGCCTTCACCCGAGGAATAATCGTAAAATTCTAACTGACATTCTGTGAATTTGTGCTATCGTTCTGAGTATCTATCTCCCATCAATAAAAATCTCTACCAGGTAAAAATAGTTTTCTCTTTATTTGTCGGGGGAAGGGATGTGTGTTAACGCTTGTAAATCTCATACGTTTCACAATTTGTAATTTTCAGATTTTTAGGGGGTGGATTAGGTTGAACGATTTCAAAGAGTGTTGGAGGAGGTTGTGGCCGTACAGGCTAGCTCTTTCCCCCCTGGGCCGCTTGGTTGAAGCCGAACAATAGGCGGTTGGGGACCAAGCCATCCAGGGTTCGATGCCCGGCTGTACCTGCACGGTGCACATAAACAAATAGAAAATATTATTGAGATTGGGGAAAAGGATGGGGTTGCATATGAAATTATAGCGATTTGATTCATGGACTGTGATATGTGAATATGTATTACGTTAAGAATCTCTACATGATAATGAGAATTGCAAGTCCACACCTTAATTTCAATTCGGGTCACACTTACACCGATGTCCTGGCGCTGTGTATTGATGTCTCCATTGTCTGTCCTTAGGGAGCCTGGTTGTCCCAACTGTCCGTGCTGTCAATCACACTGCCCTCCGGTGACAATTCCTACATATATATCAGGCCGCGGAAGCACACGTCACAGTTCACATCTGTCTTCTGCACGCTGACCAGTTACATATATATACTTTTATATGTAAAAAGATACAGTTTATCTTGTAACGAAAACTATCCCGTTCATCGTAACTTAAATGTTATTTGCAATACTCTGGGCACTGACGGACACTGACTTCATAACGCAGACTCTTCATGACACCGACTTTTCTGTACTGTTCCTAGACACACAGTTGTCACCTTAAATTCTCAACACAGATTTGCAACTTCTCGACAACAGATTCTCCGGTACAAGTTCTAGACACACACTTGTCACCTGAATTCTCAACACCGATTCTTCACTTGCATTCTCAACACCGATGTCCTCTGTCTAGCTTATAGACGCACACTGAACCGCCAAAATTCACCGTTGGGTTACGGGTTTTTGTCCATGTCCACTTTCTATTGGCTGGCGTGGAGGAGGGGGTTGGTTGCAGGGAAGAATGGAAATATTGGGGAGACAAAGGGGCTTCTGGGAGAGAAAGCGTAAATATAGCCGTCGCCTTTTGTGGGCAAGGCAAATGACCTTTGCTTGGCTTCTCTGAAACTGACGGGGATTTGGAAACGTGCTGAATGTTCGATAATAATAATAAAGGTAGAAGAAAAATGATATATGTAGATATTGATAATAGTGTGCACGTATGGAAATACGGGTACAAGGTATTGGCGCTCCTTGGATTAGAGGTACCCTATTAATTGAAAGCGACAACAATAAAGAAAAATAAAGTGTTTAGGAACAATGATGTTCAGATGAAGTCGATAGTAGTAGCGCATTTGTCAACAAAGCGGTTCAGGGTGGTAACTTCGTCACCTTGAAATGAAAGGGTCCTGGGTTCGATATCCAGTAGAGGCACATTGCATAGTGGTTCGGATCCTACTTTAAACTGTAGGTCCAGTCCCGATTAGCCTTTCTGTACATATGGACTTAAAATAAAAACTCAAGCAAGCAAAACTCAAAGTGGATCAGCAGAAGATGTAACTTTAGTGTGTTTGGTTGTCATTGTAGTTCAGGGTAGCATCTTGGAAAGCAAGGTCTCGCTTGCAAACACTGGCGTGTGCAGGTTGGGAGGGAGAGTTGATGAGGAAATCGAAATTTTGTAATTCAATCAGTAAAGAACTCGGGGAAGAACCAGATGACAAATGCCAAATGCCTTTAAAATGACCACCGAATCATTTCTAGCATTGAGTAACTCTCCAAACGAAAGGTTTGAGTTGCTGTTTTAAGTCCACTTTGTGCACAGTAAGGCTAATCGGGACTGGACTTACAGTTTAAAGTGGGATCCGAACCACTTGTGCCCCCACCGGGTATCGAACCCGAGACCCCTTGATTACAAGGCAATGACGCTACCACTGCACCATGGGGGAGGCCCCCAAACGAAAGGTTAAAGGTGCTAATTATGAAATGTTTCATTGTGTATCCCGCTCTCCTGAAACGCTGACCCCCGACAAAAATCCTGTGTACGCTAGTACTTGCAGAATATATTTTAATAAGGTAGAATATTTCATGAAGTTGTTAAGAAGATGAAAGTAAAAATATGCCCCGATATTAATAATGGCTTTACCTACATAAGGGTTACCTACATATGTTGAATGGAATGGTATTGTTTTTTTTCTTCCTATTTGCAATCTCATAACTTTTATAACTATACAGGTTTATAACAGTTTCTTATTTTGTTCAAATTAATATTTCTAATTTGATTTAGGATCCTACGCGTTCTTTCGAAACTAGGTTTCATCGTTTGTTACTTTGAACTTTTCCATTCATACACTTCTCACGATTAATCTAAAAAAAAAGTCAAGTAAAAGTAAAAAAATAAAAGTTCAGTAATAATAATTGTGTTCATTATTATTTTCCAAAACACAGAATGATGAATATTACGCTGATAAAATAATGTCGATTAACTTAAGAATCTTTTGTTTTCCATGCTGTCCATAAGAATATTGCATCGTCACTCTTGCAGAAATCCATAGATATCTGTACCTACGATTGTCTCCCTCCTCTCCAGAAAAATTTAAAGCTAGCGACTCCAATGATCATCACAGTAATTAAATTAAAAAGGCTTCCGTGGATCTGCCACGTGACACGCGCAGGAGATAAAGAAGATGCTTGCAGAATCTGTGCTGGAAAATCTTAAGACTTTGGGAAGATCAAATCTGGAGGGACTATAATGAATTGGGCATAAATTGGCCAAAATGGTAAAGATTGATTTTGTCCAGTAGACCTATATCCTATTTGTTGTGGCGTCAATAATCCTCTGTGTTTAAGAATGAGAGAGTTGGTTAATAATAATCGAAACAATGTAATACATTGTAATTAAAATGTCCGTTCTTGAATTTTAACAAACGCCAATGCATAATTATTATTTGCGGTATACATCGTTAAATTTGCCACTGGTGTACCATTTCGAAACTGAACTACTAAAGGTAGCTATCCAGGTTTCCATAGCATAAGACATTCCTACATGATCACTGAGCTCAGAGTAAATTCATACATGTGTCATGATATGGAATATGATTTTTATAGGCTTGTTACTAGCAAATGTTAATAAACTTGAAGCCTACTTTTCAGCCTACTAAAAAACAATGAGAAAAAGAGAGAAATGATGATTATGATTATGTGTTTTTTATTGTGCTGGGCGAATAATTTCGTAATACTAATAACAGTAACTTTTTCGAATATTGCAAATTCTACTAAGTTACTTTCTGAAATTAGTAACTTTACATCAGTTACGCTATAAGTACCTAGTAAAGAAATTCATAATTGCTTTACAGTAACTTTTCCTTTTTGCATGGAAATAAACTTTCTTCCAAACAATTGCTTGTCTGAAAGAGCAGGACAGTTGATCACTAACAAAAATTGTGAGAAAATGTTATACTTTGATCAACAAAATTACTACTGCATGTGCCCAAGGGGATTTAAGCCTTCTAGCAAATTATCTCAGACAATCATCTTAGACGTGTCACAACTTCTTAATTCCACAGTAATCAAGGAAATTGTGGTTTGCTTAAAATAGAAATACATTTTCAAGTATACTCTATGAAATTATATTTGACAATATGAGAATTATAATTTATTGAATATTAATGAATATTAATGCTTACTTTTGCATCTTCAGTGAAATAGACAAGATATGCTCCAGAATAAAGTAACTGTAAAAGTAACCGTAGATGAGTTACTTTGTGAAATAAGTAATTGTAACTGCAGCTGAGTTGCATTTTTTTACTTCAAAATTTGTCCAGCGGAAGAGGATGATTGTTTAATGATGACGGGAATAAGGAAACAAACACGAAGGAGGGTCTGAATTGGGGACAAAATAGTTCTCAAACTTGCACGAACTTACTAGCTTTATGCATGGAGTATGACAAAATGAACAACTCATTTTGACTAGTTTGTTTCCTATTTTGTCGCAACAACTTTGTTACCACATTACTGTATTAGAGAGCATACTACTTTTAAACAGAATCATAACATATGGAGAATTTTTTAGATGGCAGGTGTAACGTGAATTCTGTTGCTAATTGGAACTTGAATGTGGAAATAACACTAACAAACTAACTAACTCTCTAGCCTTCTTAAACCCGAAGGTTTATGGTTGCAGGAACAAAATCTGTCACTATCCTGGGCAAGATCAATCCAATCTTTTCAATCCTTAACGATTTCCTTTAGGTCCATCTCAACGTTACCCTCCATTTCGTCTTGGTCGTCCTACTGGTCTCTTACCATCAGGTTTTCCAACAAGAATCCTGTAAACTCATATTTATACTCATACATATAGCACTCTCTTATGTGCCACACGGCCTGTCCACCTAAGTCCTCTTGATTTAATTATTCTAATAATATCTGGACATGAATACAAATTATTCAGTTCTAATTATGTAACCTTCTCCATTCACCTGCCTCCTCATCCTTTTTAGGTTCAAATATTTCTGTAAGGATTTTATTTTCTAAAACAAAGAATGATGAAAATTACACTGATAAAATAATATCGATTAACTTAAATATGTTTTGTTATTAAGAATGGCTTTAACAATATGAGGGATCTAACATGCTCCGGAAGTACAAGCATTCGCTTCCACACCTAACCACCAAAGATTGTATCCCGATCTGAGCATACCTATTCCTTCAATTTCATCTAATCAACATTCATCATTATCGCGATATGCGATGTGTGACAAGCCACATGTGCAGCATGTCGTGTCACTCCGGTAAGAAGGGTTTCATTCATTTCTGTAGGTTCGTTTCCAAGTGACAAGTGTCACATATCCAGTGGCGGATCCAAAAAAAAATTGAAGGTACTGATCCGAAATAGTAGAACTCTTTTGTGTAGCCGCTTGTTAAATCTCTCAACCGACAGACCCTCAACGGCAAAAAATATATATTTCTGTTCTATTTTTAAACTTCCTTCGCGACACAACTAACGAATCACAGCAGTTAAGCATTGTGTCTAGGCAAGACCTTTTTAGCTTTGATGTGTGTCGCTCTGTTTCCAGAAAGAGGCGCCAATGCCAGGTGGCATTGTGCAATGAAAACAAAACAAGTGACATTTGTTCAATGTGCAACAAATATGTTTGTGGAAAATGTGTTTCTGGTGTAGAAAAAGTACTGAAATGCAAAAAATGTAATATGTGAAATTTCATGACGGAGACTTATTTCCTTGAATAAAATGAATATTTATTGTTGTAATTAGTGCATGGAAAATAAAAATCGCTGGGTTTCATGACACTTTTGTATTTTTTTACAAAATATTTTGTTTTATTAGTAATTAGATGATTATTGGCAATATCCATTTTAAGTGGTCAAATTTTAAATACCGGTCATTTTGACCGGAGGTGGCGCTTCTAGGTAGTAAAAGATCCTGGCGCTTCTAGTGTTAATAAGGATAACAGTGCTTACTCCAACTAATGTTCTAGGGTTACCAGCCAGGTTAAATCGGCGTTAGCTTCCAAACTTGTATGGTCACAAAAGTTCCTGGGTTCAAATCAAAGCAAAAAGGGAGCAGGTACTTGAAAAGTATTCTAAGTTTCTCATTTCCTCTGCTAGCGAGATTTCCGCAAAACATCGCCCAGCTGTCTCATTGTTTGTAACCAAGTTAAACCATACGAGCTAAAAATTTCCATTTCAAGCGCAAATTATGTCTCCATTTGTAACCATAGCTTCAGCAGTTAGTTCCATTAACTATCGGTAGGTGCGCTACCTGACAAGCAGTCCAGCATGTTTCTCTTCCACACGTATAGATGGCAGTGGCAGTTTACAGCGCGAAATTGTGTCATGTGTAGCGAGAGAAAAATTGAATGTGTACAGTACATTCCACAATCATTTGTTGGAATGAATCAGTATCAGTGGCGTCTCCTGACCCTGAACTTCAGGCGTTGGCAAAGAAGGAATGTTAACCCCTCCCCCTCTCATTTCTGTGAACCAATATTACAAATTTTCTCCGTACCTTTTTGGTGTAATTTTATAAATATTTTGAAAAATATTAAATTACATAAATTATTTTAAATGAAGTAAATACTTCATTTAAAGTATTAATATATTTGAAGGGTAAGGAGAAAATTAATATACTATGTTCAATACTTCGCCATACAATCAATTTTTAAAGCACGAGTTTGCAACCAGAGGGATTGGTGGAACTCCTACCTATCACCCCTAAAAAAAACACCGTGGGCATAAGAATGACCCGTTCATTGAAAAATCGCTAAAATGCACATTTCCGGTTTTCCCCTTACCGTTCATTTATCCTTCCAAAAAGTAAATTTTGAAAAATCAACTGCTCATTACTTATAGTTACTTGAATTCCAGTCTATTCTTCTTTCTTTAGAGAGAAATGCGCTGATCACCGCCTCATAAAATTTGGATTTATCCCCTTCTCGCAGCTTAGAAAGTAATTCTTTCTGGATGGAGATAAGACTTAGATTCGTCATCCGGTTCTGAGTTTGAGTAGAGCGGCAGAATGTGTGGATCCTCTTCAGTCATGTGAACGATCTCTCGACAGATGACGTCGTGGAAGGAATTGTTGCGATCAACATTGCTAATTTATACATTTCTGTAAACTCACCCACTAGATTCGTGTCCAGTAGATAATTTACAATCTCAATTGGTGTTTTCTCTGATCCTTCAGTGGAAGCATACCAA
Organism: Lepisma saccharinum; assembly: GCF_977018435.1. NCBI lineage: Eukaryota > Metazoa > Arthropoda > Insecta > Zygentoma > Lepismatidae > Lepisma > Lepisma saccharinum. The sequence goes on from NC_139249.1 coordinate 63,213,248, forward strand.
ACATAAAGTTCATTCTTCTGCAGTTTGGTTAAATTAAACACACTGCCATAAATTTCCTGCAATTTATGTACGAGATGGTGAGGAAAGTTTTATCTTTTATTCAAGTAGCCCCGTTTTGTGGGATTTAGTAAATCAAAATATTGCAATTTTTCAAATGATGCGAATCTAATTGTTATCTGGTTGCTAATATTATCAATGATTTCAAAGTAAAGCCTCCGGCAGTGGTCTTCCTGTGGTTCGTTGTTCAGTCGCCTCCTTTTCATTTCAACAACCTCTTCCTCTTCTACTGCACCAGTTATAGAATTCCATAGTGTTTCGAAATTCTCACTTTCCTTTTTCAGCTGTTGTTGAAATTCAGTTATTTTATTACTGCAGTACAAAATATCAACATTTTTAGACTCCAATATACTGAATAATACGTCTGAAAAGGCAAGAAAGTTGGATAAAGCCTTTTTTAAAAATATATTTTCGAAATCCTTCAGGAATTTAGAAAATCCTCTTGGAGTCATTGCAGTCAAATGATCGAAGTGTCCACTTTCATTAACATGCTCAAAAAACATAAGCAGTGCTTCTCTGTTGTCATTGACTGTCCACACTAGCCTAGACGTAAAATTTCATGTGGTAGGAGCTAATGACGGGAGCTTTCTGGACATGAAAGCAGAAAGTTCGTGTAACCTCTTTGGAGAATGAGGTTTAAGTGATTTAAGACCACAAAAGAACACCTTGAGCTCTTTGTTACATTCTAACGATTGTTGCAGCACCAAGTTCATGACATGAACATAACAATGCATAAAAAAAGCTTTCGGATAATTTTCCAAAACTTTACTTTGAAGGCCATTCAAATGACCACTCACTACAGAATGTCCATCGTATGTCTGGGCAATTAATTTATCCCCACACTTATATTTATGCATTATTTCAGTCACGTGACTAAAAAGAGCTCCTGCAGTTTCATCGGCGCTCATGTCATGAAATCCAAGAAATCTTTCAATAACTTTTTTCTGTGAGGCCGAAAAAAAACGTAACACTGTTGACACCTGAGATTTTTTGCTAATGTCTGATGTTTCATCGACCATGATAGCCACAAAGTCTGTGTTTTGAATTTCATTGTAGATTTCATCTCTCAGAACATCCGAAACTGAATTTATTAAATCATTTTGAATGCCTGCCGAAGTGCCTCGAAAAACTGTAGAATTTAATAAATGTTCTTTTAATGAGGGATCGAACTCGGCACTTGCAATAAGGAATTTAATGTAATTGTCCTTATTTAGAGAGGCTGCATTTTCCTCATGGCCTCGGAATGACAATTCTTGCTTTGCTAAATAGCAGACGGCGTTAATCAACCTCTTTAATATTTCCCTGTTCTTTTTTACTTTTTCAATGTGTAGCTCTATTTCAGCTTTTCGTTGAGTATCCAAAAGAACATCAATTCTAGTAGGGGTGGCAACAAAACTACTAAATTTAAAGAAACTATAAAGATGCAATTCAGACTCGCTGTGTTTTCTCACTGCAGTATTGAGATGATTCAAATCCGCATACCCTTGATAATTCCCAACACCTTTTTTAGTCTAGAATAATAAAAATGTACAACAGTAAAATTTATTCAACACATCACACCCGCAAAGCCAGTCTCAAATTTCATAGAGTTCTTTTCGAAAATGTCTCTCAAAACCTTTTCCAGCACCACTTTTTCCTTTAACACATGTTCACATCGTGAGATTCGGACATGGTCGACCATTGTCAATCACTTGTTTCTTCTCTGAATACGAAAGCGAAGAAAATGAATTATTTAAATATTTTTGCACAACACTTTCACTATTCTCCATCTTAAAATAATCACATCACTTCACACCACACGTTTAAAAAATAATGCACAACAATCACGAGCAAAACAACACGGAACGCGGGATGAATGAAAGCCAAAGCGTTGGAAACAAATACAACGCCTTGAGAAGCTAACCATAGTGGTGGGTGGCAGGGTGCGCATGCGCGGTTATCCTATGTTTTGGCAGTGGTAAGACGTTGTACTTCCTCTCCAACGCCCTGGCAGTGCGGGACTGATCTGCCTGCCTGACAACCTCTGCGCGCTGCGCCGCGTTCGAAAACTACCGGGCGCTCGAGACTGACAACTGAAGAAAAACGCTCAAAATCATAATTTATAAAAGTACAGATACTTTCTTCTTTATTTAATTTTCCTTTGGCCGTTGACACACGACTTACACACCCAGAGAAATCGCCACTGATCAGTATATGTATTAAATATACTTTATATAGAAAAATTATAAGAAAAGCAAAAGCGTTGTTTCTATAGTAAGCGAGTGTAGTTTAAATTTAATAAATTTTTTGTACCAGCAATGTAATTTACTCTAGCTACATTGTAACTTCTCTTTAATAATGTATATTTTAATAAAAATAATTTCAATCAAATTGGACTTTTACATGATAACATATGTAGGACATATAAAGAGGGCCCATTTTATTCAGCATAATGGGTTGTACTGGAATTAGTTAGCAGCTACCATATTAAATCCACCATTTCCAAGATGTCTGCCAAGATTATTTCTACATTTGGTATGCTGCTTCTTGTGCAATTATGTTCTCTCCGCCTCACGTTTCATTTCAAACAGATTAAACATAATGCGGTTTCAAATAATCTCAATACCGAAATTTTCACTTTGTGCTCATATTTGAATATTCAATATTCTATCTAAACCATATTTTTTAAAATCTCAGAGCAATAAGTTCACAAGAGATTTGTGGTATCATTCATTTAGCCCATATAATAATATAAAAACTTTCAAAGTAAGGTGACTAGTATTAGCCGCAATGGTCACTATTTTTAAGTTTCTGTCAGGATTTTTTTTAAAAACATAAAACAAAACGTATCATTTTTGCGACAATGACTGGCATTGAATTACTGCAACAATAGAACTTCTCTGCTATTACTATGAGCTATGACATTGTTAGGTATGGAAATAATTTCATTATTTCAATGTCAACAATATGCCATATTCTAATTTTCTTAAAATTGATGTTTCCCTCTGTTTACCTGGAACTAATGCCTCCACTGAACGAGTGTCTTCATACATGAATTGTTTGTGGACAAGTGACCAGTACGATCTTTCAGTACAAACTTCAAATGTATGTCGATCACGTGTGTAAACTTTCCCAAAATGTTATTGAAAAGAACGAATTACTGAAGGAGATCCATTCAAGGAAATATATCAATGAATTACTTTTAATTTGCACTGCATATCACCATATTATGTAAGAGACTTAAATAGTATTTATTTAATTAGTTTTCAAAGATAAGTATTTATGTAATGACGAAAAAGTTTTTTATATAAAATATGTGCATTGTACCATCCCGTTTTGTCCCGTTCTTTCTTCAGGAAAATATGAGAAATATCCCTTGTTGTTGTTTAAAAAGTCTAGTCACCTTACTTCAAAAGAAATTGCATGGTTTAGGACGGCCAACAGGGTTCAGTACTTTCACACATTAATTTTGGGACAACGTTTTGCATGTATAGAACTTACCAACATATATTTCAATGGGATCTAGCAGTGGCGGCGATTAGGGGGCAGTTGCCCCCCCTCCCCAGTTTTCGCCACTTTTTCCCCGTATCATATCTACAAAGGGAAATATACTGTCTTTGCCCCCTAGTTTTGGCACCTTGCCCCCGGTTTTGGGACCCAATCACCGCCACTGAGAGCTAGATACATTGAGGGTCTGGTATAGTGTTTCAATTGTGTGAAATCAGTGAAAGTATTTCAAGACGACAGACGAAGCACAGATTTTTTTCCTTGTGTTGTGCTCAAACCTTTGTAAAAGATGTATACCGGGTTGAATTTTGTATGACAGCTAAATATCTCCGAGAATAGAGGGAAAATATACAGTACTAGGCAAGGAAAATATTTGAAGCATAGCCGTATCTAGATATTTTTACAGTCCGGACGAAAGTATTATTTTATAACTATTATACCTGGTGGCCAGAATTAAAGTTACCCAACTCAGATCTCTCCGTAGCCTGTTTGAGGGATCGTAGAACTCTGAAATCTGGTGAATCCACTATGCAGACTATGGGGAAGAGGATGACGATAAAAAAAAGTTCAATTTTCCGCCACCATGATGGGTTGTACAAATAATCACGTTAAGTGATTTAGCTGAGTTATTAATTAAAAAGACATTTGTTAGTGGCTGGAAGTTGCGTGAAAATAATCTCTCGTTTATTGCAAGATTGCAAGGTAAAGGCAAATCCATAACCAATTGGAGCAGTTTACGTCATTATTACACCCCATCATGGAAGTAAAGCGTCACATTTCAACCTGGTGGCGGAAAATTGAACTATTTTTTTATCGCCATCTTCTTCCCAATGGTCTGCATAGTGGATTCACAAAATTTCAAAGTTCTACGATGCCTCAAACAGGTTACAGAGGGATCTGAGTTGGGTAACTTTAATTCTGGCCGCCCGGTACGAACGGTAACATTTTTTCTTTCGATCTCGCCAGAAAAGTTCCTGGGTCCAAATTAAAGCAAAAAGTTAGCAGGTATCTAAAAATAATTCTAAGTTTCTCGTTTACACTTTTAAATGTGAAAATGATTTCCTCTTCACAGAATTAACCTTTTTTGCAATTATAGGTTACGACTCGCGCACTTTGCAAGCCCGTAGCTAGAATTGATCTCCAGGTGGGGGGCTCACGGGTTACCAGGGGGGCTTGTAAACCAAGTCCATTTTTCTAAAGTTTAACATGAAGGTAAATGATGTGTATGTTGGAGGGGGACGGGGGACGGGGGACGGGATGACATTAAGTAAATATAAAATATAAAATTTAGAAATATCATACAAACTACAGTTTTTCCCCATATCTTCTGAAACATCTCTCGAAGTGTTAATTGACTGCTGCTGACATTATACCTTACTACACACTGCATACTACTTTTGATGACACAGATATTTATATTATACAAGAAAAAAATCATAATATTCAATCATAGTGCCTACTGTCATTCTCATACCGACCGTAGCAATAAAACTCCTCTTCGTTCTCAAAACTTTGGACCTGTTCACCTTTGATGCAGGTGTGGAAGGAATGTGGATGATTACGTCAAAGTCACATATTTCTTTCTAAAGGTGCAGGGAAGGTACAGATAAAGATACTCTAAAGTCTAGAGAATCTTCTAAATGCTTGCCGTTACTTAGACTTTTTCTCATAAACAAGATGAACGAATGTAATAGCTGCTGTTCATGTTCTGTGGTTTATTCTTCACTAAGTTGTGAGTAAAATAATACCTGCTGTCTACATTTTCACTCTTCACTGCAAACAAATTATACAAAATAGTTTTACTTAATGTCAAAGGGGCCAGACGACAGGCCCCTGCCTGGCTAAGGGTCTCCTCCGTGGAGGGTCCCGGGGCCGACGCTAATGTTCCCGGGGTCGAATCCCCATCTGGGCATGCAGTGACGTGCCCAAGGAGGGGTTATAAACCCCCCTTTTGGTCCACTATTCCTAAAAAAAAGAACATCAAATGCAGGAAAAGATGACAAAATGAGGGCTGACTACTAAAAAATGTATACTTAACCCCCTCCTTTCGAAAATCCTGGGCACGCCACTGTGGGCATGAGTGTTCTTTGTGAGTGTCCCATCCTCATTTTCGAGTTTTAGACAAAGTGGCAGAAGAGCGAAGTAAAAAATCAAACAAATCTATCTGCATTTATCAATCTAGCATGTTGAATTGTTTGAAAAGTACTATCTCGCAATCTTATGTGTGTAGGTCCGCTAAACAGTTGTCTACTTCTCAATAATATAAGCTGTCAGTTTCACAAGTTACAGTAGAAGTGCTACCTAAATGAATTCAAGAGCGACACTTAAGCAGAAAATAAATATTTAGTTCTTTCGACATCTTTACATTTGCAAACATATTAGAAATAAATGGTTTGCAAATCTTAATATTGTAGAATACCGGCCATCCGCCGGAAATTTCCACTCTGCTTCTGTAATAAATTCTCAGGTCCGTATTTTGATAATGATTTGCAATCAAGTTTGATTTCTTTTTAGTCTCAAGTGTAGAAACTTTTCGTTCATTTCCAACCGGAAACGTTGCGTGTAAAATGCTGATTGATTCATTTGTTTTATTTTGCTTCGCCTCTCTTCCACTTTTGACTAATCGCGAGGAAAGGCGAAATAGTGAAATGGATGAAGGCACAATCACAAACACAAATGGACAGAACACAACATGAGTCCACCAGGGGATTATACTGGCCATGAGTCCGGACGCCAGAGCCTCGTTAGTCTGCAAAATGCAGTCCAGGGTGTACTACGTGGAAGTGAGGTTGGCAATTGGGCTTTTCCGGAAAGGGTCACAGCTTGGGTATTCAGGCACGTAGGCATGGGGAGGGCCCAGGGGGCTCAACCCACCCCCCGATATCCTACAAATATCTAATTTAAATAGTGTATAGTGGTAATTCATTTTACTTCCTTAGCAGGATTAAACATCTTGTGTAATAAGTTGTAATGAAGGGTGATTTTTTTAAAACTCATGGTTTTCTTTGTTGTGTAAAATTTGTAAATGAAGTATTATTTCCATGCGGTTTGTGGCAAATGAATAAGGAAGGATGGGAGATTTATTGGAGTATGTTTACCGGTTTATATGCATCCCGAGTAATATCACCCACGCCTCAACAAAAACAGCAAATATTCACCAGTGTACCCTACAATAACATTGAAGTATTGAATTTTTGCTAAACTGAATTAATGAAAATGAGTTCTTTTTTTTTGTATTCACTCAAACATAAATAAAACATGAAAATTATTGCACAGACATATGACATAACATCTCACCTTTAAAGAAGATGCTGAAAGTGTCGACCTCCTTCCTGTAAACAAAGTCGAACACGCCGTCCCATGTTAAGGGCTGTCTGACATAGTGTTTCTGCGCTAATGTTCGGAATTTCAGTGATAATGTTCTGCTTCAACATTTCCAGGGATGTAGGGTTGTTTGTGTACACACGTCCCTTTAGGAAGCCCCACAGAAAGAAGTCAAGTGAAGTTAAGTCTGGAGACCTCGGAGGCCACAATCCCTTTGAAATAACCCTATTCCCAAAGAAACTTTCAATCAGTGCCATACTGTCATGCGATGTATGGCATGTAGCACCATCCTGTTGAAAATAACCCTGTGTGAGTTCAATGTTCTCCAAACTTTCAACAAATTCCATGAATACTGCCCTGTATCGCACTGTGTTCACTGTTTCATTGAAGAAGATTGGACCCACTATACGTGATGCTGAGACAGCGCACCATACCCCCAACTTTCTGTGAGTGCAACGGAATTTCGATTACACTACGTGGATTTTCAGCTGCCCTTATCCGTGTATTCTGAGAATTAACATACCCAGAGAGATGAAACCAGGCTTCATCAGTAAACCACGTTATTTTCAGAATATCTGGATTACGCACAATAAACATTAAAAACCAATTACAGTAATCTACACGTTTAACGTTATCTGGATCGTTCAAATCTTGAACAGCTGTAATTTTGTACGCCCTTAGTTTCGCAGTTTTCCCTTCCTTTTGACATGTTGAATAGCTATAGCCGGTTCTTGTGACAAACGACGGAGAGATTTCTTGAGCGACCTCAAGAGTCGAGCACTGACATCTTCCACAACACCTACCCGCGTGAATTGCAGTTCAGGAAGTAAACGATGCACGACATACAAAAATGTAATTAGTCATCGGCTTTGGCATTTAACACGTCGTTCAAGATTGTGATGTTCAAACATAATATTATCTACAATCCCTCTCGTTCACTACATGCGGATTGCATACACCCACCAAACAGAAAATGTTTGTCCATAAGTGGAAAACCACTTAGATAATCGCCAACACACATCTAGTTTGCAGCCATCTCTCTAATACTGTCCGACATATTTGTCTCTATGAGTCCCATCCAGCATAGGTCTTCTCCTCCCACGTGTATCGTTTGATACAGAACAGTAATTTCTGTGGACACCCGCTGGAGTTCCAAGAGCATACGTGACAATACAGTTCATGACCTACATGTAGAGTATTGTCATCAAGGAAGCCGACGATGTGTTTTTGTATTCGTTTATTGCAAGTAGGAGAAAACACTCGCGTGAAGGACGTAGAGTTTTCTTAGTTTATATCAAATATTTGCTGATTTGACTGTAGTTTTATCAGTAATTATAAACTAATTGTTTCATTAGTGTCCGTGGCGGGGGACCCTGTTGATCGATCCATATCTAAAAAGTATTTTCTTTATAAATGGGTAATTACAATGTCCAATGAGAATTTCTGGGAGGACTTCGCACCCCCAAACCCCTCTCTGCACTTTGTCCCAGGAATATATCCAGCATGTCTGTGCAAGTAGAGACTCGTGAGGGCTCCACCTCATGAAAGGAGAAACGTGGCTGGAGCTACCAGCCGTTTTCAGCAGCAAGCACTGCTTACTCCACCAACTCGCTTTCTCCCATTCTCTGTCTTGTGGAGCTGGCTTGGTTCACGGATTCCCGAAACGGGATGTAAAACAGGCAAAAGAACAAACTTTCGGAAACCTAAACTTTTCGCCTCCAGTTGTGGGAGTTTCAAGGGGGTCATAGGGGTGTTGCTACACGTCTGATTTTTGTCCAGTCGTACACGACACCTTTTGTTGTCAACATACACCCTTCGCTCGCATTTCAAGGAGAAGACCCATTCGCTTGCTACGCGGCGGCAACCATTAAGCATGACGTCCACTGAGACGCTGGGAAACGCGGCAAGAGAACAACAGACGTGTTTCCGGCGTCTTACTGGGCGATAACCTTTAAGATAATCTGCAAACTTCTAGCACGGAAATTCCGCTCTTCGGTTCAGCGCGTTTCCCTGTACTGGGCGTTACGCCATTTGATTTCAATAGAAGCAGCAAGATTGGTTGATTGATTTGGTGTTTTAAGTCCACTTTATGCACAGTAAGGCTAATCGGGACTGGACCTACAGCTTAAAGTGGGATCCGAACCACGGTAAATTTTCCATATCTGGAAAGCGGATTTCTTCAAATTTGCAGGAGAAATTACTTACCGAATGCAGTTTCTCTAGCATTATGGAAGTTCGGGGAAGTGTTTTCTCTCATCGTTCATTCAATTTTGCCGGTAAATCATCTATTTTTCGATATAAATGTGTGACCGATGCACGAAAGCTCTTGCATCCATTTACTTCCAGGTGGATGTAGCCTGTGTGTGATGACGTAATCCCAGTCAATCCCGGTCAGTGTTTCCAAACACGTGTTTTTGTAACTGAAGAAGGTACGTTTCCGCAAATGATTTGTGGGGCTATGTGTCAATGGTTCGTGGGGCTATGCGAGAATGGTGTGTGGGGCTACGCATATTTTTTTCGTAACCAATTTTTAACTATTGTAACCTAAACGTGACCCAACCTAACCTAACCTTACCGGAAATGGTTCGTAGGGCTATATATGAATGGTTCGTGGGGCTATGCGTCAATGGTTTATGGGGCTATGTAGGTATTTTTGGGTGCAGTGCGGTGGAAACACTGCATTCCGACTGCGGTAGTGAAACTGTGACCGCCATTTAGTGTGTTACGGAAGGGAAAAAGAAACGAACAAAGCTTACTTCATACGTCGAAAATATAGATTATTTCCGTGAAAAAAAGCGAAATGCCACCTTCAGCAATGTTTCTCAATGCAGAATACGTAAGTAGCAATATGGAAAGTGACATGAATAGCGAGTTTCAGCCGTTTTCCGGATACGGACAATTTACGTGAACCACTATGTGCCTCCACGTATCGAACCCCAGACCCATTGATTACAAGTCGACGACGGTACTACTGCGCCATCGGGGAGGCCCAGAAGCAGCAAGAGCAGTTCTGCAGCCCCGCCGGGCGCCACCTGTTTAAAAAACGACTCGAAACGAAAAAATTGAAAAAGCAGAATACCACAAGAAATTCTTCTCATCACAGCAACTGGACGAAGCTGATTGGTTCAGCGGTTCATATACCCTCCCTGCAGTGACGGCGATTAGCGGGGCGTGGGGGGCAGTTGCCCCCATGTTTTGCAACTTTTGCCCAAACACTATGCTAAACCTTATCTACGAGGGAAAGCAAACTGTCCCCCCCCCCCTTAGTTTTGGCACATTGTTTCTCTAGTTTTGGAACACAATCACTGTCACTGCTTTCGACGGAAAAGACAAAAATAGAGTTGTGAAGTTTATTCTCTCGCCGAACAGGCTTTAGTTGCGCCTATGGATTGTTAAATTAAACCAAATTCCGTTGTCTGGCAACAGTTGTGTCGAGAACCACTTCTAAATTTTGTTTGTTTTTGCTATGTAAAATTGAAAAGTAGAAATGGTCTTAAGAGTCCCGGCAGGCAACAAGGATAACGATACGGAGCATCTTCTCCGCGCCAAAGAACAAACACTGAAGAAGCACATCATAGAAATCCACATGGAGAAACGCAAGTTGAAGAAGCTGGAACAGTCACTCCTGGAGAAAGTGAAGAAGACACTGACAAGGAACTTAACAAGATTAACCCAAATAGCGGCGAAGAACCTGGTGGAGACTCGACGCCAACTCAATCATTTCCGGCTGATGGAGATGAAAGCCCTTGCCCTCAAGTCGAAGGTGACCCGTGCGGGGTGCAAGTACCGGATGTGGAAGGCCACCAAGGGAATCGTGGCAGCTGCGGGCATCGTGGACGGGCGGCTAAAGGCGGAGGCGAAGAAGGGCTTTGCGGACGCCGTCAACATTGCTGTCGACGACGCGATGAAGGTTCAGGAGAGCCAAGAAGACGATGAGGATGACGATGAAGAGATTGAGCGCGTCATAGCGAGCGCCAGAGGTGAAATGGCTTCCGAAAGAGCCCACCCCAGAACGGCGGGTGACCCTTCCCAGCCGGACTGGTTTCATGATTTGGAGGGAAGGTTGAAAAAACTGAAGAAAGACTAAATTCCTTGCTGCCAACACTTAAAAACCCTGTAGTGTAGAATGTAAGATCAATAATTTCAAATCGGCGTGTTGCAAGTAGCTAGTCATGAAAAGAGACTTATGTATATTTTAGTTCCGTTGTTAGTTGACAATGAAATGTTGCCCCTCTTGGAATTCCTCGGATGCATGTATCAAAAATGACAATCTTAACAATAAAATTCATTTCCACACTCTAACTTAACATACATATGTATGCGAGTGTAAATGTGATTAAATATAGGGTATTTTACGGTTTTAAACACCAGGTACTTTTAACTTTTTCCCGGGAGTACTAGTTTTTTTTCTCTAAAACTATCCAGGAAGGTTCGTTGACCAATTAACGACAGGTTTCGAATCACGATCTGTATTCTATCGGGGAAGCTGGAAATGTCCCATACTCTGCAAGGGCGTATTTAGGGGGCCCAGGTGGTCCGGACTACCCCCCCCCCAGAAAGGCTTACCAAGTACTAAAATTTAATCATGAAAATGGTATTTCTTGTGTAATCGGTGGCTATTTCCGCCGAACTTGTCGGAAGGCAAGGATTGTATTAGGATGGTATAGCCTTAAAGGACAAATACGCAGAAAATATTAATCAGGAACTTTACTTTTCGTCAACTGGATCCAACAATCTATTTTGTTATTCAATAAATATTTAGTTCTTTATCTATTTGATATTAATTTGCTTGCCTAGTTGATTTCATACAAATTTTGACGCCTAGATAATGAACACGTGCTGTATTCTTATAGTATTTTTATCTATTCGTGTAATAATAATACAATATTAATCAATTCACATATTTAATTAATATTTTTTTAATATAATTACAAAATTATTTAAATATATTTTAATTATATTTTAAATTAGTAGTGTAATTGGCTATACTATAAACTCGAGAAAGTATGAACCCCCCTCAGGCAGATTTGCCTACACTTAAAACTTGCTCAACATGCCCATATGAGCTTTTTGCTCAAGTGTGGAACCCCGTCTAATCCAAGATTTTTGTAAAAATGCCCTCGGGAATTTCCTGAGAAAGTATGACCCCCCTCAGATTGATTTGCCTACACTTATAAAAGGCACTTCTGTGAGATTGTTGTCCATAAATTTGTTAAAAATATGCCCCTTTTAATATTTTTTTTGCCCACACCTAAAACTAAGCCAACATGCTCATAAAACCCATACCCACCCACATACACCCACACCCACCCACACACACACATATTTACTTCCGGTCCACTTCCGGTCTACTTCCGGTCCACTTCCGGTTCACTTCCGGTCCACTTCCGGTCCACATACGTTGAACATACGTTGAAACGTTTATATAGGAACAATGGTGGAAAATATCAGAATCAGATTATCTGGATTCTCTGAGTATGACCTGTTTGCAGTTTGCAATGAAACAGAGATGCAGTGGGTGCTTAACAGTGAATTGCCTTTTCACTACCTATGCCTTAAATATATAAGCAAGTTTGAAAAAATTGTGTACAATAATTATGGCAGAATTGCTGGATATTTTGTGAATTTTTACACAGATGATTACGGGTATTATTTCATGCTCAAAGCGTTTAGGAATCACTGGTGGGGAAATTGCTACAATTTGTTTTCAGAGCATAGGATGAGGATTGATTCATATCCAAGCCTGAATTGGATGCATTACAAATTTAGAATATCTACAATTTATAATGATATTGAATTTGTCACAACAGATGCTGGCCATTTGTATAGTGGGGATGATTTTGATCCTGATTGTGTGTGGTACTCTAAACATATATACCTGAATGAGATTATAATGTATTTTACAAGACAAAAATTCAAAGATTGTGATTCTGATTGTATTGCAAAAATTCTAGGTGGGAATAATCTTAGCAGAAGATGCAATTGTGGGAAAAAATTGTGGGAAACAATTATTTAAATTAAAAATATTTTCAGACACAGCAGAAACAACAGACACAGCAGGGACAGCAGAGAGTGCAGAAATAGAGCAGAAACAGGATTGAAGGTATAGAATAAATTTTTTGTTCCCAACATATTGACTGTACAGAATAGTGAAAGCCTAGATATAAATATAACCCATAGATATTCTGTTGCTTGCAAGATGTCTGAAGATTATATTGTAAAATATATAAACAATCAGTATCTTGTCTACAGTATATATGAAACAAATGCAAGAGATTTATCAGATAATTTTAATCACAGAACTGTTTGTTTTGAAGAGAACCCATATGTCCCCACACAAATTTTGTAAGTGAGCATCATAGATGCATTGAATACAAATCAACAACTTGTCAGAATCCTGGGGAATTATGTCACAGAGATAAGCCTTGTAGATTTCAAAATTGTTGTTAAAATTTCAAATAAAGGCACAAAATGTTATGTCAACAAGATTTTCAGACCTGAGCTAAGCACATCCCTGAGCAGTGATGGGATCCTCAGGTTCTGAGACAACATTGTGAGCCCCCCTGAAAATAAGATCAATCTGTTCAAGCTCAATACCCACAAATACAATCAGTTGCTCAGGTATGTATACTCTGAGGTTGGGTACTATGATGATTTTTATGTTATGACCCTTGTAGGAACAACAAAAATATATTTTGTAGAATTTCAGGACAAAGCACCTGATAATATCATCACATATGAATACATAGAGAATATAGGATATGCATTCATCAAAAATTCCAAGACCTCAGCAGAAATATCTAATTATATGAGCTCTATCAACTATGTTGATTGTTTCTCTACAAAAATTATATACAATTCAGAATCTGTAAATGCCATTGTTTCATGCTACCTCCTTTTCAGAACAGCAAAAAATAACACCGAGAGTGTTCTTGCAGTTGAGTGCTTCATACAACTTGACAGATTGGAATATATTAAATTGAAAAAATTACCCCATCTCATATACAATATTGTTTTGGATGAAACAAGTGACACTGTAATTGTTCACTGTGTAATATCTTTGATGGGCCTTGAATCACATAAAAACAGTTTCATCTCAAAATTTGCAACAATCATAAACAATGAGGCTGTATCGGAATACATTGAGTAATGGGTTTTCATGATTCTGTTCCTTGCATATTCATGCCAGTGTGTAATTATTAAATATGCAGAATTTTTTTGACAGAAGAGCAATTTCAAAATACATCAAATCACAATCACTTATTGGGGATTTCAGGCTTAGGTTCTTGAATCTGTCCGAGCATGACCTGTTCTCTGTTGGGAATGAAACTGAAATGCAATAGGTGCTTTCAAGTGATTTTGCCTTTCACTACCTGTCCCTGAAATCCCTAATAAGATTTGAAATATCCATGTTCAATACATGCAAAAGAATTGTTGGATTTTTTGTGCATTATTCTGTAGAGTATTATTATTGGCATTGTAGATTTGCAATGTATGATGATTACTGGTACAACAATTGCAATGAGAATTGTTTTGTGTACAGAATGGACATAATTATGCCACAGAGTCTAAACTGGATCCACTATAATATCACCAACAGAATTTCTGTACCTCTACCCCTGAATCATATTGAATATGTCACCACAGATGAGGGCAATTTGTATCGACTTGAAGATTTTAAGCCAGGCATGAACAAATTTTCAAAATATACAAATTTCAGTGAGATTTGTGACCACAGATGATGGGCACTTGTTCAGTGCAGATGATTTCCACCCGGATCTTGTTGGGTATATAAAGCACAAATGCCTGAATAAGCTTGTTCTGTATTTTCTGAGGCAAAAATTCAGAAATTGCAGCAGTAAGTGCCTTGCACTGTGCCTAGACAAAACCTCTTGGAATGAAACATGCAGGTGTGGGGAACAATTATCTAAGCTCCCAATAATACATACATAGTTGCTACAGTTCCAATTTTGCAATATTGTTCAGCAAACATGTATCCCGGGCAGTGTGATTTGGAAATTACAGCATTGCATTTTTGAATGTGTCATTGTTTTAGAAGGATAACACACAGCACTTGTTGCAATGTTTTTTGAGAGAAGGAATTTGTCACAATATATACAATCGGAATCACTGTTGGAAAGGTTCAAGCTTGCATTTTCCGATTTATGTGAATATGATGTGTTTGCAGTTAGAAATGAGACAGAATTTAGGTGGGTGCTTGACAGTGACCATGAATTTGGATGCATACATCTGGGATTGTTGGGCAAGAAGGAAAAATACATATATCTGTTGCACAGGAGAATTGTTGGGCTGTTTGTAGGTTTTTATGATTGTTACAGAAAAAATTATTGGTTCACAACAAAATATTTTGAATCAATGTATTGTTTTCATATCCCATTTGACATATCTGAGAACTGGAAACATTTAAATTATGATACTTATTTGAAATCCTATGATGATTTTGAATTTGTAACCACAGATACAGGCTTGGTGTTTTCTGGTGCGGATTTTGTTAGAAGGGAAAAATATATCTCAGGGGTCATAAATGCAAATGAGATTATTCTGTATTTGCTGAGTTTGAAGATAAAATTTCATGATTTGAGATATTTTGAACCTTTAAACTGCAATTTTTTGCAATCTTCAAATCTCAACCTCAAATTCTGATCGGGAGGTACACAGAGCCATGTACAATTTCTGTTTATATCTACATGATTGCTCTCCACAATTGTGTAGGTGCACAATAGGATCAATGCTCATGCCATTTTTTGACAGAAGAGATGTTGCAAAATATATTAGATCTGAATCTCTTCTTCCTGATTTCAAAATTAGATTCTCAACACTCTCAGAGTATGATTTATTTTCAATCAATAATGAAACAGAGTTCCGCTGGGCCCTGAACAGCACACAAAAATTCAATTATCTAAACTTGAAATACAACACTGATTTTGAGTGCCACAAGTATAATTCTTGAAGGAGAATTGTGGGACAGTTTGTTGTTTTTTATTATTATATTGATTTTTCCTATTATGGAGGATGGTTTTCAAATCATGCAAGTGTGGGGAGATTCTATGATTTTGAGATTCTTCCCAATCAGAGCTCAAACTGGAAACATTTTAGATTTTTGCTGATGCATCTGGATGGGTTCCAAAAGGCAGAATTTGTTACAACAGATAGTGGAATGTTGTATAGTGGTGCAGATTTTAATCATCACCTGCAATATTTTGATGCATACAATTCTCAGATGTTGAACATGATTGAGATAAATTCAGCAAAAATTTAAAAATTGCAGCATTGGGTGCTTTAATAGGATAATAAAATCATGGAATGTATTTACAGAGTGTGAGTGCGGGAAACCACTAAGCTGCATGCCTCTGCTGTTGAGATAGCCCAGCCTAACATGTAATATTGTTTGCAGGTTGATTCAAGATGCAAACATTTTTTGAAAAAAAGGGATATTTCCAGATACATCAAATCCAAATCTCTTGTTCCTGAATTTAAATTGAGATTCTCAAAATTGTAAAGTGTATTGTGTGCTCGATGATGCTCACATAATTTGTGGAGAGGCATTTTATGGCCTGTTTCTGGTGCATAGGGTCTAGCTCCTGGTCTAGAAAATTGCAATCTAAATTATAGAGAGCAATCACACAAATATTTCCAATCAATTTTGTTTGGAAATGTTGATGACTGTGCAGAACAAGTATAAGAGAAATATTTCATGTTATATTTTCTATGGCATTTTGGGCATATTTTTGTTAGAATTCTGCTTTTATCTGGATTACAATTGTTTTGGTGCTTAACCCAATTGGGGCTGGATATATTCTTATTGCATTGATTACAATATTTTTGATTAGGCATTTTTGTTGTTGTTTATTATATAAGATTTCCTGGGGTTCAAATCAAAATTCTATGCTTAATAAAAAAATACCAGTTGGGTTCAGCAGTGTGTTTTGTATATTTAGTGTGTGTGTGTGTATGTGTGTGTTAATATTTTTGGCTTTGCTATTTATATAAAATTTCTTGGGGTCCAAATCAAAACTCTATACTTAATAAACCTATGACAGGTTGTCAAAAATTCTGTATATTAAATCAAATAGATTTGTAATTCAATTTATATAAATTTGCAATATTTTTGTGTTTAAAAAAATATGAGCAGCACTGCAACAACACACCCTTACTCTTCAACAACTCTCACAATACTGGCTGATATGCAATGCAAAATCTCTTTATATAGCCTAAGCACAGACCGCATTGAAAGCATCTGAAACAATAAGCCAATCAGAATATAACACATGTTTAATAATTTATTGCTTAATATTGGGTAATAATTTGTTGCAAAACGTGATGCAATGTAAATAAACCAGAAATAGGCCACAAGTGGACCGGAAGTATGCAAACCGGAAGTGGACCGGAAGTAGACCGGAAGTGGACCGGAAGTAAATATGTGTGTGGGTGGGTGTGGGTGTATGTGGGTGGGTGTGGGTTTTATGAGCATCTTGGCTTAGTTTTAGGTGTGGGCAAAAAAAATATTAAAAGGGGCATATTTTTAACAAATTTATGGACAACAATCTCACAGAAGTGCCTTTTATAAGTGTAGGCAAATCAATCTGAGGGGGTCATACTTTCTCAGGAAATTCCCGAGGGCATTTTTACAAAAATCTTGGATTAGACGGGGTTCCACACTTGAGCAAAAAGCTCATATGGGCATGTTGAGCAAGTTTTAAGTGTAGGCAAATCTGCCTGAGGGGGGTTCATACTTTCTCGAGTTTATAGTATAGCCAATTACACTACTTAAATTTAATCATTCACATTATTATTATTATTTCTGAGACGATTGGTTCGCCCCCTGTGAAATGTATTTCTAGATACATGCCTGATACTCTGCCATTTTGCCAAGTAAATGCTATAATGGTTCTTATAAGAGAGTTAAGTGGTTTTTAAGTACTAATTCCAGTCTTCACGCCTTTGTATTTCTATTTTAATTACAGTAGAGCGTCGATTATCCGAAGTAAGGGGGGGACATGGGTGTTCGGAAAACTGGTTTGTTCGGATAATCGAACTGTACATGTTTATTTGCCAAAAAGAAGTACTGTACAGTAAATTTATTCTTAAAAACAGGCATCTCTTTAAGTATGTATTACAAAGTAACGTACAAAGGCAACTTTAGTAGGAATATATAGTATGTGGTACAGTTTATTAAACAAAAATATGTACATATTACATACGCATTTTGCATGAACAATACACACAGTACACAAAATTAACGTTTAAAAAAATCCTTTATTTTGGTCTGTCTAAGCAAGCCTACACGCTTACGAGCAGCTAAGTCACGTACTTTTTTCATTACAGATATCTGAAAGTGAGCGAGTACACAGTTCGGTTAAGCGGTCGTTCGGTTGACCGACGTTCGGATAATCGACGCTCTACTGTATATTATATTGTTTTCGCTCCTCCCGGTTAATCATAAAGGCGAGAAGAAAATATGACCTGATAAAATAGATAGGAACACAAAAATGTTTTGGCATGCACTCGTAGTATGTATGAGAGATTTAACAGCTCAATGTTCCAGTGCGTGGCTTTAACATGTCAGGATGAGACTCACCCTGAGAAATACAGTGCAGTTAAATGATTTACTTATATCATTGTTACGTTCAGTTATTTCAGCGTTTGTTACCATGGAAGATGAAACTCTCACTTAAGGTCAAATCACACGGAACTGGATTTCCTGTAAGAATGCCCTAGTTGGCCCTGGACTGGCTACTTGGCTAGAAATGATGGCTGCCTAATCTGGCTGCTAGACTGGTTTTGACGACTAGACCGTGTTCTAAATGCAACTGGCTTTTTATTGCTAAATTCTGTGGAACAGCCACAGAGCGAATGTTTGGTAAGTCAAGATAATCTACGAGTTTGTCAAGGGCCTTTTTTTGTCTGTGGTTTCCAAGTGTTGGTTGTTCTTGTTCGCTGTTCGATAAAATAAATATTAACAGAGATGATGTGCATTAATATTTAGGAATTTATCCAAATCGATGAGATTTGTACAAGACAAACGTTAGACCAGTGTGTTAAATGTTTGACGAACAAAGTATTTATTTATTTACCAGAGAATTCCAAATACAGCTTTGGCCATTTTACATTGGAATGTAATAACAATGGAAATAAAAAAGAATAACAATGGAAGTAACAATAAAGAATAACAACATAAACTAAAATACATATATGTGATAAAGTAAATTACACGTTGTTACACAGTAGCTTTTTAAAAATTGCCTGGTTTTCAAAAATGTCAACTCGGTTTGGTAGAGTGTTTTATTTGCCGGGTAGTCTGTGGAAGAGAGAACGCTGAATGAGGCTTAATCTTGGTTTCTGATATGTGGAAAGCTGAGTGTTCCTTGTGGTGCGGGACGGTACTCGAAAGTGAATTTCTTGAAGAAGGCGATCACTTCTTATGTTCCCATTTGTTATTTTTATGGAGGAAAATATGGTCTGCAAGTATGTGTCTATCATGGGGGTATGGATATTTAGAAATTTTCAGAAGGATGGACTTATGCAAATGTTTTGAGGATGGAATTCGGTGACGAACAATGGCCAGGAAGAAATTTAGAACAGAATTTAGTCTATCTAATTTTGAGGGACATGCCATAGACCAGATCGGATAACAGTATTCGAGTTTTGGTGAAACGAAAGATTTGTAAAAAGTGTCGAGCCACTGGGAGCAATGTTCGTACGTGATTTTGTTCTCAGCTATTTTATCAGGTCATTATTTCTTCTCGCCTTTCTGATTAACCAGAAAGAGCGAAAACGATATAATGTAAATATAAATACAAAGATGGCGACGTCACTGGAAAGCAACAGGAAAGATTAGAACTTTTTATCCAATCTAATAATGGCAATAATATCATTGTTGAACATCCTCCTGACGCTCAACTCTCCGGAACGTTACAAAGGTGCAAAGTGACCTTGAAGAAGTTATCAGTCAAACTGATCTTGTTAAGTAACAAGTCCTGGATTCTTCAAGATTTGACTTGGATGTTATAATCGCCTGCACGAAATGGGAAGTTAACTTCCTTCTGTCTCTGACATATATTACACAGGGACACGCTGCACTAATCAGAGGCAACGTCAGTTTCCAGTATCCCCCCCCTCTTCATATTTTGCGTGTATATGGAGGACAGAAGCAGGAAACGTGCTAATTACAGAGGAAACCCCATAACCGCAATACGAAGCTCTTGAGAAATTACGCAGATTCGTTTTCCCTCACATTTATCTTTAATTAATTTTGCTCTTGCATAGTTTTAAACCGTAGATCCATGTTTCATCTACGGAATCAACGTTCGATTTTCACATGTGCCACTATATTGTTTGTGCAGAGATAACCTAATTTGGATTGGGCGTCCAGTTTACAAGGGGTTCCGAACCACTATGTACCAAGCGCATTCCATTGTCACGCGGACTGCATTTTTAATATTAGAGTGACTATTCTACTGATAGATAAGCAACACTTCTCTTACAATTTCTGTGCCATGAAATATGAAACTTAACACTGTTGATTAAAAATAACTACCCTTAAAATACTTTTCCAGATTTGTTGCTATAAGTGAACAATTTTGTGTTACGGGTGCAAACACTGCCTCTTCACTTAATAAGAAGTTTATTTTAATTTCTGTGAATTGTCAAATGATGGAAAATAAATTATTTAGACAAAAGAGAGAAGGCAATTGATCTTTTAATATTATAGTGGAGATAAGAGGGAAATGTAACAGCTAAATGAGAAATTAATTATTTTGTGGTATCCCGGGTTGGACACAATAGAAAACAAAAGTTAATTGAGAAGTTAAAATAAACTAACAATATGCGTAAAATACCTTCTAACTTAATCATGTATAATACTTGATTTTTTATGCAAATGACGATTTTAGATTGCTCACTCGCAAGATAGGATAAAGTTACAACATTGCATTTAATTTAAAACAATTGATGTTCAGGGGCACTTTCATGTGAAATGTCCCACCACTATATGTCATTTATTGCAACGTAATTAGAAACACATGTATACTAGACAGTCACACCTACTATCATTCATATGCAATAACTAGAGATATTTATTATTCATGTTCTAAAAACAGTGGGAATATGTGGCTAAAAGTAAAACATATTTTCATTGAAAAACTGTCAAACAAATATATAGCTACTCACCAGTGGCGGCAGGACCTTAGGTGCTTGTGCATTCTGTTGATTACAATGAACAACAAAGCACATTTCCAAATAGTCCATTGAAAATGTACGCCGATTATCTCTGAACAATGTGTTGTATTGTGAAAAAGAACCTTTCATTTTCACACGTAGTCAGTCATACATATTTGAGGTGCGGGATGGACACTTACACCATCAATATGACCGATACGTTCACTCTCCAGATCCTGGTAACTTTAGACAGTTATGCTTTTTTTCTACACCAACGTCCTTTACTGTCTTGAAAAGCAGTTGTGTCGAACTTCTCAGTTTTTCTTTCACGCCACACAAAAGCTCTATCAGACACGAACCCCAATTCGTTTTGTAAACATCCATCATTCAATAAAGCTTGAAGTATCGCATTGCATGACGCGATAGTTTTGTCAAACTCATTCACAATGCAGGCAAAAGTTTCAAAATCATTTGTTGTGAAGTTCCGAATAGGATAGTAATTTAATAATTTACAGCTTGTTTCTTCTATTTTATGCATTAACTCCAAAATATACGTTTACACAAAACATTCAGAAACTTTATTTTGTCTGAAATGTCTAAAATATGTGTACATTTTATGTTCCTTCCCCCAAAATATGTTTTTCTTTTATGTACTAAAGGTAAAATTATGCATTTCTGTGAAATAAGAATTCACAGATTATATTGCAACCATATGGTCGGCACTTCTACCGAGTACGACCAACTTCCGAAATAACAGAAAAATATGTAATAACACTCTTTACCTTATCTGGTGAGGGCCTCCCCGATGGCGCAGTGGTAGGGTCGTCGCCTTGTAACAAGGGGTCCCGGGTTCGATACCTGGTGTAGGAACATAGTGGTTCGGATCCCACTTTAAGCTGTAGGTCCAGTCCCGATTAGCCTTATTGTGCATAAAGTGGGCTTAAGGGGGTTCTAAAGCCATGCTAAAGCATAGACCCAAATTTCTAAGGGTAACCGTACAACTAATATACATTCGATAAGGAAGAAATTTTCCGATATAAAAGATTGTTTTATTCACTAGAACATGTGAACCTTATAATTTTGTTATGATTGAAGGGATTTAAGTAAATAACAGAAAATATAAGGTCTCCGTCATGTTCAAACTGCTGCGTACAGATGGCGCTGAAGTGGTATTTTTGTTAATACCGGTGAATTTTATTTCTTTTATGACTAGTATGGAAGATTTCGTGGTGAAACAAAGATCACCTGTTCTTCCCGCAAGCATCTGAAATACTATGTGAAAAAATGAAAACATTTCGTACCTTCAGAGAGTAGTGCTTATCATTAAAACTTTTGAAGTGGCGTTTCGTCGCAATATACTCCGTGGTGCAGATTTTAGCCAACACTGTTGCCGAGATTTCACTCCGTGCTTTCTAACGGTATAATCATAGCAAGTTCTTGAAAGAGTGAAAATTAAACCTAGCTACCAGAGGATATCGAATTCCGTACAGATACGAGAACAAGGGAACAAATATTCCACGGAGGATGTTAAAGAGCTGAACAAGTTCGAAGGTAAGTCTTAATATTTAATTGCTTGTTGCTTAATATTATCCATCAAAGGCAAAATGTTTGAAATATAGGCAAAATGTATAATTTATTTACATGTTGAAGAAATATCGTCTGATGTAATATCGGTGAGAATACCGCTTGACACTGCATGACTTTTTTAACTTCCAAACGAAGTTGATAATTCTTTGTTAATGTAAAATCAGAGTAGAATGTTATATTTTACGTTAGGCATAATCCTAATAACTACCGTTTTGAGATCATTACTATAGCATAAAATATACGTAGCTTAAAATAGATTATATCTGATATCATTAAATCAATATTGCATAAAATGCTCAATTTTCATTCCTGTAAGTTAATTTCCAAACCTACGAAACTCGTGCTATTCACATGTACAACATCGGAATGTTTATTACAAATCAGTAGTTTGTTTAAATGTTTTTTACTTTGCCCTTGTATATGGTTGAAACGAGTACTTGCTAACCTATTTTCTGTAAGAGTTTTTCTCTTTTTATTTTTGAAGCAGCTCGCAAATATTCATATGTATTAAGTAGGTCAGGCTAAGTTAGGTTTGATTCGAATAGATGTAATGTGAGATCCCTGAATGTTTGCAAGTTTCGGACACAGTTCTGTTATCTTCCTTTACAGAAACACGTCAGAAAACCGGTTTTTTAAACGGTATGAAGCTCTTCTGTTTTCTTGTCCTTTTATAATTTAGGACGGCTTACAATGAGAGTGCATTTCGTCCAATAACTTGATGCTGTATATATTTAAAGTGTAAAAGTACACCCTAACAGTTATGAGACTAAAATCTTACCGTCTATCGAACACAAGTTTGTATGTTTACTGAGAATTTCAAAATGAGTACCGGTATATAAATGTTCCCATACTTGCAAGTACAAGGGCAATAATTTAATTGTGGATGACACAGAGCTTCATAGAAATCATAATTTGTCCTGGTTATGCTACGTATATTTGGTTCAATATCAGATTGGATTTCAGTAGCCGTTTGTACTTTTGTAGTTTACTTCGAATACCAGTGAGTTTGAAGCTTGACTAGTTTTTCTCTCAGACCTATGACTGATTGATTTTGCATGGATGCCTATTATTAACATTCCATGCAGATAAAAGTTTTTTTAAGCTTTTTTCCTTCTTGGCTGGTCTACTATAATAATTCAAATAAAAAATATAGTAGGAACTGAATTTCCATTTCATAAGGTATTTCTGTTATTTTACCTCCAACTTCTGCTCCTTGGAACAATGATGATGAATAATGATTTGATAAAATGGATGATTGGAACAAAGATAATGATTAAATACATACATGAAACCAGGATTCGAACCTGGTGGAACCTCACTCCATATAGCCTTGCAATCATCAGTCTACTATGAAAATATTTGTAACAATTATTTTGCCAATTTCTGTTTTATGCTCATCATATTTAACATTCATTATAAAGTTAGATCATTGAAGTGAGCTCATATCGTGAACCAAACTGCCCTTTAACAACAGGACGATATCATTAAGCATTATAGTGCAAATTGGATCCATTATTTTCAAATCCATTTACTCAACATCTGTAAGTTCCATTATTAACTCAACTTGTCTAAGGTTGTAACAATGTAATATCAATATTTTTTTAAACATGTTTTGTAAGTTCATAGTCTCATATACGATGTTAAAACTATTTTTATTTGTTCCTTTTGCAGATGAGCATTTGAGAAACTAATCGAAGTGTCTTCTACCAATAGTAAAGAGCACTATTGAAATTTGTACAAAAGAACAATAGGTTTGACCGACAATGGCAGTTGCGTACCATGGCAGTTGGTGTATAAGCTTCTACGGAATATACTGTAAATCAACAAAGTGGACTGTTTGAACTTTACATGGAAGAGTACATACATTTTTGCTTGCTAGCGTAGACACTTGATTGAATGGTGATGATTTACTAGAAATCAAGAGTCCAGAATATGCTCAAGAAATTATGTTTCAAGCCTTAATAATATCTGATAGCAAGTGGTCATCAATTGTAAATTGTATATTAGAGGAAACAGGAGAAAAAAAAACAGTGCCAGGGGTGTAACTTACTTGTCTTGTCTGTCAAGCATTGGTACGCATTCATTGATATTCTTGCAAGTTTAAATTTTTAGAGGTATTTTCAAAAATCCTAAGAAAATAAATTTCTTCCTGAATACGATGATGATTTGCAAAAAGCATATCTCTCAGACAGTGGCGGCAATTAGGAGGAGGGGCAGATGGCCCCCACGTTTACCCCAATACTATACAAAACCTCATCTACCAATGGAAATTAAAGTGTCCTTGCCCTCTCCCAGTTTTGGAACCCAATCGCCAACACTGCTCTCAGAGAACGCAATAATGTTTTGCAGGGTACGATAAACAAAAATAATAAATATGCATTGAAACAACAACGTAAATATGATTTTATATATCCCGAAAATCTAGTTTTAGCAGTCCCTGTAAACAATTATTTTGTAAGCGATTGAACTTTTATTCTAATGGTATTTATTACTGTATTGTATCTTCTCTCGAAATACGTTTTTTAAATCTTCTTTATACACAGAAAGGCTAATTGGGACTGGACCTACAGTTTAAAGTGGGATCCAAACCACTATATACAGTCACCGGCAATAAAAATGGGACACCTATATTCTGAAATACCTGCATCCCTGCAATGCGTTATGTGTGTTGCCTAACTCAACGGCAGTGACAGAACTTGCCATTGAAAATTTGCTATTAGAATTCGCTCATCGCCGTAGATTTAGACAACACACAAGACGCATTGCAGAGAAGGGAGAGTTTCAGGATCTAGTTGTCCCTTTTTTATTTGACGATCACTGTACACTCACCGTCTATCGAACCTGGGACTCCTGTATTACAAGGCGATTACGTTACCACTTTGCCAAGGGGGAGGCTCAACTTCCCTCGCAATTCATACTAATATGTTGCTGAACTCGATGATATATCAGCAGTGTTTGAATAGTTACTCTTTAAAAGTAACTCCGAGTTAATCACTTGAGAAAGTAATTCGCATATAATTACTGTTATTGCTGTTCTTTAGAAAGTACTTGACATAGTTATTATTACAGTTACTTTATTCTAGATTTGTTTCATCTCCTAAGACGTTGTTCGGATCATGAGTTGCAAGCGCGATGTCCTTTTCACCACCGATGACCACTAAATGCTAAGCATTAAGTTTCATGAAATTATAACTTATTTCTTACATTTCATGTACAAACATTGAGGCAATAAAATTCACAGTAAACTTCTGTGAAAAAGCAATGACGATTAACATTTCATTTCATTTTGTTGAGCAAACCAAATATTTTTTAGAATTTTTGTTGAACTATAAAATTACTGTGTGTCCATGAGAATTGTTGGAGATTATGTATGTAATCTTATATGGTAAGTGTTCTAATACAAATAAACTTGGCATACATCCTGGCTCTTGACGAAAAAAATATAAAATTGTCCTCATGGTCTCGAGATTTTAATAATCATCATTGATTGATTGATTGATTTGCTTTATTTTACTTCGCTTTTTGTGCCACTTTTGGCTAGTTTACGATGATGGAGATGAGTGGATACGATGAATGGACACTCACGAATATCCATGCCCTGGCCAGGATTCGAACCCGGGACCCCTGGCGTCGTAGCGCGATGTGAAAATCACTCCGCAACGGGGGCCCGCTTTAATAATCGTCAATTTACCCATTCTTTGAGGAGAACATTTGGTTCAAGTTAAAATTTCTTTCCATGCAGTAAAGTAATTGTACAACTTACTAGTTAGGTGGAAAAATAACTGAGTTACAATTACTAATTTCATAACGTAAGTAGTTTACAGTTACTGTTACTTGAAAATGTTACTGTTACATTCAAAGATTCTACATTAGCTGCAGAACTGAAAACCAGAATAGACCAAATCCGTAAAGAACTATGAAACAGGACATTGTGTGGTGACATGACATGCAAATAAATTAAATGCGCTACAAAACTGTATTTAATATTGAACTATTATAAAAATAACAAATATGTCTTCTATTGTGTATCCAGGATTCTTCTGACATTTTTCTTTCAAAATCGCGATATTAAAACTCAGTAAAAATAAGGGAGCAGAATTACATGTTTATTCACTTGAAGGATAAAAGATTGAGGATCGTTAGAGAGCGCTAATTTTATAAATATTTACAAAATGTTCACTGAAATTCTGCAAATTTATGAAGAAAATCTGGTAACGTCACCGATAAAAGATATAAATATGTTCAAGTACTGCCATATAAAGTGAATTCTACAGTCAATGCAGCATTCGCTTCAAACGTAATTGCAAAATGTTTTCAATTATTTCAATTACTCTTCTTACTTTATGCATTTCGTGTTTGAATTAACTACAGCTATCTTTGTATGTTCTCTTCTGCTTTCGAAATATTAAAAGAAATACATAATACAATACAAGGGATTTTATATTACTATTACGACTATTACTATCTTGCATTGCTGATAAATTGTTGTATTTTTTTCAATAAGAACATACAACTAAAATCTCATGATAAACAATTACGTTGCTCCACATCTACTTACATTTTTCAATAAAATCTGCTAACCAACGTGACGTCATATCCCATCAAGGAGTCCCCGCCAGGGGTCCCCGATTCTAATCTCTGCCTGGATAGGGGCAGGGGCATTGTGAGTGTCCATTTTATAAATTTCATCATATCATCGCTCATGCTCATCTTCGAGATTAACCAAAAGTGAAAAAAAAACAAAGTAAAGTAAACCAAATCAATGAATATCGATCGAACCTACGACATACCTGTATAGGTAAAAGCACTGTAGGCAATTGCATGCTAATAAAGAATCATTGTCACTAACATTCAGATGGCATTTGTTTCTCATTAACAGAATTACATTCCTTGAAACAACACAGGATGTAGAATAAAACAAGATGAACATAGCGAAGGCCAATTTGCCTACTATTATCTTAGCCGTTGCTGTAGCTACAAGGCACCGAGAGTCTGGCAAGTATGCGAGCTCCGAACACTAGCGCCGCATACGGACACCTCGTATTAACAATTATCTGTATGCTGTGATAATTATACTCAGTACACTTCATAGTAATGCATTGTAAATTACTCAATAGAACAGAGAAATAGGAGAACAACATTTGTCCCAATCACAATAAGAATGGAGGCAGAATTCGATGGATGGACATCAAAATCTAGTCTCTTCCATACGCAGAAATCTCTAGTTACGGCACTGATTGAAACTAACTGAATCATTTTATCAGATATGATGATTCATATAAAAGTTACATTAGGTATACAAGCTTTAGCCGTGTGATGAAAAGAACATACTTACTCTGGAATGCCAGTAGGCGGCAGCACTATCGACAAAACGTTGCTAATCAATTTGTACTTCAGTACAAGGTTATTAGAAGTATAGGTTGGGCCAATCCGTTGTTTACTCGTGATGACGAAACGACGGTAAGAGGTGAATTTATCCATGAAATGAATTCCAAATCTATGCGCTAGTGTTGCACTATGCAGATAGGAAACCATACCAGAAACTGAACACACGAAATCGAGTACACAAATGAGCATTTCCACCCATTTGGCTTCAGATAAATTGAAAATAAATATAGATAGGTACTTATTGTTATGCGGGACAGAATATTATTGATCGGAACGGGAATTTTTTTAAAATCCCGACATTCGGGACAGGAAATATTCGCAATTTCTCGACTAGACGGGAAATCTCAAATTCTCATTTTCACCTTAGGTGATTTTCTTTGCATTTCTGGAATGAAAACTAACAATTTACGATAAGTTCCAGACACTTGCAATGTAGAAAACGTCAAGAATTAATACCGTTTTAAAATGACCATTCGGTATTTCCCGACTGCTCGGGATCCAGAAAAGTAGGGAAGTCATTTGCGGAAGTCGGGATAGGGACGGATTTTTTTTTTCGATCCCGGTCCCGACTTTTCGAGATACCGCGCACCACTTGTTATAATTATTTATTTTAGTTCAGCACAACTACAACTACTTCCAAGTACATTGAACATAATATACTGTGCCTACCAGAAAAGAAAAGTTTAAATGAGCATCTATGTACGCTATATTTACACTAGGCTATGCACTTCTATTCTTTTCTTCAGAGCACATGTTTCCGGGAATATATCAAAGTCTGCCTAACATGAAATGTAATACTGTTCAACTTTGCTTTCACGCAAACTTGGCATGAAGTAATATTTCATTCTCTTAGGCAGTGGGGTGCCCAATGGGGAGTTGGTGGGGGTTTTAACCCCCCTTTGGCCCAGTATTCCTAAAAAGAAAGAACGTCAAATGTAGGAAAAGATGGCAAAATGAGGGATGACTACCAAAAAGAGTATACGTAACCCCTCCCTTTCGAAAATCCTGGGCATGCCACTGCAGTCGCAGGTTAACATGCAAGGATACATTTTTTCCACCTTTCGATGTGTAGTCTTTAATTTCTGCAGTAGAAACCAAGTGTGGCTTCTTACCGATGTGTAAAATGATTAATACAACTTTCGTGTCGGTATTTTGTAAGCACAAATTATACACGAAGTTTTGTTCAAAGCTAAGTTGCGTTACTGCGAAGCCGTAATTAAATTTTGATCAGCTGTAGGAGTTTAGCTTAATTGTTTAATTTTTGCTTTGTAACTTGGCCATAAGGTAGAATTCAGTTGCAGAAGTATTGTATTTTTAATATCGCTTATACGTTCTATGAAATATATATTACTGTGTCTATAATGGTCTTACATAGTAGTATACATTTTTAAGAATACTTCAGTGAATTGAATACGTTGCCACAAATATTTAAAATACTATTACTAATTTGTATAATAAATTTTCAACTTCTGCTCTATAGAATCCTTAAAAATATCACCAGTATTTTTTTCAAAAGAACATCACGTTATGAATCTCCTACCTGTGATTGCAGAGTAATCAAACAAACGCCAAATTATCTATTCTTCCATTGCCCGTTAAGGAACAAACACAGACACTCCCTTTTTAACAGACTACACAGAGCCAAGATACCATTTCCTGTATCATACCCTCCCTGTTATCGTCTCCCTCCCCTCGTACAATGTGGATATTATATAGTTTCTTTCCCGCCAGAGTGGTATTTAATTTTAAAATTTGTGTGTATATGCAAGTTTGTGATCAGTGTTACAGTTAAGTGAAGTATAGTATTGCGATATCTACACGACCACAACTACTACTACGAATTCGATTCTATGGTACTCCTCCACAATTCCCAGTGTTCTACACCTTAGATCCTTGACCAAGACTGCAACATACCCGGCGGTGAGGGTCACGAAGAAGAAGAAGAATTACAAACGCTGTCTTGACTTTTTTTATATTGTTTAATCAGCACTATAGTAACATCTGGTAACTATTGTTATTTGTGATCTGATTTTGTACCGCATTAGTAGTGTAATTGATGCTATAACTGGGACGATAAATGAAGAGGTGTTTTGACTGAATAGAAATACTTAAAACTAAGGCAAAATGTCTATAAAATTTCATTGTTACTGTGTAAAACCTACGATTTTTGTAAAAAAAAGCTTCCGAGAAAAGAAGACCCCTCTCAAATTGATGTGGCTAAACCTAAATTTGCTAAAATTGCTGTTTATAAATTTGTTAAAAATATGGCTTTTCTCAATATTGTTTTAACTACACTTAAAACTAATACAAAATGCTCTTAAGAGCTACACCTATACCTATACTTATACATATTTATTTTTGATCTATTTCTGGTTTATTTCTGGTTAAAAATATGCCTGATATTGCCCTATTTTGTTAGGTATAAGTTGTATTTATACCTTTACTTATTACTGAGTGGATATTAGAAAAAACGGCAAACAGAATTTGCTTGTTTTAGAAATATTCAACAGAGCCATCTATGTGCAAATGTCTGAACTTGGTAAACAGACCCGAGTCGACAAGTCAACTTTTTTCAATACATCATCATTTTGAACTCTCTCTGCCAGCAATAGGGAATGGTAGTAAGCGCTAGACAAAGTACTTTGGAGCCGAATATACCTTTCTTAAGACGTCGTATATTGCTAAAATATCTTGAAATTTGCATATTTCTCATACCGCCGTATCTTGTCCTATTAGATCTCATCAAGAAAATTCCCAATTAGTGAAAACTAACAGGTGCTAATAGGACAAGCATACAGTGATATGGGGATATGTGAATTGTCAGTTTCTTCGATTCAGATAAATGGATCGAATTGAAACTGGGATATTTTGCATTTTTTTTAAATATGATAGCTAAAATAACAAAGATTTTGATTGGCTGGATCGGCAGAGGAACTTATATTGCTTACACCTGTCCTTTCGTGTTATACAAGATCAATAAATCACACATGGCATTAGGTCATTGTCTTTCTGTGCATACCACAACATGCTCCTGGTAACACGCAATTGAGGAAGGTTAGTGCATCTGCATGCCAGTGTTTCTGTCGATCAATACTTATTCTACTTTCGTGCATGTAAGCTATATTGGCATTACAATTTGTCATAGTTTTATTAAGTATAAAATTTTGATTTGAAACCCAAGAAATCTGATATAATAAACCGAGGATAAAAATTAATAATATTAACATATTAAATATATACAATAAATATACAAAGTATATATTTTATATTAAATATAGAGTTTTAATTTAAACCCCAAGAAATTTTATAACTAATAACAAAAATGCCAAATCAAAAATATTGTGATCAATGCAATAAGAATATATTTAGCTCTAATTGGGCTAGGCACCAAAAGAATTGTGATCCAGGCAAATATAGAACTCCTACAAAAATATGCCCAAAATGTCATAAAAAATATAGTTTGGAATATTTCTTATATAAACATAAAAATACTTGTTCTGCAAAGTTTTCTACTTTATTACAACTATCTACATCTTCATCTGGTCTAAAAAGAAAACTTGAAACCCCTATTAATTATAAACCAGCAAAGCAGCTCCGCTATGCACCTATTTATAGCAGTTTTAATGGCCAACTAAGTGATTACCGTTTTATATCAGAGTCAAAATGTGATATTAAGAATTTTTTGAATAATATAAATTCTGATGTGCATGATATTCTAAATAAACAAAATAGCTCTTATAAATTATCTTTCAAATTATTTACACAATATAAGAAAGCAAATGGAACAAAATTTACACACCCCCACATAACAGAAACTGTAGCTGTTTATTCAAATAGAAATTTAGACAAAATAATAAGTAGTTTGATAGAGCAATTAATTATTAAGCACTCTGAATTTGCGACAAAAGAATGAGGATGGAGTTTATGTGGAAGTCCACACAAGTTATATATTAATATTTCTAAATTTAATCCACTACAAGGTTCGACATATCTGCCATTACCTGCCAATATTAAAAACAAAAAAGCCGTGGTTAATATAAAAAATAATGATGAGAAATGCTTTTTGTGGTGTATTTTAGCTGCTTTGTATCCAGTTTTAGATCATCCAGAAAGAATAAGTTATTATAAAAAATATGAACACGATTTTGATGACGCAATGGAGGGCTTAGAATATCCAATGTATGTTCAGAATATTGATAAATTTGAAAAAAGGCCAGAGATATGAATGGTAAACCATTATCTATTAATGTATTTATTTGTTCCACTGGTGCTGGGAATTGCTTAATAGAACCTCTCAGAATTAGTACAGTTGATGATGATTTTGCTATTCCGATTGATTTGCTTTTAATTGAGGGGGATGGCACATACCATTACACTTTGATACATAATCTTGAAACTTTAGTAAGAAAACAACTAGACAAATCTAATAGAATATTCAAGTTGTGCCGAAGATGTTTAACTGTATTTGATGGTCAAAAAAATGGTAAATGGTGTTCGTGAAAAAAATGCTGAAATTGCTAAAAACAAGTTAGTTGAACATTTAAAATATTGTGGGAATCATAAACCTGTTCATATGGTGATGCCTATGCCAAGTGAAAATGCCAAATTCAAAAAATTTGAAGCTTTGTTGGAACACCCAGCATATATAGTTTGTGATTTTGAATCAAAACTCAAACCTCTTGCATTCTGCAGTCCAGATCCTGATGAATCTTCAATTACATCATACCAGTTACATGAACCTTCTAGTTTTTGTTATATAGTTATACGGGATGGTGTTGCTAGTGAACCACACTTATACATGGGACCAAATGCTATCAAAGAATTTGCACATAGAATAGAAAATGAGTGCCATGACATAGCATCTAATATCTTATTAAAATCAAGACCTATGATACCTTTAACAGAAGAACAAATTGAAAATTTCAATAATGCAGAAAAATGCCTGGTATGTGATTGTGAATTTTCAGATACAAATATCAAGGTGAAACACCATTCTCATACAAATGGTAAATTCTTAATGGTACTGTGTAATAATTGTAATATTAAGATCCAGAGACCAAAATTTGTCCCGATATTTTGCCATGGTGCATCTAATTATGATTTTCATCATCTGATCAGATACGAGGGGTTTGACAAGCAGAATTTAAATATTTTAGCAGAAAATGATGAGAAATATATAGCTATTAGCAAGATAATTAAAGTTAATGGTGTTCCTTTTCACTTAAGATTTCTTGATTCATACAGAATTTTGTCAGCTAGCTTGGCTACTCTGGCCAGTCAATTATCTGATGATCAATTTAAAATTACTTGTGACATGTTTCCAAATCAGGATTTGAAATTAATTAGACGAAAAGGTGTATACCCATATGATTATGTTACTGATTTTTCTAAATTTGATGAGTGTGCTTTGCCACCACAAAAAGAGTTCTAGAGTAAACTCAGGGAATCCGAAATTACTGATGAAGATTATCACCATGCCAAGTTGATGTGGGACAACTTAAAATGCCAGACATTTGGTGATTATCATAAGGCATATTTAAAACTTGATGTGACTCTTTTAGCCGATATACTTCAGGCATTTAGAAAATCTTCAATAGAAAATTATAAGCTAGATCCAATTTATTTTTATAGTGCACCAGGCCTAGCATGGTCTGCAATGTTTTTAAACACTAAAATGCAGTTAAATTTAATCCAAGATCAAGATATGTATCTATTTATGGAACAGTGTATAAGAGGAGGCATGGTGCAATGCTCTCAGAGATATGCCAGAGCTAATAACAAATATATTTCTCATTATGATCCAGAATTGCCATCAAATTATATACTTTATGTGGATGCTAACAACTTATATGGGTATGCTATGATGGATAAATTGCCATATGCAGGGCTTGAGTCGGTTGAAAATTTTAGTATTGAAAATCTTCAGGAATTTGATGACAGTAACTATGGCCTGTTCTTAGAAGTTGATCTGATAATTCCTGAAGATTTACACAATAAGTTTTCTGATTTGCCCCCAATTTCTGAGGTTGAGTGTTCACCTAATTCTAAACAAAAAAGTTAATGATGACTTTGAAAGCAAAACAGGATTATGTAATATATTACAAAAACCTGCAGTTCTTGATGCATCATGGTGTTAAAGTAACTAAGGTTGGCAAAGTTTTGAGGTTCAGGCACTCAAGATGGTTGAAATCATATATTGATACGAACACCGAGCTTCGAACATCTGCAGTAAGCCAATTTGATAAAACTTTATTTAAATTAATGGTAAATTCAGTATATGGCAAAACTATAGAAAATGTTAGAAAGCATAGTGATGTTAAATTAGTTACCGACCCCAGCCGGAGCAAAAAATTAGTGGCAAAGCCGAATTTTAATTATAGAAGAATTTATGATGACAATATGGCACTTTTTAATATGAAAAAAACTAAAATTAAATTTGATAAACCTATTTATGTAGGGGCGGTGATATTAGAATTAGCCAAATTGCATATGTTAAAACTTTATTATGATGTGTTGAAACCTTTTTATGGTGATCGTGTAAAACTAATGTACATGGACACAGTTTTATTCTTAATATTCAAACAGAAGATGTTTATAAAGATATATCACATCCTGAATTATTTAAATATTTTGATACCAGTGAACATTCAAAAATTCAACCCCACAACAAAAAGGTGCCTGGCAAGTTAAAAGATGAGACACTTGGCGATGTTATTGTAGGATTTGCTGGGTTAAGGGCTAAGATGTATAGTTTTAAAACATGTAGTGGTACTGTTGCCAAAAAAGCTAAGGGCATTGGTAGAGATACTGTAGATAAAGAGCTTGAATTTGAAGATTACAAAAATTGTCTCATGTCACAGAGGTTAATTAAAACATCAGAAAATAGAATTCAGAGTGTGGATCACTTGTTGACTACCAATATTGTAAGAAAAGTAGCTCTAGACCCACATGACGATAAGGGATGCATTTTATCATGTGGCATACATACTATACCATGGGGTCATTGTGACTTGAGAAGTGGTAATCAATGCCCAATTACAGAGCATTATTTGAAATAAATAAAACATGCCAATGAATTTATTTGGATTTAAAAAAAGCTATTATGGACTTGCCAACACCAGCACCCTCTCCTGATATAATATCTAAACTAAGTGGTTTCTTTATTATTCATCTGATTAGCATACTTACTGATGTTGATGATAAAACAGGTAAAACATTATACATATTTAACAATAATTTAAATCATTACCAATTACCTATAGGTGGTCAATTGCAATTTATTACAACTCCCGAGGGTGATGTCAAAATTTCAGTAGGGAGAAATATTTACAGAATTAAGCACTCAAACATGATTTCTGGCACTGTATATATCGTCTCTGCCGGTGACTGTTTATATATTGAGGTCCCGGGATATTATGACAAACTTATACCTTTTTTTATAGAATTAAGAATTAGATATTTTATAATAAATAACCCCTAAATCAACAAAATAAAAAATCCTAATGATATATTTGGCCATACAAGACATGAAGATCACAGTGATGAGATTCTGATGCTTGATGTCAGAGTTAAAAAATTAAGAAGGGATTTACAAGTTTTACAAACCACACTCAATGCCAGTCTTCAACTAGAAATTACAAATTTACAATCACAATGCATGGACCCTCTTCTTAAAATTGATTCAGAACTTAAATTATTGCTTCAAAAATATACTGATTTGGCAACATTGGATAATTTTCAAAATTTAGAGGAAGCTGTAGCAACTCTTCAAGCCAAATTAAAAACTCAGAATACCAACTCGGAACAATTGAAACAGCAACTAGAAGAGCAGATTAGTAGTGTCCAGGCACAGCTCCAAACAATTGTCAAAAGCATAAAATCACAAGAAGATTTTGATCTAGTAATTTCCACTCTAAAAGAACAAATTCAATCACTACAAATACCTAATTTGGACCCTTTTAACAATGGCATAGCCGAGGTTAAAGAAAAAATTGAGACACTTGAAAATTTTATGAACAACTTACCATCTTCTGATGCTCTGAGTGCTATAACTCGTAGTGTGGCCAACATCAAACTGCAACTTGAAACATATGAAGATTTTGGAAAAATTCAGAGTACCATAACCCACCTTGAGGGTACCATAGCAGCAGTACAAAGTGATCTGACAAATGTACAAGAAACTCTAGAATCCCGCTTGCCTGGTATTGTAGACACTCTTGTCAGTGTCCAGCAACAGATCACCAAACTTGAAAACCTCAACACCGAATCTGAGCTATCTCATTTTCATCACTTGATCGATGATATCCAAACAAAACTTGAAATTTTACAACAATCGACATCTACTCAGGCAGACATAACTCTGCTCCAAGATGCTATGCGTAGTGCGGCTGACGCTAGTGAATTAAATGATGTGAAATTGGCACTTGAATCTTTGCAGAATACTGTAGCAAATCTGCCTACATCTCAGGAACTTAAAAATATTAAAAGAGCAGTAAATCGCATACTGAAATCAGAAGATATCAAGAATATCCAGACAGAGATCAAACAACTTACTCATACAGTGGCCACTCCACCAACTAATCAACATATTAATGAACTTTATGCTTTGTTTGAGGATATCAGAAGACAAGTCCATGATCTTACTGCCCAAAATTCAAAATTGGCAGTTGTTGAAAATTTACAGCAAATTGTAGCCAACATCAAGCAACAACTAGGGACCATGGAATCCAACCAAGCAAATACTCTGTCTATTTTTGCCACCCAGCTTCAAGAAATTGTGCAACAATACAAAAAACTTGCTGTGGACATAAGAATTATACCAGGCCACGATGAGATTGTTAGAACTATCAACGAGCACCTTGAAACTGCAATAAGTAGATTGCTTACAGCAGAAAAAAAATTACTGGCCTAATCGAGAATCCTAAGCATACAATAATTCTTGAATTAAACAGTATCCCCAACAAAGAATATGATTCACCATTTACACCAGGTGGCAAACTGTATAAGCTGTCCCCTGCACAATTTTATTACCAGTTTTTTGTTGGAGGCACACTTAGACCAATTAAGATCAAATATTGGTTACAACCACAGGCACATCACTACCCTACCTTATCAATAACTAATGCTAACAACAAACCAAAGGTCACCAGTGTAGAGTTAGAGCATTTTACAGATCCCAATACATTAGAAACATCTTATGCTGAAGATGGTGGATCTTTGCAATTTAATATACAAATAGGAGACAAATTATATTTAGAAAATCCTGTAGTATCAGCTGCTGAACACCCTATAGTTGCAATATTCTTGTTTACATACTATGTCTAGACAAATTATTGTTGATGAATTACACAAACCAGCCAGACATAACTATAAGCGACTACCAGTAGTCACAAAAGGCATAGATGATTTATGGCAGTGTGACTTGGTGGAAATTGCACCTCATGGGGGACAGCTGAAAAATTTAGACAAGGTCAACAAAGGATACAAGTATATACTTACTGTCATAGATACATTTTCAAAATTTGCTTGGGCATTGCCGCTCAAATGTAAGACTGTAAAATGTGTTACAGAAGCTTTTAGGACAATTATTAATCAGAGTGGAAGATCAGCAAGCTATCTACAAACAGATAATGGCAAAGAATTCTATAATTTGGTATTCCAACAATTTATTAAAAACCATTCAATAAAACATTACTCAAGTTACAGTGATCTCAAGGCCTCTATTGTAGAAAGATTCAACAGAACTCAAAAAAAATCATATGTATAAACAATTTACCCTTCAAGGTAATTATAAATGGCTTACTATCCTACCAGAACTTCTAGATAGATATAATAATTCAGTTCACACTACAATCAACATGAAACCCTCTGAGGTAACTTCATCTGATGAGCAGAAATTGATCAGTACTGTTTACTATCCTAGATACCAACGAACAACAAAAAAACCTAAATACAAAATTGGTGATCAAGTAAGAATTAGCAAATATAAGCACTTACTCAAAAGAGGTTTTACCAGAAATTGGAGTACTGAATTATTTACAGTGGTTCAAGTTAAACCTGGGGCTCGTAATACATATATAATAAAAGATGACCGAGGTGAAATTCTCAAAGGCAGGTTTTATGAAGAAGAACTTAACAAAACTAAGCAACCCGACACATATCTTATAGAGAAAGTTATTCGCAAAAAAGGCAATAAAATACTGGTCAAATGGCTAGGACTCCCAGAACACAGCTGGATCGAGGCAGACAAAGTGATACTATGAACACCTGGGATGTTATAAAAAGACTACCAGATCCTGAACAGCAGAATAAGAGAAATGGCAAACTGTTGCCTGATAATATTAGATGTCTTATTGTTGGGCCATCGGCTTGTGGTAAAACTACACTAATGATTGATAATTTTTTATTGGCACCCAATTGGCTAGACTGGAAAAACAGGGACTTGTATGTCTTCTCTAAGAGTTTAGAACAATTAAAATATCAGCAACTGATGAAGATATATGATGGACTGGATATAGCCACTTTTGAATCAGATGTTAAACCACTTCATGAATGTCTCGATAATTCTGTTGTTGTATTTGATGATATTATATTGGAAAACCAAAACAAGGTTAGAAATTTTTTTACACAGGGCCGACACAAAAACATAGATTGCTTCTACCTGGCACAGACTTTTTCTAAAATACCAAAACAACTGATAAGAGACAACAGCAATTTTATATGTGTGTTTAATCAAGACCATACTAACCTCAAACACATACATGATGAATATGTAGGTGGGGACTTGAGCTACAATAATTTTTCTAAGTTTTGCAGTAGGTGCTGGAACCAGGATAGTTATGGGTTTGTTACAATTGATATGACAAGGAAACCTAATAATGGTAAATATAGAAATAAAATTAACAATTTTCTAGACATTGAAACATATATAAATAACCATGAAAAGACCAATTATTGATGATCTTAAATTAAGAGACTATCTTGTAAAAGATTTAAGGGATGGAAAGTAGAGAACCGAGGTATCTATGAACAACACAAGCGCACAGAACAGCCGATTATTGATGCTATTAGTGAACTAGGTAAAAATATCAAAACTGTTACAGAGCAAAATCAAAATTTAATCACAGAGCTTGTACCTGTAGCTGCTAGGAACATATTAGATTATCCAATCACCCCACTTTCTGGTATTCATACTCCTAGTCCTGTTGCTCCTCGAAGAATTGAAGCTACTCAGGATCCTATTGAATTGGGTCTTCTTGCTCAGAAATATTTAAGCACACCTAAAGACAACAAAGATGAGGTTTTTGGTTTATATGCCGACACAGAGGTTGATGGTAGCATCATACATAGAATTGGCAATTTTAGGGTAACATTTATGGGAGATGATCTCATAGTATATTCAGAATCTCATCTTGGAGAAAGAGGTGGTTTTGTCAAGTATCCTGGAACACCTGGATTGTGAGAACTGATGACTCGTAAGAGACCTGGCAACTATACAGATCAAGACTATGAGCACTACAAAGAAATATTAATAAAATCAGATGCTCTATACCAGAACAATGACCCCACACAAAAAAGAGTCAAGTCTAGCAGTGGAGCAAAATACAACAACTTAAGCAAGCCAATATGGTCTCAGATCAAAACAGGTAGTGGGATCAAACAGTACAACACATTGTCTAAAGAATTTGGCTGGGTTGACGATGTTAGGAAACTTGTAGATAGGTTGCTGGTGATAGCTGGGGAAGAAAATGCCGGTAACCACAATTTTTACAATGAAAAGGTTGGAATTATGGACATGATAAGCACCAAATTGTTTAATTTTATAGTGAATGACACTAAGGGCATTGGATATCTTATAAAAATTATTAATACTCTACCACCTAAATTTTGGAATATCTCTGAGGGTCGGGGGCTAGTTAATGACATCATAAACAAGTTGCAATTTGAACTACACATACCAGGCTATCAGTATTGTGGTCCCGGTACCAAACTAAACCATAGATTAAACAGAGGAGAACCTGGTGTTAATCCACTAGATGCTGCTTGCAGAGACCATGACATAGCAGACAACACACATACCGACCTTGACAAGCGACATGTGGCAGACAAAAAATTAGAAGAAGCTGCTTTTGGTAGATTTGTAAGCAAAGATGCTTCTTTGGGTGAGAGAATAGCCGCATTTGGGATTACCATAGCTATGAACACCAAACAAAAATTGGGGTGGGGGTTGTAATAAATTAACTAAATTAGCTACAATTTAATTGTGATAGTTAATCCCAAAATATGTATATAATAAACCAAAAATGAAGGCCAAGGGTGTTATGTATCAGATACCTTATGCAGGTCTTAAATCTCTTAAAACTATTGATAGTCTTCTAACTAAAAAGCAGCGCAAGAAGAAAAGTTCTTGTCTTGCCAAGGGACATGGTATGAAATTATTACTTAGTACCCCACAATTAAAAAAATTAAAGCAATCTAGAAAAAATCACATATAGGTGGATTCATATTTAGTATCCCAGCTATTTTAGCAGCTCTCGGCGCAGTTGGCAGCTTGGCTGGGGGGTCGGCTGCTATAGCAAAAACAGTAATAGATGCCAAGAAAAATAAGGCAGAATTAGATGAACAAAAGCGCCATAATCTGGCCATAGAAAAACAAGGCAAAGGTGTTAAGAAAGTTATGAATAAGTTAAAAAAAAACAAGAGCCGCTTACCAACCAAGATATTGAAGCTTTAATAAAACCACTAGGCATCAAAAATTTTAGAGGAGTATACATGTCTGATTCTTTACCAGAACAACCACTTAAAAAAGAGTGTGGCATAGTCAATTTGGATAAATACAAAAATCAGGGCACTCACTGGATTTGTTACCTTAAATATTTAAACAATGAGGCATTTGTGTTTGATTCATTTGGAGGTGTTCCACCTGAGAATTTAGTAAAATATCTAAAATCAACTAATTTTTATTATAATAATACCCGTATTCAAAACTTCAAAGATGTTAATTGTGGACATCTATGTTTATCTATTCTTAGATATCTGTCTCAAATAAATAAACCATCAATTGAAAATTTTCAAAAAGCTTTGTGGTATCTAAAACATCATGGGAGTATTCCATCTCACCAGCCAAAATTCAATATTGAAACTCAAATTACATGATGATATAGTATATCCCAAAACAATAGCTCTTAGAGCATTCTATGGCATGTACTTGATCCCCAATATTACACACCATAACAACACAATCACAGTTGGTGACCAAAAAATTGTCATTACTCCAGGCCAGTATAATTTGTCTACTCTAAATGCTCAGTTACCTAGAGGTATATTGTTAACTCAAAATTCTGTTACTCACAGAGTAGAGATTGTATCTGCTACAGAAACAGTGGATCTGGGTACTATAGGAGAGCTATTAGGATTCGAGAATAACACAAAACTTGAACCAGCCATTAAACACACTGCTATTAATATTCCTAAATTCTTAGCCATAGAAACTCTAAATATTCACTGTAATGTTGCCGAGGGTATGATCACCACATCAAATGGCAAAGGCACTCACAAACAAACTGGCATTATTGCAACATTCAAACCTAACTCTGAATTTATGGAACCGATCATCTATACTCCATCACCAACATTTTCCTGTGTGCCATAATATAATAGATTATATTGAGTTGATGGTCACTAATGAAAAAGAAGAATTAGTTGATTTTGCTGGAGCCACAACAACTGATATCATAGAAATTAATATTTAAATAAAAATACATACAAAAAATAAATAAATAAATAAATAAAATGGAAAATATTGAGAGTTATGAGTTACAATCATTCCCCCCAAACCGGAGGACATTTGCAAATTTAAATCAAGCCAACACAGAGATTGAGGTTGACTTTGATGTAGGAGATGGATTTATACACCCTCACAGAGCAGACCTATATATTAAATTTGATGTTGTCAAGCTCGATGGTACAGATTATCCGGCTAACTCAAATATAAGATTGGTAGACAATTTTGTGCCACATCTGTTCTCTGAAATTGAGATTAGAAAACATGGTGTTGTTATAAACAGAGTAGACTACCCTGGTATTACCTCTACAGCTTTGGCCATACTAAAATTATCCAAAACTGAGGCCTCATACTACAAAATAGGTGGATTTGAGGCTGGTGATAAAATAATATCTAAGAGTCACACAGTATTGTTTCCCATGCGCATATTGCCAGGATTCTTCTCAGATTATAAAGAAATTATGTGGAAGGGTGGTTTAAGAATTACATTTAGAAGAGCTGCCAATGATAATAATGCTTTGATGAGAGGTACAGTTCATTAAACTCTACTGGGGCAGCTCTGCCTAATACCCTACCTGATGAAGGCAAATGCCTTATTCAGACTATGGAGTAGAATTCCAGTAGTTGAATATGAAGCTAGTTATGCTCTTAAATACAAAGCAGATATACTAAAAAATCCACAGGTGCCTTTACAATTTTATACATATCAATGTGTGCAGAAGCCTGCCACTGGTAGCTATTATGAATTTGATGCTACAAACTCATTCTCCAGTATACAATATGACATGCCAGATTTTGTGGTGGTACTGTTTCAGACTGGAAGACACAATAATCAAGAAAAAAATTCAAGTAAATATGATAACTGCAACATCAAAAACATATATCTTAAAAATGGCAGAAATGAGGTATTTCCCAGAGAAAGTTATAATTTAAACATGTCCAAGGATGATTTTCTTAAATTATATGAGGCATTTACAGCATTCAAAAGAGTCACAATTGGGAATACTGACATGTATTACTCACCAGATGAATTCAAAGCACAGAGACCCATGTTTGTCATCAACACCTCAAAAAGAAAACAAGTTGTGGTTAATGACAGGACAAATATTAAAATTATCTGTGAATTCCATGATACACTTCCTGATGACACCATATGTAGTGTTATTCTTATAGGTGAAAAATCATATGTTTATGATGTAAGAAATGAAAGAGTCACAGAGCAATTCTAGAAAAACCTCTGCATATTACATTGTCTTAGTATTAGATAAACAAGTTGGGCCTGGTCTTGAATTAAAATATTTAGAATGTTACAGGTCAACATATTAACATAATAATATAAAAATATTTTGAATAATTATTTAACATTATATTACAGTGTACTACTGTATAATCAATAAGCTCTTAAGAGCATTTTGTATTAGTTTTAAGTGTAGTTAAAACAATATTGAGAAAAGCCATATTTTTAACAAATTTATAAACAGCAATTTTAGCAAATTTAGGTTTAGCCACATCAATTT
This sequence comes from Lepisma saccharinum, assembly GCF_977018435.1. NCBI lineage: Eukaryota > Metazoa > Arthropoda > Insecta > Zygentoma > Lepismatidae > Lepisma > Lepisma saccharinum. The sequence continues at coordinate 63,256,568 of NC_139249.1, forward strand.
GAGAGGGGTCTTCTTTTCTCGGAAGCTTTTTTTTACAAAAATCGTAGGTTTTACACAGTAACAATGAAATTTTATAGACATTTTGCCTTAGTTTTAAGTATTTCTATTCAGTCAAAACACCTCTTCATTTATCGTCCCAGATATAGCATCAATTACACTACTCGCATTCTCAGCCTTCAGTCCTCAGTATAACATTAAAAATGCCTTCGTGTGCAAGAGTAGGATGCAAAAATTGCAGTGCCAAAACAAAAGGCGTTATACAGGGTCGCTCAATAAGTCACTTAACACCCCCAGTACAAGGCCACTGCGGCATGGAACGTGAAAATGGCGATGACCAATCGTTGCCTGGCCGAGGGGGAACCACATTGACGTCACCCGTATGGTCGGAAGCCATCTTGAAATCAACTTCAGAAATTTAAATGGGAAGGGGGTCGTGCGACATATCAAAATGGGCTAGAATTTCACCAGGAAAACAACTGTGACATTTGTTTTCACCTAACTTTAATTGTTGCAGAGTTAACATAACCACAAAGTTATAACACATGCTCAATATGACGTCTCTCTTGCGCAACACACACGTGTCATCGTCTCTCCAATGACCTTACCACATTCTGAAGAACCTCAGGAGTTCTTGCAGTACAGGAATCCACAATGCGTGTGCGCAAATGGGCCAGATCCCTGATTTTCGTAGCATACACCATGGCTTTCAGGTGTCCCCAGAGGTAAAAGTCCAATGGTGTCAGGTCAAGTGAGCGTGCAGGCCATTCCACAGTCTCTCGGCGACCAATTCAGTGGTGAGGGAATTGTTGATCCAGGTACTGACGGACTATCATCCCATAGTGCGGTGGAGCACCATCTTGCTGGAACCATTCAGGATAGCTCCCATCCTCTGACAGTAAGGATGGTAAGATCTGCTCCCGTAGCAGAAGCAAGTAGCCCTCTGCATTTAACTTGCCCTCAATGAAAAATGGACCAACAAGTCGGGAACCCCAAGTACCACACCACACCACACCATTACCTTCCCGCCTCCCGTCACCTTGCTGGGATCTGTCCAATGTGGATTTTCGGGTGACCAGTACCGCAGATTTTGCTTATTCACCTCCCCCGACACATAAAAATTAGCCTCATCACTGAACAGAATCTTGCTACCGACGGCAGGGTCACGTTGCAGTTGTGCTATAGCCCACTCACAAAACTGCAAACGCCTGTCTGGATCGTCCTCACTAAGGTGCTGCTGCAGCTGTATCTTATACGGATGCCAGTGGTGGTCACGTACAATCCTTTGAATTGAACCCTTGCTGACACCGCTTTCCAACGCCAGTCTCCGTGTGCTACGGGTTGGGGACTTTGCAAATGATGCCAACACCGCTACAGCAGTACCCTCATCCGTGGCTGTTTCCGGACGTCCACATGCGACACCGGTTGTCTTGCAGGATTGCGGTTATTGAAGTCTGCGGCAATGTCACGCGTACTTCTCTCCCCTGACATCAATATGATGGCAATCCGTTCCTCACGTGTTAGCTCCATTTTCGTTCAGATCAGTGAAAAAGGAAATGTGCTACTCTTGACACGATCAATTCACATCATCACTCTTTTAAACTTTTATGTAAAGACAAAACACAATCTTAATTCCCATGTCAACCAATACTACAAGATATGTACATACCGGTAAGTCAATATCCGGATATTTTCAGTGACTGGTCTAAACAATAAATACCACATAATCACATACTAACGATAATTTGAACAATAAACATTTAAGCAAAAAGGAAAGGACGTGTCACTCTCCCATGCGAGAATCGCCCTTAAATTTAAAGGTAGGTGAAAACAAATGTCACAGTTGTTTTCCTGGTGAAATTCTAGCCCATTTTGATATGTCGCACGACCCCCTTCCCATTTAAATTTCTGTAGTTTATTTCAAGATGGCGGACATCAAAATGGCTGCCGACCATGTGAGTGACGTCAATGTGGTTCCCCCTTGGCCAGGCAACGATTGGTCATAGCCATTTTCACGTTCCATGCCGCAGTGGCCTTGTACTGGGGGTGTTAAGTGACTTATTGAGCCATAACTTTGTGGTATTGTTAACTCTGCAACAATTAAAGTTAGGTGAAAACAAATGTCACAGTTGTTTTCCTGGTGAAATTCTAGCGCATTTTGATAATTCGCACGACCCCCTTCCCATTTAAATTTCTGAAGTTGATTTCAAGATGGCTGCCGACCATGCGGGTGACGTCAATGTGGTTCCCCCTTGGCCAGGCAACGATTGGTCATCGCCATTTTCACGTTCCATGCCGCAGTGGCCTTGTACTGGGGGTGTTAAGTGACTTATTGAGCCACCCTGTATATATACGTTATATACGTTTTTCAAAAGGATTCTTCGGTCACCGAGCTTTGGATTCGTGTGGAAACGCTAACGTGAATCATGCTAATGCTAGAATCTGCAGTGCGCATTTCTGCCCAGAAGATTATGTACGTAATCTGAAAAGTCAACTTTTAGGTTTACATCGAAGAAAGATCCTTAAGCAAGATGCCTTCGACTCCTTATTATGAGCAGGAATGTAGGGAGTATAATCCTGGTAAATACTTCGCCTACCATTTCTTTGTCATTGGTGTACAATTCTCTCTCGCTTTTTCCCTACATATTCACATAAAGCAATAAAAATACAAACTGCTAACTTTTCGTTCCATTTTGGTTGTTTATTAAACGGTACGTGTTTGTATTTATATTTGACAAATTTACTTTGCTCTTCCGGCCATTTAAGTCAATTGAGATGAAGAAGTGATAAAATAGATGACCAATCACAGTTCCCCTTACTTACAAGAGCGACCACAAGAAAAAGAACCTTCCTCCTCTTCCGTTCAACTCGGACTATAAGAGAGCATGCTCCACTCTCCCCCTCCCCTCCACACTGGAGTACAGTGCACAGGAGTCGCGAGTGTGCGCAGGATTCTTTGCTTGTGGTTCCACTATAATAGTAATATAAAATTGTACACTCACCTCACTTAGTTCTCCGGCAGTTTGTTTCTTTATACATCATATTTGGAGAAGATACAATTCAATCTATAGTTGTACATACACTGTATATAACACACCTTATTACTTACTTCCTTGACCCTGTACATCCAGGGACAAGGAAAACAAAGAAATGAGCATAATTTTCTCTTCGGTGAAGATGTTGAACCTAAACCAAAAAAACTCAAATAATGAATTCGACAATGTAAATTGATGAGATTTCGTAAATCATTTGATGAAGTGAACTAATTCTGAGTGGACTAATCGCAAAGGACATAATCAGCTCAGATCCTATTACTTCTTCATGGTATGTGACGTAAAGTTCCCGCCCAACCGTTTGACGGCGTTAGTGGTTATCGCATCTCCTTTTCCACAGCCTGTAGTACACATCTTCATCTAGACATTGTTCTTGTTCTGGTGTTTAATATCTGCATACTGCAACACTGTCGTTTTGTCATTTCACGTGACTTCACATTGAAGTGATGCATTCACTTGGCCGGTCACACGTCATCGCACGCAAAAACTTCAACCGTTACCATGGTTTTGGGCCAGGGCTGCTTCAGTACGCAGTCGTTGACTGTCGTGCATTCCAGCGATGGCGACGTATTTACCTGTAAATAAAAATCAACATGTATACAAAAAATTCTTGTGAACAAACCACGAGATTCTTAAACACAAGAGTCATGTATCACAGACAATAGTTGTGGAATGAACGAAAATATACACTGATACTCAATTGACTAAAAGTGTCTCAGATTTTTACCGCTGCATATCAATTCTGTTTATTTGTATTAACCGATACAATGATTTAACTTGACATTTTGTGCCCTTCAGTAATGTCACAGAGATAGAAGTGTGTTTGAAATGACAAAATATTTTTTTTAAATAGGCGACAAACAAAATGATTGGTCACCATTGGTGATTATTGTTCAGTGTTACCAAATAATTTGTTCAAATTTAGAAAAGGTTACGAAAAAGACTAACCAAAAATGTTTTCTGAATTAAAACAAAAAAGTTTCTTCTGTGATATTAGCAGAAGCATTTTACAAATTGTGGATTCGCTTTTGTGTGCCACTGCATATTTTTCCATCTTGAACATTCGAACACGGCCAGATATGTCCGGCAACTTGACTCTCGTTTTTTTTATTATTATTATAGTCTCAACCTTTTTTGTGAATACTGAAGCGGCTGCGAGTTTTAGATAATTTCGGTGTGGGAATGATAAACATCAGTGAACATAGCAAATGACTTATTTCCGGACTCTGATCTTGCCCTTCTTAAGAAAACAACAAGCAAACAAAAACAGTGGAACCTTCTGAAGAAGCCCGCCTGCTTTCAAGGGTTTGCGCTTATTGTCCTGGTACCTATAAATAAACCAGGATGTCATATCTTCAAAATTACGATCCCTCGTTCTTTTTACTTTACTTTACGTTCTTGTGCGCTAATCACTTTATTTGTATTTTTTTCATTACAGTAGTTTCCATTACATTTACATTGTTTGAACTGTTGTTTTAAGTTCACTTTATGCACAGAAATGCTAATCGGGACTGGACCTACAGTTTAAAATGGGATCCGAACTACTACGTGCCTCCACCGGGTATCGAAACCGGGACCCACTTGATTACAGCGACGACGTTACCACTATTCCATCGGGGAGCCATTACATTTATATCTATTAACAATTACATATTGGTCCTCTTCATTCATTGTATACATTTTATAGGATTGTACAGTTAGTTTAGTTCCGCACCGTGGCCGTGTGTCAAAGGCTCTGGCCTAGGAACGGGCGCAGGTTCGAGTCTCCTAGGGGAAGCGTGACAACTTTTCTCCTCAGATTTCGGCCTGTGTAGGGACCTATGGCCACCCACCACCGTGAGTTTATTGAGTTTATTGAGCAATTTTCACACCGATAATACCCCTGGGGGCATTGGTGCATGTACATTACAAAAGACATGTTGACATCGCACATATATATATCTATACATCAATTTGGCAATTTTTTTAATAATAATATAACATAATATAATAGTAAAACACACAATGACAAATTATTTGTTGAAGTGAACTAGTGCTGTAAAAGTACATGTTATATAGTGTATACAATCTAAATTTATTTTATAAAGTTAGTTAATTCTTGAAATTCTTGAACTGAATATAATGTGTATTCCAATAACAATTTTTTCACTTTACTTTTAAAGATTGTGGTTCTCTCAAAATTTTTGTAACTTTTTGGTAATATATTGTATAACTGGATGCCTGAGTAAAAAGGTCCTGTTTGGAATGCAGTTAGCCGCACTTTGGGAATGTGGAAGTTATCTTTTTGTCTGGTATTGTAATCGTGAGTGTCTATGTTCCTTGGATAGTTCGATTTTGTTTCGTGTATGAAAGTAAGTGTTTCAAGTATGTACAGACTTGGAAGTGTTAATATACGTAATTTTTTGAAAAGCGGTTTACATGTATCAGTTTTATGTGCATTTGCCAAAATACGCAATGCTCTTTTTTGAATTTTAAAAATCCTCTGCGATTGAGCCGAGTTTCCCCAAAATTGGATACCGTACCTCAAAATACTTTCGAAGTTTGAGAAATAGATATTTAGCAAACATACTGTATTGAAACTATTTTTTAAGGGTCTTAATTGGTAACATACGGTGTTTAGCCTCTTGCATAAATGATCTATGTGAACTTTCCAGTTTAGACACTCGTCTATAAATATTCCAAGAAATTTTGTATTGTTAGTAGCTGTTATAACGGCATGCCCTACTGTGAAATTATATTGCTTAATAGAAGAGTTTTTGGCTCTAGATACACCAAATTTTATTATATTAGTTTTTTCGTTGTTCATAGAAAGTTTGTTTGCTGAAAACCAGCTTTGTAGTTCAGTAAGAGCTTCTTCCGTTTTTTGAATTAATGTTACATCGTTAACAGAATCTACCAAAGCCGTAGTATCATCAGCGAAAAGAGTAATTTGGGCGGTATCAACATTTGCTGGAAGGTCATTTATGAACAATAAAAACAATGGTATCGATCCTTGGGGGATTCCAATAACCACATCTTTCAATTCGGAGTAATATGTTGTTTGCGTCCCATTATTGGATATGCTATTTATTGCAACGCTCTGTTTTCTATTCGATAAATAGGATTCTATTAATTTGTTTGATACAACGCGGATTCCGTAGTATTTTAATTTCTCTAGTAGCAAGTGATGATTCACACAGTCAAACGCTTTTGATAAATCACAAAAAATTGCAACAACAGAATACGTTTTGTTTATGGCGGAAAGAATATTATCAATTACATCAAAAATGGCATTTTTTGTTGTTTTCGATTTCACAAACCCATTTTGTTGCTTTATGAGTATCTTTTTATCTTCTGCATACTTTATTATCCTATTATAGATTAATTTTTAGAAAATTTTTGAAAAAATTGACAATAAGGAAATTGGTCTGTAGTTTTCAATTTTTGTTTTATTTCCTTTCTTATACAAGGGTATTACTTTTGATATTTTTAGACAATCTGGGAAGCTGCCATTTTCCATACACTCGTTAATTAATTTAGCCAAGGGCTCCTTAATGTACGTGCAAACCTCTTTGATCACGTTAATCGGCATTGAATCTAGCCCTGTTGACTTTTTGTTTTTCATATTTCGAATTATGTTGGAAATTTCTTCGTCTGTAGTAGGGGTCATATAAAAAGAATGCGTGAAAGATCTTTTGACGTTATTTAACTTTTCTTTGTATGTGTCCGTTACGCTGATGTTACGTTGCAGGTTAAGTGCTACATTAACAAAATAATAATTGGGGAGCTACGAGTGAGTAGCGTAACACCACAGGCGTTTACCTTTGTCTGTGAACACGGTCATGAAAACCTACAAAGACTGGAGGTTGGTCATGCCACAGACAAAATATAATACATTTGTCTGTGGTCATGCTGACCACACGTCACCACATAACTGGTTGAAGGCCGGCAGTCGGTAGGTAGGCATTGGCCTTCACGGGCTGTTACTGTTATTGTGGTTAGGTTACAATTTGTTCCTACTAGTTTCTATTTTAATATCTCTTAAGTTGGTAGCTGTGACAACAATTGTTCTTGTAATATTAACATTTTGTTCGGAAATCTAGAATCATTCAGTGATTTTTTTTTTGTATGCACGCATTGCTTACATTGTAGAATTATTTCTCTTGTAGTCTACGAACATTATAAATTTAAATGCACGAACGGGTTTGTCAGCTCACATCATCGAGGTGAAGCATATGATGATTAAAAAGAGAAGGGTTTTGAAAAGAGTGATTTGAATGTCTGGGGAGCTTCGTTTATTGCGGAAGAACACTGGAATAAATTTAATAATGAAAATGGTAACATAGACCCACTATGGAGTTTTCTTTTTCACAAGTGGAGTACGCCACCATATTTAAAATTCAATGTAACCGAAAACATCAGGAATCTCTGTAAAAGGGGATGATGATTTTGAATTGCCTGATGAAATTGGGGATTTATAATTTTTGAAAAATGTGATAGAGAAAATTTTCATCTTAAATAATAATATAACAGACATCTTGTTTCACAATTAAGTTGCTACATTCCAACAATGTAACATTGACAAGATCCGTATAGGGTTTTCCAATAAGAATTATATGATTTTGAAATGAACTGTCAACTATGATTCAAATGTTATAACTGTTACTAGTTGTCATTTGTGTTTAGTATACTGTGACAATTCATCATGGCTAAATACACGCTTCAAGACAGTTTGGTTATTATCCAAAAAAAAAAAAAATGAAAATATACGTTCTATTGAACTTGAAACGGATCATAATTTCGGGCAAAATATTATCTTCTCAGATGAAGGTCATTTCTGATTAAGTGGATATGTTAACAAACAAAATTGTCGTTTTTAGTGTGAAAGCAATCCACACGAGATTCACGAGAAGCCCTTGTATCCGCAAAAGGTCACTGAATGGTGTGGTTTATGGCACAGTGGCATCATCGGACCATTGTTTTTCCAAAACGAGGTAGGAGATGCAGTTACAGTGACTGGTGAGCGGTACCGATTGATGTTAACAGATTTTTTGTGGCCAAATTTAGCTGAAATTGATTTGGAGGACGTGTGGTTCCAACAAGACGGTACCACATGTCACACTGCCGAAAGGATAATTCCAAGAAATGAAACTGTTACTTGGCCTGCAAGAAGTTGTGATTTAACTCATTTGCATTGCTGGGGCTATTTGAAATCTTTAGTCTATGCAAATAGACCACGAACCCTTGATGCATTAAAACTGAACATCGAACGCTGCATTCGTGACATTAGGCCCGAGTTATTGCACAAAGTCAACGAAAATTGACTTCATCGAATTCACTCGTGTGCACGAAGTCGAGGTGGACACTTAAATGATGTGTTATTCAAAACATAATGTAATAAACTATGCTTCAAAATAATATAAAAAGTTTGGTTGTATCTGAAATAGTTTTAATTTTATTTCATTTTAAAATCATATCGTTCTTATTTGAAAACCCTATATAACTGATTATTTTTTAAAGATTTGAAACAATTGTTATAACTGTATCTTTAATAAAAATATTAAAAAAACGTCTGATGAAGGGAGCGTGTGTTCTCCTGAAACGTCACAACAAAAACGTGTTTTTATGCTTGTAACAACCGTAGACAAGAGAAATAATCCAGTGAATAACTCTGTACTCACTTCAATTAACCAAGGCTTAAGATTATTGCCAATGATGATGTCATGGCTATAGATTTCGAAGGAGTGCCTGTCAGCGGCCATCTTGGGAACGACTGCCTTGAGCGAATGGACGATGAGCCAAGAGATGGACTTGAAGAGCCTTTCCGTGACTTCCTTTCCTCTGGTGCTCTCGAGGTACAGCATCAGGTTCTGAGTAGTTAGCTTCCCTCCGTGCATCTTGTTGTACTCTGGCTGTGGAAAAAGGGAAAGAATTAATTATATTACAGGAAGTGTACCAAATGCGGGCCACGTCCTAAAACGGGACCCCTACATTTCTGCTCTTGATGATGCTGTAGCCTGGCGGAAATATATGGATGGAGCTGGTAGCTTACGTTATTGTCGCATTCAGTGCTTGCGCCCATCTTGATTACTGCGTCTATTGTTCTCCAATCAGCTCGGGAGTGATTTTGGCCCCAATCAATTGCCGTACTTCGGTCATTTGAGAGATAAATGCGTCAAGTCTTCTATGTACTTAATCCTAAGTATAGGAGCTATCTTTGTATGCAATTCGTAAGTAATGAACGATAATGCGTGAGAAAAAATTAGCATGAAAAAAATAATCACGTGTGGTCCTAAAGTGAGACCCCACGTCGTCCCAGAGTGTTCTGTGCTCTTTATGGCCCCATGACGAAGACATTTGTATTTGTGATTACTAGGGCTGTGATCTTTAGGACCTAAAAATCACCAAAATATGCTCTTATGACCTAAAATTTTACAAAATATGCTCTATAATTTGAAAAATATGCCATTATGACTGAACTGTTTTGAAACATGAATATCTAAATGCTGAGCTATTTTCACATACGTACTATTTTTAGTTAACTTTATGGGTCCTGAGTTGCAATGCACAATAAATACTTTCTCTAAATTTTCAAATAAAAATGAAAAAGATTTTGCTACAGTCCAAAAAAAAACCCTCTCGACCAAACGGGAGGAAGAACGAATCCACTTCAAAAATGACTGTATATTTCTTGAAAATGCAAAAATATACTGAATATGACCGAAAATCCATTAAAATATGCTATATGACGCAAAAATGGCCAAATATGCCAAAATATGCCCTTAAAAGCACCTTAACTTAATTAGTTTCTTCATGAATTTCTATACGTTTGGAGAACACATCACCCTTACAAAAAAAAAAAAATATGCTAAGTCATGAAAATCCTAACCCTAGTGATTACTGTATGTAACATATCTTTGATACTTTGAGAGTTTTCTTTGAAGATTCAATTCTTCCCTTTCTTTCAGGTTATTATCTTTTTTTTAAGTTTCTTGTGATACAGTCTGCTCAACATTCAGAAAACGTTTCATTTTATTCCAAAACCTTCCATGTATTGTATTTCAGCTTTAACACTATAATTTATGCTGTCGCTGTTTTTGACTGTACTAAATTTAAGGGGGCTCACTTTAGGAAGGTTTTTTTTTTCAGTGTTCAAAATTGCATCTCTTCAAAAAAATAGGATTTTCACAATGAAGTCATTATTTTCTCGCTATGGGAGGAGACATACTAAATAAACGCACTATTTCAGGCCTAAGTACAATTTATTTTGGCTTGATGGTTTCCTTGATATGCGGCAAAACAAAAGGGAGGCCCACATTTAGTACACTTCCTCTACATATTTCAGTGATTAATAGAAACATTTGAAAAACGGAAAAGGAAGGCATTGCAACCAAATCTCATAATTAACATGCTTGATTCATTCATTGATTTGGTTTATTTTACTTCGCTTTTCTGCCACTTTTGTTTCATCGCGAAGATGAGGATGAGTGATGATATGATGAGATTGATGAAGGGACACTCATATATAATACCCACGACCAGGCCGGGGTTCCAACCTGGGACCCCTGGCGTCAAAGGCGAGTATTCCGTGCATCCTAATCTTACAGGAAAGTTTAGTAATAAATTATTTTTAAGTACAGCCAATACAATTTTATATAAAAAGAAAAGCTTCATATAATGGTCGCATTCCACTTTTTTGCAGAAAAATTTGGCATAAAATTTGCGACTATTATGCGGTGAAATAAGGTATTATGGGCAATAAAGCATTTTTCGTTAATTTAGCTCTATTCAAAAGCAAATTAATATCTAAATCAACTAAATTGAGGCTTTATCATACCATAATAAGTTCGATACCCGGTGGAGACTCCTAGTGGTTCGGATCCCACTTTAAGCTGTAGGCCCAGTCCCGATTAACCTTACTGTGCATAAAGTGAACTTAAAACACCAAATCAATCAATCAATCATAATAAGACCTGCAATCACAGATGCATGTGAAAGGTGGACACCAAAAATTCTCCTGTAAACAGAAACTCTTAATATTTTAAGGGAAATCTTAAATGGACCTCTGACAGAACCTGATGGTACGTGAAGAATACGAACCAACGAAGAACTCAACAAAATAAAGAAGAATAAAAACATCATGAACTTTATTGAATCACAAACATTAATGTGGTTTGCGCACATAAATAGAATGACTGATGAAAGATTGGTAGTAAAAAAAAATATATCAATGGAAAACGATCGGAACACGAGCCCTAGGCAGGCGAGAGAAACAATGGGAAGAGGAAATAATAAAAGTCATAAAAGAAAATAATTGGACGAGGAGGATCCAGGACAGAAAAGACAAATTGTTGATAAGGTCCAAAATTCAATATATGAAGTTGTAATACCTTAAGAAGACGAAGTCTATATTAGATTATATTTTTTTTTTGTGCAAGCCATAGGCTGTACGCACTACATAGTTTTGATTTTTCTACAATATTTTGTTACATTTAAAGCTGTCTCTTACTTTGTCCCCTATATACTCCTCGCTCCACTTCTCTTTTCCTGCACTCTCACCAAAAAACGCATACATTTTACTTTACACACACTTACACTATAAAGATGGCTCGTCTGGAGCATGATCACTCATTTCGTTGCCTTCTCTAATAGCTTTCCCCCGCCGTTCTCTTACTTCCCCCAGGTATTTCCCCACTTGCTGCCCCGCTTCCTTTATCTTTATTCTGTCGTCTACCACTTCTATCATCTCCCTCCCTGTTAAGTTTTTCATCCATTTGTCCCTTAGGTCACGTGTAGAAGGGCAGTTCAGTAGGATATGCTTGTCCGTCTCCTCCCCATCACACAAAGGACATATCGTTTCCCCTGCTTAGTTTCTCTTTCTTAGTTGTTTCCATCCCTCTAATCTGAACCATGTCAGCGCGCCTCTTTCATCTTTTCCCACAACCTGGATATATTTCGCTTTCCCCCATTCTCGTACTCTTAGCTGTTCCCTGATTGAGGTCTTTGTTTCGCAATCTGCTATTTTATTTATTGTCTGTCTTTGTCCAGTAACCTGTCTCTGATTTGATTTTCTGTTGAGATGCCCCCTCTCCTTCTTCCCATACAAAAAACAAAAACAAAAAAAAAACGAAGTCTATATGTTTAGAGTGGTAGCCCAGCCAGTTGGGAATCTGACTGCCTCGCAGGGAGTGATTTCAAATGGAAATGTTTCCAGAATATCCTTGCATGAAGCATCTCTGAGGTTCACCCAACCTCTAATAGATGGGGTAGCTGGGTGTAACCCTGGAGGTAAAGGCAGTTTGAGCGTGATGCTGATCACATCACTTCCACAACCAACCTAGATCGTTAACGTGTGGAGCCCAATTTCCGGATCCCCTCATATGCCATCACGGCATATGGCAATGTACAGTATAGATAGCTTAAACTTTGTCTACACTCTGTCCCAGGAGTCTGCGGAGGAAGGCCCGAAAGCAAGTCCTCTGCGAATTATGACTCGAGAAAGTTCGACAAATGAACGGGTGAGAGGGGAAGGAATTACGTGGAGAGGAGGAACAAGTCTTCAGCTACCCGCCTGCAGCAGCTCGCACTGCTTTGCTCCGCCCACTCGCTTTCTCCCCTTCTCTACCGTTAAGTGCGGCGGTGCTCCACAGACTCCCGGAACAGACTGTTTAAAAAAATATTGGCCTTTATAAAGACGTACCATGTAATTTTTTACTTATACGCACAAGGTAGTGGAAGACAGTAACGCCACACGAGAGACTCGCTTCGAATATAGCCAGAAGGTGCAAAGAGGAAAAGCCCCAAAGCAAATGCTAGCGATATTACCGAAACCGAACTTTTCTCCTCGATATCTAGTAGAGGTTCCCTCACTCGCGAAACGAGATCACACTATTATGTTTCGTCTTCTCTTTGTAGCATCCTGTACCGGTTTTAAAACTAAAATCATACATAGGATGGGCCAGTGTTTGAAAATAAAAGTTATTTCTTTAAGGAATTGAACAATATTCAGGTAATATGTAAAGCAAGGCCACGCATAACTGTACAGAAGGGGAGAAAGCGAGTGGGCGGAGCGAACCAGCTGGTAGCAAAAGTCGCTCTTCCTCCTCCACGCAATCCCGCTCCCTCTCACGTGTTCATTGGTCGCGCCCTCTCGCGTCACTACTTGCGCAGAGACTTGTTTTCGTTCGCTCGTTCCAGAGATTCCAGGGATAGAGTATAGATAATTTTTAAAGTAAGTAGCTTCAACCGTAACAGAGTTACTTTTTAGCAACAAAAGTAACGTTATGAACAGTTACTTTACGACACTTAAATTGGTAGCTTGAAAAATTGTAACGTGGAGAAACGCTTAAATTTGGGAATCTATTTGTCTTATGTGGATGCTAAGGTGAAAGGATTTTCGCGGATTCGCGTATAGCAAGGGAGCTAGGCTTCCGCATTTGCAGCTTGGGAACGAGTCGTAACTCCCGAAGCCTCCAATCAACAAGCGAGTCGCTGATGCCATCTCAACACAGCACCTATCGCCAACCCTATTGCCCACGCTATACACTGTTGGTAGTTTCGCTAGATAGACAGTCGGCTCCAGATGTTCCGAATGTAATACACTCTTGACTTACCCGTTCTTCTGAATAGACACTTTCGTGAGGTGGACGAACATATTTTCTAGCTCGTGGACACTTTTGTCGTACTTGAGGGTGCAAAAGCGACAGAACCCCAGCTTGAAGAGATAAGCCTTCAGAGGGTGGAATGAGGTCACCAGAACGTACAGCCTCGAGTCGAACTTCTTGCCTCCCATCAACAGAGGGTTGGTAATGCACCTGGAAGCAAACACATCGTTACAAGGTAGCCTGAAATGTGAACAGCTGACGATGAATGTCATAGCAAGCAAATTATCCACCATCATGTTCATCACACTTTCATTTTGCCTGGACTTACGCAGGGGTAGAAAAACTGAAAATAATTCAAGCGCAGCTCCTTTTTCTCAGGACTCAGGAGCCACTTTTCTTTTTTTCAAATACGGTGTAAGAGGTCCGTAGCCAGGCAGGGGCCTGGGAGGCTCTGCTGCCAGCCTATTGACATTACGTGAAACTATTTTGTATAACATTTTGTATAATTTGTTTCTAGTGAAGAGTGAGAATGTAGACAAGATATATTATTTTGCTCACAACTTGGTGAAGGGTAAATTCACAGAACATGAGCAGCAGCTCTTACATTCGTTCATCTTGTTTCGTTTATGAGCTGAAGTCTAAGTAACGGCAAGTATTTAGAAGGTGCTCTAGACTTTAGAAAACTCTTTCATAGGAAAGCTTCTTTATCTGTACGTTTCAGCCTCCTGTTTAGACAGAAATCTGTGACTGTGACGTCATCATCCACATTCCTGCGTCCAAAAGCAACAGCCCCAAAGTTTTGAGAACGAAGGGGTTCTATTGCTTCGGCCGGGGGTGGAATGTACGGTAGGCAGTATGATTGAATGTTGTGCATTTTTTCATATATGACATAAATATCTGTATCATCAAAATCAGTATGGAGTACGTAGTAAGATATGATATCAGTAGCAGTCAATTAACACTTCAATAAATGTTTCGAAATATATAGGGGAAAAAATCTAGTATTTTAATGATATTTGTAAATTTTATATTTTATATTAACTTAATGGACCCCTCACACACATAACTTACCTTCATTTAATACTGGTAAACTTCTGGAAAATTGACTTTGTTTATAGAGCCCCCCTGATAACCCGTAACCCCCCCCCCCCCACCCGGAGATCAATTTTAGCTACGGTACCTGTTAAAGACCCAATCACACGCAACTGGATATCCAGTTAGTTGGCGCTGAACTGGTTACCTGACCGGAAGACTTACTTAGTGATGACTGCCTGGCTGGCTGCTTGACTGGTTTTGAGGAATAGGCCGCGTTCTAATTGCTACTGGCTTCCCCAACTGCAGATTCTGTGCAACAGCGAATGAGAGCAAATTTGGCCATGTGAAGATAATCTGTGAGTTTGCAAAGGAGAGTTTTGTGTCTGTGGTTTCCGAGTGTTGGCTGTTTTTGTTACTTTCTCGAAAAAAATGGAAGGAGATCCATGTGCAGTGCATTCGTGTACAGTTCATTAATATTTAGGTATTTATGAAAAGCGATTAGATGTGTACGCGACAAATAGGAAAATAAAAATCCTTATTATTACAATTTACAAGTATATTAAACGTTTTTTGTGTGTTAATGAATCGTGCGAATTAAAAAGCTTGTACCTACGCATTGATTGCCATATTCTTTTCGAGCCAATTTGTAGTCCATACTTTTCTTGTTTAATTTTTAATAAAAGCACAAAGCAGTATTTCTCCTACAACAGTCTTCAAATTGCTCGTCCTTACAGATTGTCTGCTCTACGCAATGTCTTATGGGAACAAAAGTCTATTGGACAAGTGCGATAAAAAGTATCGTGTGAGGCGAAAACTAGCAAATGGGTAGCCAGTTCAGCGCCAACTAGGGCATTCCTACTGGAAATCGAGTTCAGTGTTATTCGGGCTTAAGAGAGCCATAAACCCAACTAGGAGAAAGCTACGTACACATTATGAAATATGATCTTAAAATATTTAATTTATTGATTAAAACAAGATTGGGTAAAATTTATAAATTTTTGACAAAAATTTACGGTCAAACTGGATAACTTCGTACAGATTTTGGCATAGCCTATTCTAATGAGCCCTGCAAAATTCGTGGCGAGTGACAACACGGAAATTATACGCGAGGAACACTTTGTCCTTTATAAATGTACTGAAGGAATACCAAAGAAATTCCAAAATATTAGGGGCGGCAAATATGTCAGCATTTTCGTGACGAAGTTACCCCAGAAAATGGGGTAACTTCGCCTCTCTGCTAACGTTCCTAGCAGGTCAAAATTACCCCCATGAAGAGGCAAGATCGTCACGCAAAATGGTATGAATTGCAAAATATCTTGTCACACTCGTTTGTGTGTATTTTATTCTTATTTTTTTTATTGGTTTTAAACATTGAAATTTCTTCACGGTGACACCATGCTTGTCTAGGTAGGTTTTTATCAGGAGAGCAACATCGGCCTGGCCTGGGTAAAAGGAATGTTCCGTGAAGTCAGCTCTTTAAGCGTTTCTACGATTGCTCCTTCTTCTGTCTCGTCTAGTGTCCGAGGGCAACCGATCGGTTCCGACTGACCTTTGCGAACTTTGTCCTGCAATGTTGTACGGGGAATTCTTGTGATGCACGAAGCTTCCGCGGCCGTTTTTTCCTTTCCGATCAGTCGTAAAGCCTTGATCGGAGGTATAGTTCCGATATTTCCGACCATCAACTACCTTCTTATATGTCCTTGGCATCGTGCACGAGAAAATGCTGCGAACAGCACCAAAGCACAATGCACTTGCACACAACACACTCCCTCCTCCCTTGATGTCTGCTCCACAACTGCACGTGTGTGGCTTCACACACCCTTTGTGCCACCAGCATGTGACTCCTAACGACACCTATCGGTCTGGTGTCTTCCCGTTCCATCGCTTCTCGAAAAGTGGGCGTGGTTTGTCCCGATCTCATCGCTCCTGATAACGAAAGTGCAGGTCAGGTGTTCCCCATCTATCGCCCCAGAAGCGAGGGAATAACTTTCATCAGTTACGAAGATATTTGAGGAGGAATTTGGTTAGGTCAGGTTAGGTTAGACGATGGTTGGTTAAAAATAATGGAAACCTCACCGGATATAGAATTACTGCAAAAGTTTTATGACTACTTTGTGCAACAGTGGTTTGATAATGACACTGTTAATGACATGTGGAATTGTTATGGACAGAAGCACAGAACAACAAATATGGCAGAAGGGTGGCACAGTAGATTAAGCCGGAAACTTGCAAAATGTCATCCCAATGCTGTCGAACTCGCCACTGTCCTAAACGAAGATGCTATACATTACGATGCACTGCAATTAAGAGCGGAATTACACATGAATGACAAACAGAAGAAAAATAAATACATAGATCTTCCACTTGCAAAGGAAAAACGTTGACAAGGCTCCTATTGGAGCCGCCTAGGGATTTGTCTTGAATGGGATGTACAACTATAACAATATCGTCCATTGCAAACTTCTAGGCGTATTCCACGTCATCGTACAGTAGGGTCGAGATTACTTTTCTGATAGCGAAAACATGTTTTACATTTATTGTGTACCTACTGTTCATTTATTTATTTATTTGCTTATTATTTGCATTTATTATTGCGAAATGCTCAGTTGTTTATTTACTTCATTTTGTATATTTGTGTGTGTAACAACGTTTGTTAGTTTTGTTTGTGCGTATGACACAGATTTTTATATACATTCTGTGAATGTTGATTTCCTTATTTTCGGAAGCGATGGATCGGGACAAACCACGCCCACTTTTCGAGAAGCGATGGAACGGGAGTAAATCATCTGTCTCACGACGAAGTTGCCCTCAAACACGAAGTTATACACCGTTTGACGGTATAATGGCATGTTCATTATTCCGATATAAGTGTAGAGGAGAAGGTCTAAATATGGGCGAAGGTTTAAGTATTGGTTTTGGAGTTATCAGCCCTCCCGGGTGCTGCAGCCTGGCAGAGGCTATGGGAACTGGTTATCTGTCAAGGACAAAGGTTGCGGCGGCAATTCGCAAGAGAAAGTGCTGGTTAGTTTCGGTCTTGGACGCTGTTATAGAATTCCGACCTCCTAAAACTTTTTGCAGGTATGTTTTAACTCAGCGTTTTCGGAATTCTCATGTGCATTGTATAGGTTATGATATTAGCGGTACAAAAAACAAATGTAGGCTTTTATAATGCCGTGATTTGTTTGTGAAATATGTACCACAGAGAGCGAAAATAAATTGAAGAAGAAAAATAACGTGATGGTCTAAATATGGGCTATGACATGAGGTCTAATGCTGAGATCACATTTGCAACAAATATTTTGATGTTATTCTTAATTTCGATTTTTCCCATTCGGCGTGATTTTCAAAACAACAGATTATTCATAAATATGAATTTTATAATGTTTTAGCGATAAATGACTGTTTTTTGTAAATTTTAATTGCTTTTTGTGATATTGCCACTAGTAGCCCATATTTAGACCACAATTTTGAAATACATCATTTTACCATTTTTTGGAAATTGCTTTTTTTTAAAAAAATGGAGACCTTCTATACTTTAGCATGCTATTACATTTAAGTATATATTTCATAGATATGCATTTTAAAGGCAGGTGCTTGATATATTAATTTTTTCCTCCGAAAATGACAAAATAAAAAGGGAGACCAATATTTAGACCATTTCCTCTACACGTGATACAGAAAACACAAAGACATTTAAAAACGCATACTGTACTCATTATTCAAAAAGGTAATGGAAATTTCCATAAGCGAACTCTAAATATTAAAATAATACATATTCTTTTTACAACTAATTTTGAAAATTCAGGCGCCATGGTGACCCGGCGTCCTGTATTTTTATACAACTGGGTTTGCGGGTGTACTAATTATTTTCAGGTAGACTGCGTGATTTCTCCCATGTGAGACTTGCGCTTTCTCTCCTTACCTCCTTATTCCTTTCCTCTTCTGCTTTCTCTATCTCTTTTTATCCTCATACACCTCTCTCTCTCTCTCTCTCTCTCAACCTCTGTTTGTGTGTCTTTTCCTGTCTTTATCTTTCTTATACATCTATTTCCCTGCATCTCTATACCTTCAATTCGTTTCTTATATTTTCTGTTTCTTTTTCTTTCTGTCTTCCTCCCTTTCGTTTCTATCTTTCTTCCATTTCTCTACCTACTCTCTTTCTTTTCCTCTGTTTCCCTGTTCCTTTATCCTTCTATGTTTATCTCTTTCACTCTCTTTATCCGTCTCTTTTTACTATTTCTTTCTTTTTTCTCTCTATCTTTTCCCTTTTCTCCCTTTCTTTCCATCCCTCCTTCCCTTTATCCTTTCTCTGAGTCTCTATATTTTCTTTCACGTTTTCTCTCCCCATATTTCTCTCATTCCCTCTAACATTCTTCAGGTTTCTTTATCATTTTATTCATTTTATCCAGCTCTACACGTGTGATTTTTATCCACTAAAATGATTCTGTCAAGTCTATGGCTCGGCTGGGCAGAAGACTATTTCACTGTGGGCTTAGTCTATCCTAGCCTATACACGGTGGCGATGCCCCTGATGCTATTGCACGCATCCAACTTCCTCATCATTTTTATCCATCATAATCATCTGATGGGGAGAACAGAGCAGTGGTTCTCAACCTTCGAGAGATCGCGGCCCCGTAATTTTTTAAAACTTTATAAATTAATTAATATGTATCCTTGAAATTAAATATTAATAAATAAATTATGGCATAATTATAAAGAGTAATAGTTCGATTATATCTAGGTTTGTTTACAAATAAATAATTAGGTTTAAATTAGTTGTCAACTACTTGATCCAAAGAAACTTTGTAGTGTAGTCCTCAAGCTATCATTAAATTAATTTGGCAGTTCCTCATTTCGAACACCGAAAAATCTCAATTAATACTTATTAGGAAATCGAAGATTATATTTTTATACTTGTAATACTGATAACTAACTATATTATTAATTTGATGTTAGTGATGTTGGTTGAAGAAAAATGTTTTAGGAGAACCTTTCGCAGTAGTACTTCTGCTATTCGTCTTTCTTCTCTCTCTCTCTTTTCTGCTTGTCTTTGTTCTATATTTCTCTTGCAATTTCTTTCTTTCTATGTCCCTCTTTCACACTACTCTGTTTCTATCTCTCTCTAACTTGCTTTTCTATATCTTCTTTCTGTTTCTTACTCTCTTCTCTGCTTCTCTTTTATTCTCTATATCCCTCTCTCTCACTGCATGTAAGTCTGTGCCTCTTCTTTATTAGCCTCTCCCTTCTCTTGTCTTCTCTTTCCTTTTCTCTCTGGCAGGCTCTTTCTCTGTTCCTTTCGCTCATTCTCCACCACGATCATACGAATAAAGGCACTAGTTCTATAGATATTGCTATAGTTCGTATATTAGTTACTGTTGTAATAAAGTTTACTGCTCCTAGGATTGAAGATACTGCAGCTAAATGTAGGGAGAAGATTGATAAATATACAGATGCTCCAGCGGGTGCAATTTCTGCAGATAATTGAGGGTGCACCGTTCATCCTGTTCCTGCACCACTTTCTACAACTCTTCCTGATGGAAGAAGGATTTATTTTTCTATTTTCCTTAAAACACTATTTTCATATGATATGTAAACTTGATGCCAATATGTCTAAGCTCAGAATAAAACCTTTTGATTTTGACATAGTCTTGGAAAATTATCTGCGGGCCTCCCCATTTGGGTTTAGACTTTCTGATGAGAAAGTCCACGTCAGAAATCGCACGAGGAAGTCGTTACTTTTGCAGCTTAACCAAGATGAGAAATCCACTCTGACGCTGACGATACCAATTTCCGGTGGAAGTTCGATTGGCTGGTCACCCCCCCCCCTTTTCACCCCTTCGCGATGTCTATGTCCACAGTGCCGACCTCCGAGGTGGAATGGTTAGCACAGTGAGCTACGACGCCAGGAGTCCCGTGTTGGAATACTGGCCTGAATGTTCTTTGTGAGTTTCCCTTCATCAATTTCATCATATCATCACTCATTTTCATCGTCGTCATTTGCCAAAAGTAGCAGAAAAGCGACGCTAAATAATAAAAATTAAAAAAAACAGGGGTCGGATCATATTGGGTGCGGATAAACCATAATAATCTACCAATATTTTATGTATATGAATAATTCATTTTCGAGATTATTGGATTGGACACATGGTTTGGATCTCGCTTTGAAATGGTAGGTCCATTTCCGATTAGTCTGAGCATGAACGGCCGTAGGATTTTTTCCAGAGAGGATCAAGCAAGATATCTTTTCCAGGAAAAAGGGGGGATACAAAGGAGTTATATTTTCCTCAATAATAGCGTCCCCCCTCAAAAAACAGTCCTTCAGTTTGAAGTTAACATCTTCCTGTAATGCCCTAAAAATAATTAACATAAATTAATGTGGCTGAAATGAAGCTATACAGAGTGTCCCAAAATAGTGTTGACTGAACTTTTTTTTGTATTTGAAGCTGCAATGTCTACGTTGAGTATGTGCGAGTGCATGTATACATTTTGTTGATTTAAGTTCTGTTACAACCCACCAGGCAGTAAGCATTAGTGTACAAAATGGCAGGGGTGAGCAGTTTTTCTTTCGAGCAACATAAGAAGTGTTGAATAACCACCCAGATCTCCCTATTTAACACCGTTAAATTTCTACCTCTGGCAAACTGTGAAGAATGATGTGTAAGCTACATAGATATGGTCACTGGATGACATGAGACATGCGATTGACACTACCTGTCCTTCCCTTTCTGTGGATACCATATCTGCTTTTTGTTGTCGATGTGTTATATAGCATTGCAGACGAAGTATTGCGGCCAATGAACACTATAATTTTAAGGTATGTGCAACTCCAAAAAGTTCATATTTGCCGTTGTTAGTGTTTCCGTTATTAACGTTCAAAGAGTGTAAACACTATTTTGGGATACTCTGTATGTGTGAAACATAATGTTAGATCGATATTCTATTTCCAGGTGGGTCGTGGCCCCCTTGCTCCCCTTCCGAACGTTCATGAGCCTGAGCATAAAATGAACTTGAAACAGACTACATCTTGCAATCAAACGGGAAAAATAATGAAAAAATATATAAATATGCTGACCAAGGCAGTAATTTATTTTATTAAAAACATAAACTAAACGTAACGTTTCAACCTTCTAGCAAGGTCTTCATCAGACTCTGTATCAAGTACAAAAGTAACAAGATACCAAAAACAGGGCATTATATATACAGAAAACATTACTCCCTCCAGACTATTAGAAAGTTGTTTTGGAACTTTCTAGCAGGTGGCTTTCACTATTGTGAACTGAACTCTCACCTAAAAGGCTAAAAATATATGCTTCCATATAGAATGTGGTTGGGCTTTATATCTCACGCTCTTTTTCCTTCATTTTCTTCCTTCTCCTCTCCTCTTTCTCTCTTGTCCTTTCCACTCTTTCTAACACCTTCTTCCATTCTTTGTTTAACTTCAGTCCTCCATTCCAGTTCATTGTGTCTTCTTCAACTTTCTTCTCTATTTCCTTGGCCTCCTTCCATTTTCTCACTAGCATTCTCTTCTCCCTTCCTATCTGCTTAGCCTCATCCCACTCTATGTCATGTCCTGTTTCTCTCGTGTGTTTAAATATCGCATTTCTCTCTCTCTCTTAAGTCGTACATCATCCCTATGTTGTTTCAACCTATCTTTCAGTCTCTTTTTCGTTTCTTTTATGTACACACTCTGACATTCTTTACATTTTACTTCGTAGATAATCCCTTCCTCTTCCTCTTCTCTGTTTTCCTTTTTCTTGTTTGCATTCTTCGCTATTCCTAAGATGCTTCTCCCTCCCTTCCTGTAAGTTTTAATGCCCACTTTCCTAAGCACTTTGCATATCTTTTCTGTGGTCTTACGTTTAGTTTATGTTTTTAATAAAATAAATTACTGCCTTGGACAGCATATTTATATTTTTTCATAATCATGGAAACAAGGCTTAATGGTGTTTTAATTGGGAAAAATAATACTTACTTAGATATCACACATCCTTCTGAAGGGAGCACATGGTCCGTGTGAATCTCCTTCGACCATTTCCTGAGCTTGGATATCTTGTTCATGAAGAATATCCCAGTCCCTCGGGACTTCCCGCAGGGTTTGATGATCCAGGTGCCCCTCGGGTTCTCCTTGCATTCCTCCAGAAACATGTTGTTTTCACTATTGGTGAAAATATGGCCTTAAGAAATCGACCAATAATTTCTGAACACCGTGATCTTGAGAAATTCTAACAATAAACACAATAACAAAGCAAAACATCAACAATAACAAATTAACTTGAGTATTGGAACCTTTCTTTCCAGAAACAAACACTGCATATTATGCATGTGTGTGTGTGTGTGTGTGTGTTTTGAGTAAATAATGATGACATCAACAATTGCATGTGAACAATCTTTCTCTTGTTGCTAAGGTTTTTAATGTGCATGCATGATTATCATTCAAATTAGGAATTAATTGCGAAAGACATTTTTTCTGGAACTGTAAATGTTGGAAACTGCAAAATGATTTGTAAACAAGCAAGGTGAACGACAACCAGGACAATATAGACTTAACACCAAGATAGCTGGAGGGACTGTAGCAATTTTGAAGGTATGTGATGTGAGTCAAGTAGAAGAATCATTTAAGATAAATCATAAAAATGAATGCAGGAAGGGTGGCTCGAGATAATTTTTTCACCCAGGCAAGGTGAATTTTTGGCGCTCCCAACTTTCAATCTTGTTCCCCGTACTTTCCACTTTGCTCCAATAAAAAAACACGACCATGTTATATATTTACGGTTTTAATTACGAAAAGTAATAGCCTTGTTGTATGTATGTGCTTGTTGACTACCTACACAATGACATCAAAATAATAGTAATCTCTCAGCTTAAATTGCTACATGATTTTGTAATATATTTATTATGTTATACAGCAGTAACTTCAAATAATTTTTGTCTACACAAACCCAATAAT
The DNA here is from genome assembly GCF_977018435.1 of Lepisma saccharinum. NCBI lineage: Eukaryota > Metazoa > Arthropoda > Insecta > Zygentoma > Lepismatidae > Lepisma > Lepisma saccharinum. Next base: position 63,280,183 of record NC_139249.1, read on the forward strand.
AGCCACGCTGACATAATCAAAAATAAGGTTTTGGCGCTACTCAAGGGGGAGGCCTAGGTTTGGCACCCCGGGCAGTCGTCCAGCCCTCAAAACCACCACAATTTTTATGGCTTGCCGATAGGAAATTGCTAAGCTGTCCCCTTGGATCCAAGAAATCCTGAGTTCGATTCTCAGTGATGGCACCGTACCCTAGGTGGGTGTGGAGCCTATAACCGAAACTTTTCAAAGAACTGAAAAAAAAATCGGAGATTTTTGTTCCTTAGTGCGAAGTACAGGTGATCTATATGGTTACATTATATACATTATTCCAAGTAATTAACAATTTATATATTTCACATTATTACCTAAGAAGAATAAGCAGATTATGCTGAAGGTTAAAACCAAGAATTATGGGAGGTTAATGAAAGTTTATAATTTCTGTTTCTTTTCATTTCCGAGGTACGTACCACACCTGCTAAATTTCATTACATTTAAAATTTAATTACAAAACTGAATGTGTTCAATATCAATCTATCATTGTACATGTCAAAGTGGTATTTTTTATTCATATCCAATAACATTCTTACCTTAATTCTCGTTTGTCTACTTTTTCATTCAATTTTGAATTCACATTGTTTCATATAAAATATTTTCACTTCATGATTTTTTCTATACATAAACGATATTGCTTACCTTTGATTTGAATTTTTCAACACGATTTTTATTTAGTACTTTTTTAGAATATGGTTATGATATTTTTTTGCATATTTTAAGTACATAAAAACAATCCATGAAGTCAGGAAAAGTAATATTAATGTCTTAATTGAAAGCACCAACGTCTTATAAACTCGTAGTAAACCGTACACATAAAATAATTTCAATTAATTAATTGGCGCTGGGCCCCTTAGGGGCCGGCCCTGACTGTAGTACTTTATGATATATTTTAGTGTTCCTTGTAGATTTCACCTCATTTGGCACATATCCAGTAAAGATCGTAAAAATCTTAAGTATGTTACTATGTTCGTTTAATGTTTTCAATAAACATTTTGGCAAAAATAAGTATTTTATAACTAAAGCAACCACTTGTATTGGTTTGTCTATTTTGTGATTTCCTCTCGCTTTTCTGCCACTATTAGTTAATCGTGACGATCAGGATACTCACAAATAACACCCATGCCCGGACCTGGGAACGTCGAAAGTTGACCACTTAACACCCCCCCCCCTTAAAAAAACATCCAATTTTATTTCTTCTCGATTTCTCTTTCCCATCGATACTCTTCAATTTTCATTAGAAGAGACAAATATCCATGTCTTACCCAGGATTCGAACTCGGGACTCCTGACGTCGTAGCTAACCACGGAGTTGCACTTTTGTGGGGGCTCCCACAAGGAGTCAAACCCGGGACTGTTTGCACCAAGGGCGAGAGTGCTATAAAGGTACGCGGGCCACCGACTCTGCGAATAAAGTAGTTCCAAATTAATATACGTTAAATGTTTATTTCTGTATTCCCCTCACCCCAAACACTGTTTTTTTCCTTTCATCCAAAGTTGGGCCCCACCCGAAAATATATTCTTGACTACGCCCCTGTCTAGGCAGCCGAGAGGAGTGAATACCTACACTGGAGAGTGAACATCTTTGGACAACATTCACGAAGCCTGTCTTCAAGGAAAAAGCATAAATACGGTAAGTGAAGCGTGTATGTATGATGATAAGTGGGTTTTTTTCTTATAGAAAGATACAACCATAGTGACTTCAGCTTGTTGGCGTATGTTAGCATGGCGGTTTTTCCATAACATGTTGACACTTTTTAACATGTTATGCGACAGAGAACTACAGGGCCTCCTCGATGTCGTAGTGGTAACGCCGCCTTCTTTAACCCCTTAAGTGTGGAATTTGTTGAACAAGTCGCTACTGGAAAATGTAGATTTTTTCGTTAAATTCAGTTGAACAAAATTTATTGAAATAATACACCAATATTTGCATGCATTTGTTTGGTTTCGTTTGAGTTGGTGTTTTAAGTCCACTTTACGCACAGTAAGGCTAATCGCGACTGGACCTACAGTTTAAAGTGGGATCCGAACCACTTCTGCCTCCACCGGGGTATGGAACCCGGGACCCCTTGATTACAAGACAATGACGCCACCACTGTGTCATAGGGGAGGCCCTTGCATGCCTTTGTCTTTTATAAAGTTTTTATCTATTGCCTACACAGGCTTTCATATTTCACGACAAATGTAAATAATACAATGATACACAAATACAATAATACACAAATACTTATACAATAATACCAACATACAGTAATACACAACATGTTGGCATATATGTACTAATTTTTCCCTTCTTCTTCTATCTTTTCGTCTTCTTCTTTTTCGCCTTTTTTTCTCTTGCTACTATTATTACTACAGTTAGAACTATCTCACCAAACGTCTGTGTGACTATATACTCCACAGTAAATCGAATATAGTTGAAACAAACATAAAGCGCAGTGGCGGCGATTGGGTTCCAAAACTCGGGGGGGGGGGCAAAGACAGTATATTTCCCACTGTAGATAAGGTTTAGCATAGTGTGGAGGCAAAAGTGGCGAAAAGTGGGGGGCAACTGCCCTCCTCGCCTCCCTAATCGCCGCCATCCACACTTAAGGGGTAAATCAACAGAACTCAGGTTCGATTCCTGGTGGACGCTTGGATCCTACTGTAAATGGTAGGCCCAGCCACGATTAGCCTATTTCAGCATAAAGTGGACTTCAAACACACTTTGACCTTGACAGGGGAAAGTGCCCGTGGTAACCCTAATTCTGTCCTGCGTGGTTCAACATATGCAGGATAAACAAGTCCTCAACGAGCAAAACTTCATTCAGAATGGCAAACTCTAATAGGAGTTGTTTATTTATGTACAGTCATCTGCAATAAAGATGAGACACCTAGATCCTGAAATACTGGCTTCCGTGCAATGCGTTGTGTGTGTTGCCTGACTCCACGGCGATGCGCTAACTTCAATAGGAGCTATTTAAATAAGAAGTGTTCTACTATCGCCTCAGAGTTAGGAAACACACATAACGCATTGCGGCGAAGCCTGCATATCAGGGTGTAAGTGTCCCATTTTTATTGCCGGTGAGTGTACCTACATATACAGAGAAGGAGAGTGGTTGCACTACGTAGCGGATTTCCAACATTCGAGGACGATGCATGTTTTTGGTTCTAGAGAGAGATAAAAAAATGCGTATTTATATTTGAATAACGCTGTAACAAATACTATACATTTAAAAAACGGGAAATGCAACACTATAATCAGCACGTAACTCTACGTGTAGAACTTCGAAGCTTTTGTTCGAGTTCTTAAAGTATTGTCGGCGTTATTCCTGGCCTCCAGTGCCATAACAACGCGGGAATATTCCAAGAGCACGCTCGTCTGATTGATTGCTTAGAGCGCCTGCTGTGACACGCAGAAAGGAAACAAAGCAAATGACCAATCACGTCCCACTGGTGCAAAAGCGTAGGTGAAAGGGGAGGGATCACTCTGGAAACTAATTCGGTCCTGTCATAATTCTACAGGAGAAAAATTGTAAATATAAGGTCGAGTCAACTAAAAGTGAGCCAAATAGAAACCTTGACCATGTTACACATTTGCGGCTTTACATGAGAAAAATAATAGACTTATTTTTAAATACTTATATTAGTGTTAAAGAATGCATTTTTTTAATACCTACATAATGATATCAAAGTAAAAGTACTGTCTTTTAGCTTCAATTGCTACTTGATTTTGTAATGTATATATTATCTTATGCAGCAGTAATTTCAAATACTTTTTTTCTTGGAAGGATGGTAGCATTGGAGACAAAGGCTATATTAAGCTGTACTTATGCAGAGTACTAAAAATTCGGAGTCCTTAAATTGTCGTTTTCGTTGAGTACTTCTTTCTGCGTGCCTTACAATTATCTGTGGGTCTGAACTTGTTGAATTATGAAAACCACTTCTGTTTTCTCTTTCATATATTTTCTATCTTTTATACATTGGCTTTTATCTTCTTTACATCTTTCTATCACACTGAACTTCCACTAAATCGACACTTATCCTCTAATAATTTATTATATTATTTTGCTTTGTGCTGCCATCTATTTTTTCTATTCTGAAACTCCTTTCTTTCCATTTTGTGTTATCCTTTCTAATATGAAACATTTGGTTTATGAGAACTCTTTTTAAAGCAAATAGCCACGCTTATATAACCAAAATTAAGGTTTTGCCGGTACTCAAGGAGGACACTCCGGTTTGCCCCTGAGCCGCCCCTGGTCTCAATACGAGATTTATACAGAGGTGCATATGTCTGACTACTGTAGCTATGTTTGCTTCTGTGTGTGCATGGTTCTCTTTCTGCACTGTATAAGAATAAATATACTTATTTCCCCCAATAAATCATCGGCTTGGATCACTTTCATTTGACTCGCTCTTATATGTTGAATTTACATAAGGTGTAACATCAGTGATACTCTTTACAGTGGAGTGACCATAATACATACATAATACATAATACACGAAACATCTCAAGGAGGTCAGTTTATCCCCTTCCTGAAAAATCAGTTAGGCCTATTTGAATATTATTATTATTATTTATTAAAGTATGGACAACTTAAAATAATACATCATAAACAATAAATTATATGATCTCCCGATGTCAAAAGGTAATAATTAATCTCAGTATTCAGGGTCGTAACTAAGCCGGGGCAGCCGGGGCAGCCGGGGCGGTGCCCTAGGGCCCTCGAGGTAAAGAGGCCCCGAAACGCCGGGAGACTGTAATGGATTTTCGCTGCAGATAGATTATAGTGACGTGTGAGGCCCAAAGCTGATGGTATCGTGCACTTGCACGTTTGCAGTAATGAGTTTCATTTTTTTGTTGACTTTCAATGTAAAGTCTTGAAGCAGATGAGTATCACTTCTACGTCAATAATAACATACTGTCTTTATACGGCTGCATATTATCTCTCACGTAACGCTCTTATGGTAGAAATGACTGAGCTTCGGGGGAGCATTTGAATCAATTGTTAAAATGATTAAAATATGTTTTAAATAGGAGGATTTCACATAAATTCTCTGACAAAAGAATCAAAAAGATAAAGAATCACTATGACGAACTCTATCCAAAGATTTGCCAACCGAGAGAGTTGGTTCAATGTTTCAATATTTTACCCGAATATTCGACACAATTTGCTTACAACTGGAAAATCGTTAAATAGGAATCGTAGACACATTAAGTGATACAGAGCTCTTTATGCCAAAAACTATAGACACAGAGCTTCGCAAAGAACCTGAAAAGAATTGAAAAGCATTTCCTTACCTCTATTTGATTCATAAATATTATCTGAAGTTCTTTCAAACGCAAGATAAAGTGCGTGAATGATGTGAAAGAGCTGGTTTTACTTTCAACTGAAAATGACACAGCCAAAGAAATAAAGTTTTTAAGTAATCGATGGTTTTGCGTAAATAACAATAAATTTATCGATAATGTAAGCATTATAATTAATCATTAATCTTAATTTGTTAATGAGTAAAGAATGTATTTCACAGTAAGGTAAACATGCATAATATCTGATACTTTTTGAAATCACCATAATCAACCCACGAAAATGAACAGAAATGCGTAATTTTTGGCAATATGAACTATTGGTGCCTTACCTTATTAAAATAATAATAATAAAAAAACAGAATTGCGCATCGGCGCAAATAATAAGGAATTGTAACCAGTATGACGTCTCAAAACACCAGATCTGGTGTAAAAAGCACCAAATTGGCAATGGAACATTTTGATTGTGATGAACCGCTTGAAACTCAGTCCACCTGATTACCATGACGATAGTTTTAAAAGACCATTAACAGTTATTTTTAGCATGAAATGTGTCTCAAATTTAAACTTTGGGGTTTTCAATAAAAACTTTTAAAAAACGGGACAAATTGTGTTTTCTTTTTAAAATAATAACGAAGGGACGCCCGGGACAGGCCTCTGAAACGGGACTGTTCCGTTCAAAATGGAACGTATGGTAACCCTAACAAATAAGCATTTGATTTTGTTTTCAAATAATTTTGGAGTGCTAGTGAAAGCGCCCTTAGGTACATACACTGGCAGCAGGAAATTTGTGGCAACGAATCGCCATCAGCATCTACATGCGTGAGTACAGCAGGGTGAGTAAATTGGTTAGACATAAGTTTAGAGGCGCTTGCAAGTTTTTACTATGTTACTTTATTACTATATTTTACTATATAGAACTGCTATCTCTCGGCGGTGTCCATAGAAGTCCAGCGCGGCGAAGATTTCAATAGAAGTTACAGTGTGGGCTTTTCAGGTTTGTTAGCTAGCAATAACAGTGATAGTCTTTAATTTTCCATTTCACCTAAACTATTCAAAAAAATCTCGAAATTTACTGTAGTGTGATTAAAATAAAATTTATTATTATCAAGTTGCTGTTCTAAGAGGTTTTTACGTTGTCTGGAATTAATTGGACTGCGTTTAGTTATGGGCGTGGAACTTCCGCTGGGACCGGCTTGATCTAAGTTGATATTTACAGTTCTTTCGGCATATCTAATTATCTGGTTGAAAGTTTCGTTAAGTTCATCCTCTGAGCTGAAACACTACATTTATCATAGCAAGAATATTTTTTCCTGATCTTTAGCATTCAAAAAAGCAACAAAAAAACGCGTGCGGCCTTATGAATTCTCTATTTTAATGCGTGCGTAAGCAGTTATTGATTTAACATTTTCATCATAAGTTTCATCTTTTCTTGTCCTGATTAAGAGTAACAACATACGACTGAAATCCTTCAAAAAATGGTATGATCGTTCTAGATTCTGAATTTTCATTTATTTCAAATTGCAATGAATGAAACTTCCAGGATATCCATCCACGTAACGTTCTTCCATGAACGTGGGATCGAACCAAGAACCTTAACCATTTGGTGGGTGATGTAGGTCGCTAATCATTCATCCTCAATGTTTGAGCACTCACTCCTCTTGGTAGGCTAGATGGTAAAGAGCAAGAGATACTAACTACACACTTGGAAATGGCAACGCACAAGCTTTTGGATTTATACCTTCAGTCTAGATCAACGTTGTTGGAAATAACAATACCTGTCTATCTCTGATGAAAAACTCCCCGCTGATAAGCTGCTCGAATCGAATCGTGTTCGACACCTCAATCTCCTCAGCTTGCTACTTGTACGACGACTCCAAGCAAAATACACCACACCGAACGTTGCTCACAGTTTTGGTCTATTCCCTGTAACTGTGGTCATTGCCCTGCAAATGCCAGTTGCTCAGCACCTTAACTCTAGAAAATCAGGAAGATTTCATAATAACTGACATGGCATTCTTTGAATGCCTGATAGAGAAACGGCCGATGACTGAGGTTAAGAATCCAGGCTCGATATGATTCTCCATTTAGAGGAGATGGATAGGTATTGAAATTGATTATGCCCGGGTGGACCGATCCATAACGCTGTAATATTTGACCCATGGTTGGACTTGGTATTGAAATTGATTATCCCCTGGTTGACCCATTCCTAACGCTGTAATAATTTGACCAAAGGTTGGATATAGAATTGAAATTAATTATGCCGGGAGGATCGATCCCAAACGCTGTAATAATTGGCCAAACGAAGGAGTTGGTATCGAAATTGATTATGCCTTGGAACGCTCATTCGTAACGCTGTAATAATTGACCATTGGTTGGAGTTTCTTTTAAAATTAATTATGACTTTGAGGAGCACATTCCTAACGCTGTTATAATTGACCAATGATTGGTGTTGACATTGAAATTGATCATGCACAGGTAGAAACATTTCTAAAGCTATAATAATTGACCAATGGTTAGAGTTGATATTGTAATTGATTATGCACTGTTCAACCCATTTCTAATTATGTAATAATTGACCAATGATTGGAGTTGATATTAAAATTGATTATGTCCTGATGGACCCATTCTAACACTGTAATAATCGACCAATAATTGGAGTTGGTATTGAAATTAATTCTGCCCTCTTCGACTTATTCCTAACTATGTGGTAATTGACCAATGGTTGGAGATGGTACAGAAATTGAAATTGTCCTTGTGGACCCATTCTTAACGCTATAATAATTTGACCAATAGTTCGAGATGGTATTGAAATTGATTATGCCCGGGCGGAACGATTCCTAACGCTAACAATTAACCAAAGTTTGGAGTTGGTATTGTAATTCTTTTGATTTTGATTTGATTTAGTTTATTTTACTTCGCGTTTTGTGCCTCTTGGCTAATTTGCGAAGATGGGGATGAGTGATGAAATGATGAAATTGATGAATGGACATTCACAAACAACCAAGCCCGACCGGGATTTGAACCCGGGACCCTTGGCGTCGCAGCGCGCAATTGTAATTGATTGTGCCCTGTTGGACCTATTTCTAACTATGTTGTAATTGACCAATGGTTGGAGATGGTATTGAAATATATTATGCTCGGGTGGAACATTCTTGACGCTGCAGTAATTGACCTATGATTGGAGTTTCTTTTAAAATTAATTATGACCTTGAGGAGCTATTCCTAACGCTGTAATAATTTGACCAATTTCTGGAGATGGTATTGAATTGAATTTGTCCTTGTGGACCCATTCTTAACGCTATAATAGTTTCACCAATATTCAAATTGATTATGCCCGGGTGGACCCATACCCAACGCCCAAATAATCGATCAATGGTTGGAGATGGTATTGAAATTTATTATGCCCTGGTTGAACCAATCCCCAACGCCCTAATAAAATTTTTTAAAAATGATTATGCTCTGGTGAACCCATTCCTAACGCTGAAAAAATTGACCATTGGTTGCAGTTTTTTTTAAAAAAATTGATTAAGACCTTGAGGACTTATTCCTAACGCTGTAATAATTTGTCCAATGGTTGGAGATGGTATTGAAAAATATTATGCTCGGGTGGACCATTCTTGACGCTGCAGTAATTGACCAATGGTTGGAGTTGGTATCAAAATTTATTATGACTTGGAAGGCTCATTCCTAACGGTGTAATAATTTGACCAATGGTTGGAGATGGTATTGAAATTGATTATGCCTTCGAAGGCTCATTCCTAACGTTGTTATAATTGACCAATGGTTGGAGTTGGTATTCAAATTGATTATGCTCTGGTGAACCCAATCCTAACGCTGTAATAATTGACCATTGGTTGGAGTTTCTTTTAAAATTAATTATGACCTTGAGGAGCTATTCCTAACTCTGTAATAATTTGACCAATGGTTGGAGATGGTATTGAATTGAATTTGTCCATGTGGACCCATTCTGAACGCTATAATATTTTCACCAATTGTTCGAGATGGTATTGAAATTGATTATCCCCGGGTGGACCAATCCCCAACGCCCATAATCGATCAATGGTTGGAGATGGTATTGAAATTTATTATGCCTCCGAAGGCTCATTCCTAACGCTGTAACAATTGACCACTGGTTGGAGTAGGAAATTAAATTGATTATGCCCTAGTGGACCCATTTTAAACGCTGAAATAATTTGGCCAATGGTTGGAGATGGTATTTAAAGTGATTATGCCCGGGTGGACCCAACCCCAACGCTCTAATAATTGACCAATGGTTGGAGTCGGTATCGAAACTAATTATGCCTTCGAAGGCTCACTTTTAACGCTCTAATAATTTACCATTGGTGGAAGTTTGTTTTAAAATTGATTATGCCCTGGTGGACCCATTCCTAACGCTGTTATAATTGACGAATGGTTTTAAATGGTATGACCAATGGTTGGAGTCGGTGTAGAAATTAATTATGCCTTTCAAGGCTCACTTTTAACACTGTAATAATTGACTATTGGTTGCGTAACGCGGTACTAATTTTACCAATGGTTGGAGATAGTATTGGAATTGATTTTGTCTTTGTGGACCCATTTTTAACAGTGGCGGCTGGCCAAGTGCAACAAGTGCAGATGTTTTCACCTAATTTTCAAATTAATATTGACATTTTTCATTTGCTTGTTAAATTAAACTATTTCTCAGCAGAACGTACGCGATAATACTCAAATTACGCCGCTCGGCGATACGCACGTGAGTTCGTCGAAGAGCAAACCCCGCCAGGGTGCGGAAGACTTAGCCGGTTGTCATGGCAACGGTGACGTCACCTAGCGTTGGCCTTGAACATGGTGTCGCCCTCTACGTGAATCAGTTCTCTCGTCGGAGAAAACATTGCATCCAGTGGTTGTGACAAAATCTTTGCGTTCTCGCGAGATCTTGTTCCGCGTGTGTGTTTCGCGTTTCCTAATCGTGTGTTGTGTTCATGTGTTGAGCTGTGGTTTGTACAATGAACCCAGTAAATGACTTAGTGTGTAATTTGTTGCAGACACCATTTTCCAGATGGACGGATCAAGACAAAAAAGACGTTTTAAATTGTGGGCGGCCAACTGACATTCTTCAAATATCAGTTAAGCGAGAGAACAAAAAGGCAGGGAAATCATACAACATTAAATTTAAAAGTTCCTGGTTTGTCGACTTTCCTTGGTTGTGTAGTAGTCGATATTTGCAATCGTTGTTCTGCTGGCTTTGTTTACTGTTTAGCAACAAATACAATGTGTGGAATAAAGAAGGGTATAAAGATTTTGTCAATATAACGCGTTCTCTGCATAAGCACAATGATTCGGTGGAACATTTAAAGTGTAAATTACAATTCAAAGTTTTTGAAAAAAACTATTTGTTTTTCATTGCCTATAAATGTACTTCTTCACCTGTTATTTTAGGCACGAGCCGTTTTTTAACGCTTTATTAATTTCACCAATGATTAGAGATGGTATTGAACTTGATTATGCCCTGGTTCAACCAATCCCCAACGCCCTAATAATCGAGCAATGGTTGGAGATGTTATCGATTTTGATTATGTTTTCTTAGACTTATTCCTAACGCTGTAATAATTTGACCAATGGTTGGAGATGGTATTGAAATTAATTATGCCTTCGAAGTCTCATTCCTAACGCTGTTGTAATTGACCAATGGTTGGAGTTGGTATTCAAATTTATTATGCTCTGGTGAACCCATTCCTAGCGCTGTAATAATTGACCATTGGTTGGAGTTTTCTTACAAATTAATTATAACCTTGAGAAGAAATTCCTAACGCTGTAATAATTTGACCAATGTCTGGAGATGGTATTGAATTGTATTTTTCCTTGTGGAGCCATTCGTAACGTTATAATAGTTTCGCCAATTGTTCGAGATGGTATTGAAATTAATTATGCCTTCGAAGGCTCATTCCTAACGCTGTAATAATTGACCACTGGTTGGAGTTGGTAATAAAATTGATTATGCCCTGGTGGAGCCATTCCTGACGCTCTACTAAATGACCATTGTTTGGAGTTGGTACTAAAATTGATTATGTCCTGATGGACCCATTCCTAACGCTCTAATAATTGACCATTGGTTGAGTTGGATTTAAAAGTGATTATGACCTTGTGAAACTATTCCAAACGCTGTAATTATTTGACCAATTGTTGAAGATGGTATTTAAATTGATTATGCCCGGGTGGGCCCATCCCCAAAGCTGTAATAATTGACCAATTGTTGGAGTCGGTGTCGAAATTAATTATGCCTTCGAAGGCTCATTTTTATCGCTGTAATAATTGACCATTGGTTGGAGTTTGTTTAAAAATTGATTATGCCCTGGTGGACCCATTCCTAACGCTGTTATAATTGACCAATGGTTGGAGTTGATATTGTAATTGATTTTGCCCTGTAGGACCTATTTCTAACTATGTTGTAATTAACATACTAGTATAATTGACGTTCGTACACATGGAGGTGCTGACTGTTCCAGTGACCATTATTTAGTAATTGCTAAATTAAGAGAGAGACTCTCAGTGATAAATCATAAGCAACAAAATCTAAAAGTTATAGAATTTGATACAGGAAAGTTTACTGATGAAATAATTAGGAGAGATTACCAAATTAAACTGTCAAATAGATTTGTTGTTTTGCAGAATTTGAATGATGATGAAAATCTAAATGAAACAGACGTAAATAAGAATTGGGAGCACATTCGTAATGCAATAGAATCAGCAGCTAAAGAAAGTATAGGATACCATAAACCGAGAAAAAGTAATCCATGGTTTGATAATGAATGTCATAATCTAATAGAAATAAGAAATCAGGCTAAATAACTCTGATGATACAAATCTAAACAATTATAATAGAATAAAGCGAGAAGTTAACCCCACGTTTAGAAGTAAAAAAAAGGGATTACTTGAAAAGTAAAATTAACGGAATTGAAACTAACAGCAAAAATAAAAATATCAGAGATTTATATAAAGGTGGAAATGAGTTTAGAAAGGGGTGGCAACCTAAAGTAAACTTGATAAAATATAAAGACGGTGATTTTCTAGCTGACCCAAGCGATATTCTAAATAGATGGAAGAACTACTTAATGACCTTTTAAATGTCCAGGTAGGAGATAAATCAGAAGTAAATGAAGTCCACACAGCAGAACCTTTAGTTCCAGAACCTAACTTGACTGAAGTTAAAGATGCTATTAAGAGGCTAAAGAATAACAAAGCACCTGGCATTGATTTAATACCAGCTGAGTTAATTAAATATGGTGGAAATTCGTTGACATGTCAAATTCATAAATTAATTTGTTTAATATGGAATAAAGAAGAAATCCCTCAACAGTGGAAAGAATCCATAATTGTTCCTGTGTTTAAAAAAGGTGATAAAATGAACTGCAATAATTACCGTGGAATTTCTCTACTCTCAACAACATACAAAATATTGTCTAACATTCTTTTAACAAGATTAACACCACATGCTAATGAAATTATAGGTGTTTATCAATGTGGATTTAAACGTAACAGATCAACTACAGATCAAATTTTTCACATCAGACAGACACTTGAAAAAATGTGGGAATATAATCAAAATGTGCATCAGCTAATCATTGATTTAAAAAAAGCATATGATTCGGTAAAAGAGATAAATTATATAATATATTAGTAGAGTTTGGAATACCTAAGAAGCTTGTTAGTATGATAAAAATATGCACCAGTGAAACAGAAAGTAAAATTCGTGTGGGTATTAATATGTCTGACAAATTTACAATTCATGATGGGTTAAAACAAGGCGATGCATTATCTCCATTGCTCTTTAATTTTGCCTTAGAATATGCTGTTAGGAAGGTAAAAGAAACTAAAGAAGGACTAAAATTAAATGGTGTGACTCAGTTGTTAGCATATGCAGATGATGTAGACTTACTGGGGGATGATGTGAATACAATTAAGAACAATGCTAAAATATTTTTCAAAACTGCTAAAGAGATAGGTTTGGAAGTTAACAAAGAGAGAACTAAATATATGCCTACAGGCCGAAACCAAGTGTTAGGTAATAATCAAAACCTAATTATTGATAACAACTCGTTTGAACCAGTTTCCAAATTCAAATACTTAGGAGTAATATTAACAAATGAAAATTATATTAAAGAGGAAATAAAAAGTAAGCTTAATTCAGGAAATGCATGTTACTTCTCTCTTCATAAACTTTTGTCTTCTCGTTTAATATCTAAGAAACTAAAAGTTAAAATATACAAAACAGTAATATTGCCTGTAGTATTATATGGATGTGAAAATTGTTCCCTTACATTGAAAGTGGAACATATATTGAGAGTATTTGAAAATAAGATCCTTAGGAAAATCTTTGGACCTAAAAGGGATGAGGAGACAGGTGGTTGGAGTTGGTATCGAAATTGATTATTCCTTGGAATTCTCATTCCTAGCGCTGTAATAATTGACCATTGGTTGGAGTTGCTATTCAGATTGATTATGCCCTGGTGAACCCATTCCTAACGCTGTAATAATTTGACCAATGGTTGGAGCTGGTATTGAAATTGATTTTGTCCTTCTGGACCCATTCTTAACGCTATAATAATTTGACCAATGGTTGGAGATGGTATTGAAACTGATTATGCCCGGGTGGACCCATCCCCTACGCTCTAATAATCGACCAATGGTTGGAGTTGGTATCGAAATTGATTATTCCTTGGAATTCTCATTCCTAGCGCTGTAATAATTGACCATTGGTTGGAGTTGCTATTCAGATTGATTAAGCCCTGGTGAACACATTCCTAACGCTGTAATAATTAACCATTGTTTTTAGTTGATACTAAAATCGATTATGTCCTGTTGGAACTCTTCCTAACGCTGTAATAATTTGACCAATGTTTGGAGATGGTATTGAAATTGATTATGCTCTGGTGGATTCGTCCCCAACGCTCTAATAATTGACCAATGGTTCGAGTCGTTATCAAAATTGATTATGCCGTCGAAGGCTAACTCCTAACGCTGTAATAATTGACCATTGGTTGGAGTTGGTTTTAAAATTGATTTTGCCCTGATGGACTCATTCCTAACGCTCTAATAACACAGGGCCGCAAATTAAATTCAATTTAATTATGTTTTTTGTTTAATAGGTGAACTTTATTATTTGTGCCATGCTGATCAAGAATATGAAATTCGTTTTTCTCTATCATGCAAGGTTTTCTTACAAATCAAATTTCAAAATCTGGGCTGTCCAATATTGCATACTGTTTTATTATAATTTGTCTTTTCTTCAATCAGAATATAGCTTATCACATTAAACACATCAACATGTTTATTTTAAAAAGACACAAAGGACTCATATTATATAGAAAACGACATATAGCAGTATATAATACACACACAAGAAAATCATTACACAATACATATTTTTCAGTTATGTTTAGCACGCTTTCTTCTGTAAGCTTTCCTAACTTTCTTGTGATTTTCTTCTGGCGTTTCTCTGTACAATGCCCAACAGTAGACAGCCATCGTGCTAAAACTCCAATGTCCTTGATACCTTATCTCCGTATCCCTCATGTCCTGATGGAAACGTTCGCCTTGTTCCTCACTTAATTCACCGAGATTTTGTGGAAAGTTATCAAGGTGTGAATGCGAAAAATGTAATTTGAGATTCATGTTGCAACCCAGCTCTTGAAATTTAAGTAACATATTCTCAACAACTTCTCTGTAATCAGGACTTTTGTGGTTCTCCAAGAAATTGAACACTACACTTTTAAATGCTATCCAAGCATCTCTTTCAGCTACAGTCATTGTTTCCTCATTTGATATGAAGAGGAGGAAGTACAACTTTCTCAGGATTGACTAATAGTTGTTGTACGATGTTCTTTGAACCCGGGTTCATCGTTTTCCGTATTGGCCATTCTTTTCTTTCCCAGTGGTAATATCGTGCCCTACTATCCCACTCACAGATGTAACATGGCGTTTTCGTATGTCCACATTGTAGTCCAAGTAAAATGCTCAAAACTTTAAGATCACCTCACAACAACCAACCATGGGCCTCATATTTAATTTTATTAAGAACAAGTTGCATATTGCTGTAGGTTTGTTTTAGTGACACAGAATGAGCAATATTACATATTACATTATGTAACAGAACAAATTTTAAACTTGTTTTATTCGAGTCAATGAATAGCCTCCAATCAGTTGCAAGACGAGGAAAATTTAACTTAGTCAGCAAACCGGACACATCACAACAAAACACGAGAGAATCTTGTTCGAGAAATAAGGCACAAACTCTTCTTCTCGGTGTCTGTACCAGGAAAATGTTGTTCCACGAGCCAGCAAGTTCTTTTCGTTAAGTCTGGAACCAAGAAGCTCAGGTGATTCTTTAGATAAATTTAGGTCTCTAACTAAATCATTGAGTTCGCTTTGAGTGAACGGTATAGGGTCACGAGATCCGTGAGGAAGGGGTCATAAATGTCATCTTCCATTTCACTTCCTTCCACTGAATCACTTAGTGAACCAGGATCACTTACACACTCAAGACTTGATGGAGGTGTCGGTACAAGCAAGTCTGGACTGTGGAACACAGGTCTCATTGCAGAGGGTATATTGGGATACACTATCCTCTTCTTGTTTCTAATATTTCGACCTACAATTTCACAGGAACAGAAGTAACAATCATTGCTGTGATCCTGAGGTTCCCTCCACACCATAGGTTTTATTGCAAATGGCATACATGGCCGCTTTCCCATGCTCCAGTTTCGTAAAGATTCCACACATGATCTACATACCTTGTGTGGGACCCACGATTTATCTTGATCTCCTAGTTTCATTTTAAAGTATGCGTAATATGCTCTTCTTACAAAATCTGTAATTTTCTGTCTCTGTACCCGGGGAACAAATTCACCGCAGATGTAGCAAAACAGATCTTGGCTATTCAGGCAACCACGAGATGCCATGGCCAGACCATGCAAATTAGGACTTTTGAGAGTTATAAATAAAATTAATTTCAAATGATATATCAATGTTTTACATAGTATTATTTTCAGCATTTAGGCAAGAAATATATTAATCAATTTAAATAAAACAACACTTCTCTGTATTTAAAGCTTGTTCGTCTTTATTACTTGCTGAATAATTTTGAAACGTACCAGTGACATCTAGCGACAATCACTTCAATTGCACTGAAACGTGCATACCACAACTCACATATAAAAATCGTGAATTGTAAAAACTTATTGCGTGATGTGAGAAAAATAATGCCAGTTTCAGCATCAGCAAGTTCAAATCCATGTAAAACTCCCAAAATTATAAGAACAACAGAACCCATGCAACCCTGTGTAATTTGACCAATGGTTGGAGATGGTACTGGAATATATTAAGCCCATGTGGACACATTTCTGACGCAGTAGTAATTGATGAATGGTTGGAGTTGGTATAAAAATTCATTATGCCCGGGTGGACCCATCCCCAACGCTCTAATAATCGACCAATGGTTGGAGTTGGTATCGAAATTGATTATTTCTTGGAATTCTCATTCCTAGCGCTGTAATAATTGACCATTGGTTGGAGTTGCTATTCAGATTGATTATGCCCTGGTGATCCCATTCCTAACGCTGTAATAATTTGACCAATAGTTGGAGATGGTATTGAAATTGATTTTGTCCTTCTGGACCCATTCTTAACGCTATAATAATTTGACCAATGGTTGGAGATGGTATTGAAATTCATTATGCCCGGGTGGACCCATCCCCTACGCTCTAATAATCGACAATGGTTGGAGTTGGTATCGAAATTGATTATTCCTTGGAATTCTCATTCCTAGCGCTGTAATAATTGACCATTGGTTGGAGTTGCTATTCAGATTGATTATGCCCTGGTGAACCCATTCCTAACGCTGTAATAATTTGACCAATGGTTGGAGATGGTATTGAAATTGATTTTGTCCTTCTGGACCCATTCTTAACGCTATAATAATTTGACCAATGGTTGGAGATGGTATTGAAATTCATTATGCCCGGGTGGACCCATCCCCTACGCTCTAATAATCGACCAATGGTTGGAGTTGGTATCGAAATTGATTATTCCTTGGAATTCTCATTCCTAGCGCTGTAATAATTGACCATTGGTTGGAGTTGCTATTCAGATTGATTATGCCCTGGTGAACCCATTCCTAACGCTGTAATAATTTGACCAATGGTTGGAGATGGTATTGAAATTGATTTTGTCCTTCTGGACCCATTCTCAACGCTCTAATAATTGACCAGTGGTTGGAGTCGGTGTCGAAATTAATTATGCCTTTCAAGGCTCACTTTTAACACAGTAATAATTGACTATTGGTTGCAGTTTTTTTTTAATTGATTGTGCCCAGGTGGACCCATTCGAAACGCTCTTATAATTGACCAATGGTTGGAGTTGGTATTCAAATTGATTATGCCCTGGTGAAAACATTCCTAACGCTGTAATAATTGACCATTAGTTGGAGTTGGTATCGAAATTGATTATGTCCTGATGGACCCATTCCTGGCGCTTTAATAATTTGACCAATAGTTGGAGATGGTGTTGAAATTGATTATGCACGGCCGGAACGATCCCTAAAGCTTTAAAAATTAACCAAAGTTTGGAGTTGGTATTGTAAATAATTGTACCCTGTTGGACATATTTCTAACTACGTTGTATTCGACCAATGGTTGAAGATGGTATGAAATTGATTATGTCCTTGTGGACCCATTTTTAACGCTATAATAGTTTGACCAATGGTAGAGATTTTATTGAAATCGATTATGCCTTCGAAGGCTCATTCCTAACGTTGTAATAATTGACCATTGTTTAGAGTTGGTTTTAAAGATGATTATGCCCTGATTGACCCATACCTAACGCTGTTGTAATTGACCAATGGTTGGAGTTGGTATTCAAATTGATTATGCTCTGGTGAACCAATTCCTAACGCTGAAATAATTGACCATTGGTTGGAGTTTTTTTAAAAATTGATTATGACCTTGAGGTCCTATTCCTAACGCTGTAAAAATTTGACCAATGGTTGGAGATGGTACAGAAATTGATATTGTCCTTGTAGACCCATTCTTAACGCTATAATAATTTGACCAAAAGTTGGAGATGGTATTGAAATTGATTATGCCCGGGCGGAACGATCCCTAACGCTTTAACAATTGAACAAAGTTTGGAGTTGGTATTGTAATTGATTGTGCCCTGTTGGACCTATTTCTAACTATGTTGTAATTGATCAATGGTTGGAGATGGTATGAAATTGATTAAGCCTTCGAAGTCTCATTCCTAACGCTGTAATAATTGAACATCAGTTGTAGTTGGCTTTAGAATTGATTTTGACCTTGTGGACCTATTCGTAACGCAGTAATAATTTTACCAATGGTTGGAGATAGTATTGGAATTGATTTTGTCTTTGTGGACACATTTTTAACGCTTTATTAATTTCACCAATGTTTAGAGATGGTATTGCACTTGATTATGCCCGGGTTGAACCAATCCCCAACGCACTAATAATCGAGCAATGGTTGGAGATGTTATCGATTTTGATTATGTTTTCTTAGACTCATTCCTAACGCTGTAATAAATGTCCACTGGTTGGAGTTGGTACTAAGATTGATTATGTCCTGATGGACCCATCCCTGACGCTGTAATAATTTGACCAATGGTTGGAGATGGTTTTAAAGTTGATTATGACCTTGTTGAATTTTTCCTAACGCTGTAATAAATTGACCAATAGTTGGAGTTTGTTTTAAAATTGATTATGATCTTCTGGACCTATTCCCAACGCTGTAATAATTCGACCAATGGCTGGAGATGGTATTGAAATAGCTTTTGTCCATGTGGATCCATTCTTAACGCTATAATAATTTGTCCAATCGTTGGAGATGGTACTGTAATTAATTGTGCCCTGTTGGACACATTTCTAACTACGTTGTAATTGACCAATGGTTGGAGATGGTATGAAATTGATTACGTCTTTGTGGAACCATTTTTAATGCTATAATAATTTGACCAATGGTAGAGATATTATTGAAATTGATTATGCCTTCGAAGGCTCAATTCTAACGTTGTAATAATTGACCATTGGTTGGAGTTTTTTTTAAAATTGATTATGACCTTGAGGACCTATTCCTAACGCTGTAATAATTTGACCAATGGTTGGAGATGGTACCGAAATTGATATTTTCTTTGTAGACCCATTCTTAACGCTATAATAATTTGACCAATAATTGGAGATGGTATGAAATTGATTAAGCCTTCGAAGTCTCATTCCTAACGCTGTAATAATTGAACATTAGTTGTAGTTGGCTTTAGAATTGATTTTGACCTTGTGGACCTATTCGTAACGCGGTAATAATTTTACGAATGGTTGGAGATAGTATTGGAATTGATTTTGTCTTTGTGGACCCATTTTTAACGCTTTATTAATTTCACCAATGTTTAGAGATAGTATTGCACTTGATTATGACCTGGTTGAACCAATCCCCAACGACCTAATATTCGAGCAATGGTTGGAGATGTTATCGATTTTGATTATGTTTTCTTAGACTTATTCCAAACGCTGTAATAATTTGACCAATGGTTGGAGATGGTATTGAATTGTATTTTTCCTTGTGGAGCCATTCGTAACGTTATAATAGTTTCGCCAATTGTTCGAGATGGTATTGAAATTAATTATGCCTTCGAAGGATCATTCCTAACGCTGTAATAATTGACCACTGGTTGGAGTTGGTAATAAAATTGATTATGCCCTGGTGGACCCATTCCTGACGCTCTACTAATTGACCATTGTTTAGAGTTGGTACTAAAATTGATTATGTCCTGATGGACCCATACCTAACGCTCTAATAAGTGACCAATGGTTGGAGTTTTTTTAAAAAATTGATTATGACCTTGAGGACCTATTCCTAACGCTGTAATCATTTGACCATTGGTTGGAGATGGTACAGAAATTGATATCGTCTTTGTGGACCCATTCTTAACGCTATAATAATTTGACCAATAGTTGGAGATGGTATTGAAATTGATTTTTCCCGGGCGGAACGATCCCTAACGCTTTAACAATTGAACACAGTTTGGAGTTGGTATTGTAATTGATTGTGCCCTGTTGGACCTATTCCTAACTATGTTGTAATTGATCAATGGTTGGAGATGGTATGAAATTGATTAAGCCTTCGAAGTCTCATTCCTAACGCTGTAATAATTGAACATTAGTTGTAGTTGGCTTTAGAATTGGTTTTGACCTTGTGGAAATATTCGTAACGCGGTGATAATTTTACCAATGGTTGGAGATAGTATTGGAATTGATTTTGTCTCTGTGGACCCATTTTCAACGCTTTATTAATTTCACCAATGGTTAGAGATGGTATTGAAATTGATTATGCCCGGGTTGAACCAATCCCAACGCTCTAATAATTGACCAATGGTTGTAGTCGGTATCGAAATTAATTATGCCTTCGAAGGCTCAATTTTAACGCTGTAATTATTTACCATATTTACCATTGATTAGAGTTTGTTTTAAAATTGATTATTCCCTGGTGGACCCATTCCTAACGCTGTTATAATTGACCAATGGTTGGAGTTGGTATTGTAATTGATTGTGCCCTGATGGACCTATTTATAACTTCGTTGTAGTTGACCAATGGTTTTAAATGGTATGAAATTGATTATGTCCTTGTGCACCCATTCTTAACAGTATAATAATTTGACAAATGGTTAGAGATGGTATTGAAATTGTTTATGCCTTGGATGTCTAATTTCTAACGCTGTAATAATTTGTCCAATGGTTGGACATGGTATTGAAATATATTATGCTCGGGTGGACCATTCTTGACGCTGCAGTAATTGACCAATGGTTGGAGTTGGTTTCAAAATTTATTATGACGTGGAAGGCTCATTCCTAACGCTGTAATAATTTGACCAATTGTTGGAGATGGTATTGAAATTGATTATGCCTTCGAAGGCTCATTCCTAACGCTGTTATAATTGACCAATGGTTGGAGTTATTATTCAATTTTATTATGCTCTGGTGAACCCATTCCTAACACTGTAATAATTGACCATTGGTTGGAGTTTCTTTTAAAATTAATTATGAACTTGAGGAGCTATTCCTAACGCTGTAATAATTTGACCAATGTTTGGAGATGGTATTGAATTGAATTTGTCCTTGTAGAGCCCGTCTTAACGCTATAATAATTTCACCAATTGTTCGAGATGGTATTCAAATTGATTATGCCCGGGTGGACCCATACCCAACGCTAAAATAATCGATTAATTGTTGGAGATAGTATGGAAATTTATTATGCCTTTGAAGGCTCATTCCTAACGCTTTAAAAATTGATCACTTGTTGGAGTTGGTAATAAAATTGATTAAGTTCTGATGGACCCATACCTAACGCTCTAAAATTTGACGATTGCTTGGAGTTGGTACTAAAATTGATTATGTCCTGATGGACATATTCCTTACGCTGTAATAATTGACGATTGGTTGGGGTTGGATTTAAAAGTGATTATGACCTTGTGGAACTATTCCAAACGCTGTAATAATTTGGCCAATGGTTGGAGATGGTATTTAAATTGATTATGCCCGGGTGGAACCAACCCAACGCTCTAATAATTGACCAATGGTTGGAGTCGGTGACGAAATTAATTATGCCTTCCAAGGCTCACTTTTAACACTGTAATAATTGACTATTAGTTGCAGTTTTTTCAAAATTGATTGTGCTTTGGCGGTCCCATTCCTAACGCTCTTATAATTGACCAATGGTTTGAGTTGGAACTCAAATTGATTATGCCCTGGTGAAATCATTCCTAACGCTGTAATAATTGACCATTAGTTGGAGTTGGTATCGAGATTGATTATGTCCTGATGGACCCATTCCTGAGGCTTTAATAATTTGACCAATAGTTGGAGATGGTATTAAAATTGATTATGCCCGGGCGGAACGATCCCTAACGCTTTAACAATTGAACAAAGTTTGGAGTTGGTATTGTAATTGATTGTGCCCTGTTGGACCTATTTCTAACTATGTTGTAATTGATCAATGGTTGGAGATGGTATGAAATTGATTAAGACTTCGAAGTCTCATTCCTAACGCTGTAATAATTGAACATCAGTTGTAGTTGGCTTTAGAATTGATTTTGACCTTGTGGACCTATTCGTAACGTGGTAATAATTTTACCAATGGTTGGAGATAGTATTGGAATTGATTTTGTCTTTGTGGACCCATTTTTAGCGCTTTATTAATTTCACCAATGTTTAGAGATGGTATTGAACTTGATTATGCCCGGGTTGAACCAATCCCCAACGCCCTAATAATCGAGCAATGGTTGGAGATGTTATCGATTTTGATTATGTTTTCTTAGACTCATTCCTAACGCTGTAATAAATGTCCACTGGTTGGAGTTTTTACTAAGATTGATTAAGTCCTGATGGACCCATTCCAGACGCTGTAATAATTTGACCAATGGTTGGAGATGGTTTTAAAGTTGATTATGTCTTGATGGACCCATTCCTGACGCTGTAATAATTTGACCAATAGTTGGAGTTTGTTTTAAAATTGATTATGATCTTCTGGACCTATTCCTAACGCTGTAATAATTCGACCAATGGTTGGAGATGGTATTGAAATTGCTTTTGTCCATGTGGATCCATTCTTAACGCTATAATAATTTGACCAATCGTTGGAGATGGTATTGTAATTAATTGTGCCCTGTTAGACACATGTCTAACTACGTTGTAATTGACCAATGGTTGGAGATGGTATGAAATTGATTATGTCTTTGTGGAACCATTTTTAATGCCATAATAATTTGACCAATGGTAGAGATATTATTGAAATTGATTATGCCTTCGAAGGCTCATTTCTAACGTTGTAATAATTGACCATTGGTTGGAGTTGGTTTTAAAGATGATTATGCCCTGATTGACCCATTCCTAACGCTGTTGTAATTGACCAATGGTTGGAGTTGGTATTCAAATTGATTATGCTCTGGTGAACCAATTCCTAACGCTGAAATAATTGACCATTTGTTGGAGTTTTTTTAAAAATTGATTATGACCTTGAGGTCCTATTCCTAACGCTGTAATAATTTGACCAATGGTTGGAGATGGTACAGAAATTGATATTGGCCTTGTAGACCCATTCTTAACGCTATAATAATTTGACCAATAGTTGGAGACGGTATTGAAATTGGTTATGCCCGGGCGGAACGATGCCTAACGCTTTAACAATTGAACAAAGTTTGGAGTTGGTATTGTAATTGATTGTGCCCTGTTGGACCTATTTCTAACTATGTTGTAATTGATCAATGGTTGAAGATGGTATGAAATTGATTAAGCCTTCGAAGTCTCATTCCTAACGCTGTAATAATTGAACATTAGTTGTAGTTGGCTTTAGAATTGATTTTGACACTGTGGACCTATTCGTAACGCAGTAATAATTTTACCAATGGTTGGAGATAGTATTGGAATTGATTTTGTCTTTGTGGACCCATTTTTAACGCTTTATTAATTTCACCAATATTTAGAGATGGTATTGAACTTGATTATGCCCGGCTCTAATAATCGAGCAATGGTTGGAGATGTTATAGATTTTGATTATGTTTTCGTAGACTCATTCCTAACGCTGTAATAAATGTCCACTGGTTGGAGTTGGTACTAAGATTGATTATGTCCTGATGGACCCATTCCTGACGCTGTAATATTTGACCAATAGTTGGAGTTTGTTTTAAAATTGATTATGATCTTCTGGACCTATTCCTAACGCTGTAATAATTCGACCAATGGTTGGAGATGGTATTGAAATTGCTTTTGTCCATGTGGATCCATTCTTAACGCTATAATAATTTGACCAATCGTTGGAGATGGTATTGAAATTGATTATGCCCGCGTGGACCCAACCCTAACGCTCTAATAATTGACCAATGTTTGGAGTCGGTATTGAAATTGATTATGCCTTCGAAGGCTCATTTCTAACGCTGTTGTAATTGACCAAGACCAATGGTTGGAGTTGGTATTCAAATTTATTATGCTCTGGTGAACCCATTCCTAACGCTGTAATAATTGACCATTGGTTGGAGTTTCTTTTAAAATTAATTATGAACTTGAGGAGCTATTCCTAACGCTATAATAATTTGACCAATGTCTGGAGATGGTATTGAATTATATTTTTCCTTGTGGAGCCATTCGTAACGTTATAATAGTTTCGCCAATTGTTCGAGATGGTATTGAAATTAATTATGCCTTTGAAGGCTCATTCCTAACGCTGTAATAATTGACCACTGGTTGGAGTTGGTAATAAAATTGATTATGCCCTGGTGGACCCATTCCTGACGCTCTACTAATTGACCATTGTTTAGAGTTGGTACTAAAATTGATTATGTCCTGATGGACCCATACCTAACGCTCTAATAAGTGACCATTGTTTGGAGTTGAATTTAAAAGTGATTATGACCTTGTGAAACTATTCCAAACGCTGTAATTATTTGACCAATGGTTAAAGATGGTATTTAAATTGATTATGCCCGGGTGGGCAAATCCCCAAAGCTGTAATAATTGACCAATTGTTGGAGTCGGTGTCGAAATTAATTATGCCTTCGAAGGCTCATTTTTATCGCTGTAATAATTGACCATTGGTTGGAGTTTGTTTTAAAATTGATTATGCCCTGGTGGACCCATTCCTAACGCTGTTATAATTGACCAATGGTTGGAGTTGATATTGTAATTGATTGTGCCCTGTAGGACCTATTTCTTACTATGTTGTAATTAACATACTAGTATAATTGACGTTCGTACACATGGAGGTGCTGACTGTTCCAGTGACCATTATTTAGTAATTGCTAAATTAAGAGAGAGACTCTCAGTGATAAATCATAAGCAACAAAATCTAAAAGTTATAGAATTTGATACAGGAAAGTTTACTGATGAAAGAATTAAGAAAGATTACCAAATTAAACTGTCAAATAGATTTGTTGTTTTGCAGAATTTGAATGATGATGAAAATCTAAATGAAACAGACGTAAATAAGAATTGGGAGCACATACGTAATGCAATAGAATCAGCAGCTAAAGAAAGTATAGGATACCATAAACCGAGAAAAAGTAATCCATGGTTTGATAATGAATGTCATAATCTAATAGAAATAAGAAATTAGGCTAAATAACTCTGATGATACAAATCTAAACAATTATAATAGAATAAAGCGAGAAGTTAACCGCACGTTTAGAAGTAAAAAAGAAGAGATTACTTGAAAAGTAAAATTAACGGAATTGAAACTAACAGCAAAAATAAAAATATCAGAGATTTATATAAAGGTGTAAATGAGTTTAGAAAGGGGTGGCAACCTAAAGTAAACTTGATAAAATATAAAGACGGTGATTTTCTAGCTGACCCAAGCGATATTCTAAATAGATGGAAGAACTACTTAATGACCTTTTAAATGTCCAGGTAGGAGATAAATCAGAAGTAAATGAAGTCCACACAGCAGAACCTTTAGTTCCAGAACCTAACTTGACTGAAGTTAAAGATGCTATTAAAAGGCTAAAGAATAACAAAGCACCTGGCATTGATTTAATACCAGCTGAGTTAATTAAATATGGTGGAAATTCGTTGACATGTCAAATTCATAAATTAATTTGTTTAATATGGAATAGAGAAGAAATCCCTCAACAGTGGAAAGAATCCATAATTGTTCCTGTGTTTAAAAAAGGTGATAAAATGAACTGCAATAATTACCGTGGAATTTCTCTACTCTCAACAACATACAAAATATTGTCTAACATTCTTTTAACAAGATTAACACCACATGCTAATGAAATTATAGGTGATTATCAATGTGGATTTAAACGTAACAGATCAACTACAGATCAAATTTTTCACATCAGACAGACACTTGAAAAAATGTGGGAATATAATCAAAATATGCTTCAGCTAATCATTGATTTAAAAAAAGCATATGATTCGGTAAAAGAGATAAATTATATAATATATTAGTAGAGTTTGGAATACCTAAGAAGCTTGTTAGTATGATAAAAATATGCACCAGTGAAACAGAAAGTAAAATTCGTGTGGGTATTAATATGTCTGACAAATTTACAATTCATGATGGGTTAAAACAAGGAGATGCATTATCTCCATTGCTCTTTAATTTTGCCTTAGAATATGCTGTTAGGAAGGTAAAAGAAACTAAAGAAGGACTAAAATTAAATGGTGTGACTCAGTTGTTAACATATGCAGATGATGTAGACTTACTGGGGGATGATGTGAATACAATTAAGAACAATGCTAAAATATTTTTCAAAACTGCTAAAGAGATAGGTTTGGAAGTTAACAAAGAGAGAACTAAATATATGCCTACAGGCCGAAACCAAGTGTTAGGTAATAATCAAAACCTAATTATTGATAACAACTCGTTTGAACCAGTTTCCAAATTCAAATACTTAGGAGTAATATTAACAAATGAAAATTATATTAAAGAGGAAATAAAAAGTAAGCTTAATTCAGGAAATGCATGTTACTTCTCTCTTCATAAACTTTTGTCTTCTCGTTTAATATCTAAGTAACTAAAAGTTAAAATATACAAAACAGTAATTTTGTCTGTAGTATTATATGGATGTGAAAATTGTTCCCTTACATTGAAAGTGGAACATATATTGAGAGTATTTGAAAATAAGATCCTTAGGAAAATCTTTGGACCTAAAAGGGATGAGGAGACAGGTGAGTGGAGAAGGTTTCATAATTTAGAACTACATAATTTGTATTCATGTCCAGATATTATTAGAATAATTAAATCAATAAGACTTAGGTGGGCAGGCCATGTGGCACGAATGGGAGAGGAACGAGTAGTTTACAGGATTCTTGTTGTGAAACCTGATGGTAAGAGACCTGTAGAAAGGTAAAGACGAAGATGGAGGGACAACGTTGAGATGGACCTAAGGGAAATCGGTAGGGATGGAAAAGAGTATATAGATCTTGCTCAAGATAAGGAAGGATGGAAGGCCTGTGTTGCTGCAGCCATGAACCTTCGGGTATAAGAAGGCTAGAGAGTTAGTTCGTTAGTTAGTTTTAATTGACCAATGGTTGGAGATGGTATGAAATTGATTATGTCCTTGTGGACCCATTCTTAACGCTATAACAATTTGACCATTGGTTGGAGTTGGTACTAAAAATTGATTATGACCTTGTGGATCTATTCCTAACGCTGTAATAATTTGACCAATGGTTGGAGATGGTATTGAAATTTGCTTTTGTCCTTGTGGACCCATTCTTAACGCTATAATAATTTGACCAATGGTTGGAGTTGGATTTAAAATTGATTATGACCTTGAGGACCTATTCCTAACGCTGTAATAATTTGACCATTGGTTGGAGATGGTGCAGAAATTGATATTGTCTTTGTGGACCCATTCTTAACGCTATAATAATTTGACCAATAGTTGGAGATGGTATTGAAATTGATTATGCCCGGGCGGAACGATCCCTAACGCTTTAACAATTGAACAAAGTTTGGAGTTGGTATTGTAATTGATTGTGCCCTGTTGGACCTATTCCTAACTATGTTGTAATTGATCAATGGTTGGAGATTGTATGAAATTGATTAAGCATTCGAAGTCTCATTCCTAACGCTGTAATAATTGAACATTAGTTGTAGTTGGCTTTAGAATTGATTTTGACCTTGTGGACCTATTCGTAACGTGGTAATAATTTTACCAATGGTTGGAGATAGTATTGGAATTGATTTTGTCTTTGTGGACCCATTTTTAACGCTTTATTAATTTCACCAATGGTTAGAGATGGTATTGAAATTGATTATGCCCGGGTTGAACCAATCCCAACGCTCTAATAATTGACCAATGGTTGGAGTCGGTATCGAAATTAATTATGCCTTCGAAGGCTCACTTTTAACGCTGTAATAATTTACCATATTAGTAGTGTAAATTGATTGTTTCAAAGTCACACTTTGTAGGTATGCATTTGTAGCCTCTTTTTTTTATCAATTGAATATCAGTTTTTGACATATTTTGACATTTTTTTGTCGATGTTTTAGCGTTTAGCGATGTTTTAGTAAAATTTCCCTTTTTTCCCACTCACACTTGTAGGTATGCATTTGTATCCTCTTTTTTTATCAATTGAATATCAGTTTTTGACATATTTTGACAATTTTTTGTCGATGTTTTAGCGTTTAGCGATGTTTTAGTAAAATTTCCCTTTTTTCCCACCTCACACTTGTAGGTATATCACGATCTTACGTGATATAACTTAACCTATTCATTTTTTTTATTACGTGCTAAACTACACGAGAGTCTCTACGTGCTTTGACCTACTTTACTAGTAGTGCAGGTGGGAGAGTTCAACGCCCGAAAATGGGGCTCGGAGTGGGGCTCGGTGGGGCTCGACTTAATGGTTTTCTCTTGTAAGGCATAAGTCCCATTTTCTCACAGTGTTGCCAACACCTACATACACCTCTTCTTCTTCTTCTTACTTGGCAAGTGCTTAGCCAATGTATACACTGGCGTAACATACACACACTGGGCAAGGAGAGCCGGTAACAAACACACACTGCCGTAAAAGAGAGAGAGATGGATGGCAACACAGTATATGTGTGCGTGTGTGTGTATAATATGTAGCATTATTAACTAGAGAGTGTTGGCAAACCACCTACAACTACAAAAAAAAAAGAGAGAGATGCCAACGTTGCTGTAAGATGAAGAGAGAGAGAGATTTAAAAGACCTATAGGTGGCAACAGTGGTGAGCGAATGCGCCTTATCGTAATTTTCCAAGTCCAGGGACCATGTTTATATATCGTGACCTTTTGTAAACCTCTCGGGAACGATGTGCCACACACACGCGCGCACGCCTCTCATTAATTCCGTATTGTGACGCAAGCAAACAAAACAAATAATAATTGTTTTTTTTAGGATTCCTGGCCCCTATAACCCCGTCAGGGTGCGTGGTGCCCAACCAAAAAATAAAGGTTCTAACGGCTGCGGTTATAGATAACCACACCTCTGTAGAGTTTCACGTGTTTTTTTTTTTCTCAAAGGTCCTATGGGACACCTCTGTTTGTCAAAAATTCGAGATATTTGCAATTTAGCGCAGGACTTGGAAAAAATTTTCGGAAAATTTTTGGTTCCATGACGACCTATGTTTATTTTGGTATGGGTGGACAGAGGACACCGAGACTCGACCGACGCACTAAACCCAACCTTTCTACGACTATTCGTTCAAAAGTTACGAGTGATCAAAGTTTTGGAGGAGGGTGGGTTAACTTCTTACCCCTTGACCCCAGGACCACCAAAACTTGGTACACGTATTCTACACCTCCAAAATCGACAGGGGGGTATCTAACGATACCGTATGGGGGTGTTTTTCGATATATTTTTTCGATAACTCTTACTATTTTCGAGATATTTGCAATTTAAGATTTTTTTTAACGCTGTGGACTTGGAAAATTTTCGATTGATGAAAAAAATTGGTTCCATGATGACCTATGTTTATTTTGGTATGGGAGGACAGGGGACACCGAAACTCGACCGACACACTAAACTCGACCTCTCTACGCGTACTCTCTACGTCACCAAAAAAAATCGACAAGGGGGAGATTTTTCGATAACTCTCTCACTGTTTCCAAGGTACTTAGGTTTTTGATAGACGGCAACGACGGAGTCATCAATGTGTAAACATCTGAACTCGGTGAACACAAGTCAACGTTTTTTCAGTACGTCAATATTTTGTTTCTTATTTCTTAGTGAATGGGGTAGGTGACTTGCAACGACGAAGGCCTTCTAGCAACACGTACTTAGCTTATGCCGGCGTAATTCGCTAAAATATATCTTTAACTATTGTCATTTAGGAACCGCCTCAGTCCTGTTGTTAATTTGGAAAAGGTAATTGATCCAAAAATAACAAGGGGGGTAATTAAAGGTTCGAAATGACAATAGTTAGAGTTTCTCCAATCTAGTAAAGTGGATTGGTTGAAATATCCAAGGCGTATTTTGCATTTTTTTGTTTCAAATATGAACACGTTAAAACTGAACTGAAAATAACATACCTGAAAATTCTATTCACAGTAGATTGAATTCTTGAGTTTTTGTATTCGCACTCAAGAAATTCTATATAAATAACATACCTGAAATTCTATTCACAGTATAGATTGAATTTTTGAGTTTCGTAATTACCACAAGAAATTCTATATAAAATAACATACCTGAAAATTTGTATCGCTATATACTAGACTTTTTGATTTCTGTGATTTTGGAGAAAGCAATGGCATCCACTACCAGTTTGAATTGTAAAAATGATAAAACTGAATGTGTTACTTGTGGGAAGCTAATCTCAAGGAACAATTTATCGGTACACAGGGCAAGATGTAACGAAACAGCTTCGAGTTTAAATCGTTCGTTACCTTCTAAGCCTTGTGCTCGATGCGGAAAGATGATTAGCATTACAAATTTAAGTAAACATCTCAAAATTTGCAAACCATCGACCGGACAAGCATCGAAAAGGAAAATCGATGATTCAGAAACGGAAGCTTCCACTTTCAAGCAAATTAAATTATCTAATGAACGCAAACCAATTAGATCTGCATTCAACGACCAAATCCAGGATTTTTCAATTAAGTCAGAACCAGGCCGTGACATCCTTAGTTTCTTGGATGAAACGAAAACATCTGTACTAAATATTTTAAAAGATAAACTTGAAAACAACTCTATAAAAGTATACGTTGTTCTGTTTTCTGAATACGAAAAAGTTGATGGCACAACGAGTATTTTTTATCATCGTACAAAAAACAAGACTCTTTATTTTGCTGACGTCGAAAATTTAGACAACTTCTATTATAAAGTTACCAATGAGCTGGTTAAGAAACATGACGATTTCGAGGCTAAAGGGTCGGGATGGTCTCTGTGTGGAAGTCCTCACACGTTAACTGTTTACGTGAACCAATTCTCGCCTCTTCGCGCTTCCAGCTACGTTCCTCTTCCACCGAACATTCAACACAAGAGGGCTGTGTTAAATATACAGAACAGTGATATCAAGTGTTTCCTTTGGTGTATATTGGCTGCACTGCATCCTGTTTATTGCAAAAATAATCCATATATCTCGTGATTTGAATGTCGGCGATGCTATCAATTTTCTACATTTATTTGAATCGGGAACTAATCTCACATCCACGTGCTTCCTGACATTCTCCATTGTTTTTCCGTAAACAGCATTATTCATGAGTACAAAAATCTTTATCTAAATCTGACGTGGCGCGTGTTCTATGATACGTATTTTTTTCAATGTAAGGTTTTAACCACTCGGAATGTTTGAATTTCATTATTCTTCTCACATTTATTACTTGAACTCCCTTCTCAATTAAGAATTGAAGATTTTTGTAATGGAGAACGTATCTCTCTTTCCTATCCAATGTTAACAGAAGCTTACGTTGATTTGAATCAGGCGAACATTTTAGTTCGGGTGCAGGAGGTAGATCTTTGAAGTAATCGTGTAGATGGTCGGGGAATTCGAGGTCCACCTCTATAAACAAGCCAAATTCACAGTCGTTGAAATTATTAATGTTAATGGAAGTGGTATCCACCCATTCGAACCCGCCGTAAGGAAGTTTTTGTATCATAGCATGTCCGTATAAATTATTTGCATCCACATAAAATATGTATTTCGATTGTTCATTGGGATCGTATTCTTCTGTCATGTGAACGTTATTTGCTTTTGCATGTCTCTGTACGCATTGCACCATTCCACCTCGTATCCCCCTCTCGATAAAATATAACATGTCCACGTCCGATATCAATTCGAGTTTTATTTTTGTCTGTAATAACATGGCAGACCACGCTAAGCCCGAGAGACCGTAAAAATATGCAGGATCTAATTTGTAAATATTCGCCGACGTTTTCCTGAATGCTTGAAAAACATCCGCGAGTATCGTCACGTCCAGTTTTAAGTAGGCATCGTGATAATCGCCGAGTGTCCTACATCCTAATTTGTCCCACATCCGTTGCGCGTGTTCGTATTCATCGTCCGTGATTCCTTTCTCTCTGAGTCGACTGTAAAATTCTTTTTGAGGTGGAAGAGTGTCGTCGTTAAATTTAGAATTATCACTAACATATTCGTAAGGATAAATACCTTTACGTCTAATCATTTCTATGTCTACGGTGGGAAAATTAGCTCTCGTTATTCTAAATTGTTCAGCCGAAAGTTTGCTTGCAAGAGCGTCCAAGCTCGCAGATAAAAATATGTAAGAATCTAAAAATCTCATCTCCACAGTTTCGTTTGTTCCCGGAATCAATACTCGCTTGCTGACACTGATGCACCTTTCTTCATTCTCTGCTAGAATATTTACTTTTTGTCTATCATATCCAAGATTCCGTATTAAGAGATGGAAGTCGTAACAGCCGGCGCCCACCCAGCGTCGAATAACATGGGTACCTGGGGGAAACCCTGGGGGGTAAAGGCGGTCAGGGGTGTGATGCTGATCACATCACCCCCACTCATGACCGGATCAAGAAAGTGTGGGGCGTTACCCCCACACCCCCTATATGCCTTCATGGCATGGTGCTATGCACAGGGGAACACTTTACCTTTACCTTTAGTCGTAACAGCTGCCATTATGAAGGTATATGGGGACAAAAGTAGGTTTTTGGATCTTTAGATTACACGTGTTACAGATTCCACCGATGTAGTTTCCGGTGAAGTGATTATGGTGAAATACTTTCCGGTTCTCGTCGGTGAAACGTTGATCGCACACCGGACACGTTTCAATGTTATTGTGAGATTGAAGTTCATCGCTGGATAATGGAAGCATTGGTTTCGATTCGCGTAAGAGGCTGCCAATGGTCTCAACCTCTTCAACCATCTTTTCAAAAAAATGTTTGATTACGTCTGGTCCTCGGTAAACATACGGTTCATCTATCCTATCCTGTCGCACAACAACATATCCGAAACTCGAGGCTTCGTGCAACTGATACGGTGTTGTGGAAGAAAGTTCGGGATCTGGTTCGCAGTACGACAACGGTTTGAGAAAAGACTCAAAATCAGCAATGATGATTGCGGGATGTTCCAACAATGCCTTATGCATCCTAAATTCTTCGACCTCTTTTGATTTCGGCATCAACATGCGAGTCGGTCTGTTGTCACCGCAATAAATTTTATGTTCGGCAAGTTTCTCGATAGCAATCTGACGTCCGGTGTAATTTCGATAATCGACTTGTTTTCGATCGTCGAACGTGGTTAGGCATCTCGGGCAAACTTCGATGTTGTTTGCATGCTTGGTAGTTTGACTTCTGACCAAACGTGATAGTGAACGAATTAGCGTGTAGTGATGAACACGAGCACCGTCATCGTCGATATCGCTTATCCTGACGGGATGCACGACATGTTTATCCAACGTATAGGAATACACGTTGATGATTAAGCGTTTTCCTTCTGCATCTCGTGCTCGTGTTTCGAATTTTGATATATCAGAAATGGTCACCGGATATTCGATGCCAGTCATTGCATTTTCCAGTTCAGGTTCATGCTGCTTGTAATGATAAACCTGTAGTGGATGATTTGGCCAATGAATCGGGTGAAGTTCCGCCAACACACACCAAAGAAAACACTTGTTATCGCTGTTCTGTATATTTAACACATCCCTCTTGTGTTGAATGTTCGGTGGAAGAGGAACGTAGCTGGATGCGCGAAGAGGCGAGAATTGGTTCACGTAAACAGTTAACGTGTGAGGACTTCCACACAGAGACCATCCCGACCCTTTAGCCTCGAAATCGTCGTGTTTCTTAACCAGCTCATTGGTAACTTTATAATAGAAGTTGTCTAAATTTTCGACGTCAGCAAAATAAAGAGTATGGTTTTTTGTACGATGATAAAAAATACTCGTTGTGCCATCAACTTTTTCGTATTCAGAAAACAGAACAACGTATACTTTTATAGAGTTGTTTTCAAGTTTATCTTTTAAAATATTTAGTACAGATGTTTTCGTTTCATCCAAGAAACTAAGGATGTCACGGCCTGGTTCTGACTTAATTGAAAAATCCTGGATTTGGTCGTTGAATGCAGATCTAATTGGTTTGCGTTCATTAGATAATTTAATTTGCTTGAAAGTGGAAGCTTCCGTTTCTGAATCATCGATTTTCCTTTTCGATGCTTGTCCGGTCGATGGTTTGCAAATTTTGAGATGTTTACTTAAATTTGTAATGCTAATCATCTTTCCGCATCGAGCACAAGGCTTAGAAGGTAACGAACGATTTAAACTCGAAGCTGTTTCGTTACATCTTGCCCTGTGTACCGATAAATTGTTCCTTGAGATTAGCTTCCCACAAGTAACACATTCAGTTTTATCATTTTTACGATTGAAACTGGTGGTGGATTCCATTATGCTTTCTCCAAAATCACAGAAATCAAAAAGTCTAGTTTATAGCGATACAATTTTCAGGTATGTTATTTTATATAGAATTTCTTGAGGTGAAATAGAAAACGCACGATCACGTCAAAATTCACTCTGGTCGAAATTACTATGAAAAACCACGTGAAACACCTTTGAACTTGAAATAATAGATGGTATGTAGCTTCAAAGAAAGTTAAATACCTATTTGTTTTTACAAAAACGAGGAGCGCTGCGACAGGACGTCCGTACTCTTCGGCTGCTGTCACGAGACTGACTGATCTGCAGTGTATGCCGTCTTATATAATAAAAGCGCGGGCCGTATTGAAAACACCTGTAATAATTAACCAATCAGAAGACGCCACGTTAGATATGACTCATCACATTACGTCATAAATTGTTGCAATATGTTGTGTAATAGTTTACTCCCTTATAGTTAATACAACGAAGGGCATTAGATATGAGTCATCACAATGTTACGTAATAACTTGTTGCAAAAACGTTGTGCAATAGTATACCCTTATAAGTAATACACTTAAGGGGTGCTTAATATGAGTCATCACAATGTTAGTTACATGGTTCTAGTTAGTATGATGATTTTTTTTTGGTTTGTTGGATAGGGGTTGAAGAAGACTATTTGTTGTAGTGACCACAGTATTGTTTTTTTTTTTGTGTGTTTTCTGTTCTCTTACGAGAATTAATATAGGTTGTCATAGAACCCTCCAATTCATGACTTAGGAAAAATCTGTTTGCTGATTCATCACGTACACCTATACGTGAGAAGAAGTATGAATAGAACCTATGTCAGAAATCCAAAATGGCGACCGGAAGTAAGGTTATCTTGGAAACGGTAAGACTTAGGAAAAATCTGTTTGCTGATTCATCACGTACACCTATACGTGAGAAAAAGTATGAATATAACCTATGTCAGAAATCCAAAATGGCGACCGGAAGTAAGGTTATCTAGGAAACGGTAAGACTTAGGAAAAATCTGTTTGCGGATTCATCACGTACGCCTATAGGTGAGAAAAAGTATGAATAGAACCTATGCTCGGAAATCGAAAATGGCGACCGGAAGTGGGATTATCTTGGAAACGGTAAGACTTAGGAAAATTCTGTTTGCGGATTCTTCATGTACACCTATACGTGAGAAAAAGTATGAATAGAACCTATGCTCGGAAATCGAAAATGGCGACCGGAAGTGGGGTTATCTTGGAAACGGTAAGACTTAGGAAAAATTTGTTTGCGGATTCATCACGTACGCCTATACGTGAGAAAAAGTATGAATAGAACCTATGTTCGGAAATCTAAAATGGCGACCGGAAGTGGGATTATCTTGGAAACGGTAAGACTTAGGAAAAATCTGTTTGCTGATTCATCACGTACGCCGCGCGAGAATTACAACTTCGACATGACCAAAGATGATTACCTCAAACTTTACGAAGCGTACTCCACTTACAAGCGCGTGACCGAGGGAAGCGTGGACATGTACTACACGCCCAGCGAATTCAAAGCACAAAGGCCGATGTTCGTCATCAACACGACGAAGCGGAAGCAGGTGGTGGTCAACGATCGCACCAACATCAAGGTCGTGTGCGAGTTACACGACGCACTGCCCGAGGATCCGTGTGCAGCGTCATCCTGGTCGCCGAGAAGTCTTTCGCATACGACGTGAAGAACGAGAGGGTCACGGAGCAGTTTAAAAAAAAAAATCGTAAGAAAAATAAAGGATAGGTTAAGTTATATCACGAAAGATCGTGATATTCGTACCAAGTATGAGTGGGAAAAAAATTAGATGCGGTGAAAAAAAGTCGTCAAACGCTATAAAATCAACAAAAACAAAAATCGTTAAAATATGCTACCACTGAGGTTAAATCCATAAAAAAAAGCTCGCCAGCTCCTTTTTGCTTTAGGTTAGGTTAGACCAAGGAAAAAAAACTTGGTGATTTTATTTCGAGTAAGGTGTTGGCAACACTGCGAGAAAATGAGGCTTATGCCTTACAAGAGAAAACCATTAAGTCGAGCCCCACCGAGCCAAAATCCGAGCTCCACTTTCGGTTGCAGAACTCTCCATTTGGGTCTACTCTAAAAGTAGGTCAAAGCACGTAGAGGCTCTCGTGTAGTTTAGCACGAAAAAAAAAATGAATAGGTTAAGTTATATAACGTAAGATCGTGATATACCTACAAGTGCGAGTGGGAAAAAAAGGAAAATTTTACTAAAACATCGTTAACGATAAAACATCGACAAAAAATTGTCATAATATGTCAAAAACTGATATTCAATTGATAAAAAAAGAGGCTAAAAGACGATACCTACAAAGTGCTGCGTAGAAACAATCAATTTACACTACTCATATTTACCATTGATTAGAGTTTGTTTTAAAACTGATTATTCCCTGGTGGACCCATTCCTAACGCTGTTATAATTGACCAATGGTTGGAGTTGGTATTGTAATTGATTGTGCCCTGTTGGACCTATTTATAACTACGTTGTAGTTGACCAATGGTTGGAAATGGTATGAAATTAATTATGTCCTTGTGGACCCATTCTTAACAGTATAATAATTTGACAAATGGTTAGAGATTGTATTGAAATTTATTATGCCTTTGAAGGCTCATTCCTAACGCTTTAAAAATTGATCACTTGTTGGAGTTGGTAATAAAATTGATTAAGTTCTGATGGACCCATACCTAACGCTCTAATAATTGACGATTGCTTGGAGTTGGTACTAAAATTGATTATGTCCTGATGGACACATTCCTTACGCTGTAATAATTCACGATTGGTTGGAGTTGGATTTAAAAGTGATTATGATTATTAGGAGAGATTACCAAATTAAACTGTCAAATAGATTTGTTGTTTTGCAGAATTTGAATGGTGATGAAAATCTAAATGAAACAGACGTAAATAAGAATTGGGAGCACATACGTAATGCAATAGAATCAGCAGCTAAAGAAAGTATAGGATACCATAAACCGAGAAAAAGTAATCCATGGTTTGATAATAATCTAATAGATGGAGACGATGTGAAATTGATTATGTCCTTGTAGACCCATTCTTAACGCTATAATAATTTGACCATTGGTTGGAGTTGGTGCTAAAATTGATTATGACTTTGTGGATCTATTCCTAACGCTGTAATAATTTGACCAATGGTTGGAGATGGTATTGAAATTTGCTTATGTCCTTGTGGACCCATTCTTAACGCTATAATAATTTGACCAATGGTTGGAGTTGGATTTAAAAGAAATTATGACCTTGTGGAACTATTCCTAACGCTGTAATAATTTGACCAATGGTTGGAGATGGTATTGAAATTGCTTTTGTCCTTGTGGACCCATTCTTAACGCAATAATAATTTGACCAATAGTTGGAGTTTGTTTTAAAATTGATCATGCCCTGGTGAACCCATTCCTAACGCTGTAATAATTGACCAAGGTTTGGAGTTGGTTTTAGAATTGATTTTGCCCTGATGGACTCATTCCTAACGCTCTAATAACACAGGGCCGCAAATTAAATTCAATTTAATTATGTTTTTTGTTTAATAGGTGAACTTTATTATTTGTGCCATGCTGATCAAGAATATGAAATTCGTTTTTCTCTATCATGCAAGGTTTTCTTACAAATCAAATTTCAAAATCTGGGCTTTGTCCAATATTGCATACTGTTTTATTATAATTTGTCTTTTCTTCAATCAGAATATAGCTTATCACATTAAACACATCAACATGTTTATTTTAAAAAGACACAAAGGACTCATATTATATAGAAAACGACATATAGCTGTATATAATACACACACAAGAAAATCATTACACAATTCATATTTTTCAGTTAT